>NW_026880437.1:0-309922 GCF_032173495.1 Musca vetustissima
TCAATGGGTAGGCCACGATCATAGCCTCGAAGTTTTTGTATTTCCTCAACTTTAGGTTTCTTTTCTCCACGTTTTTTGGACTTGGCCCTCGACTCCTCGAATTTTTGTATTATTGAGGGGCAATCGCAATTTTCCTCCGGCTCCCAAGTATTGTCCGAGTTAGGATAGCCGCGCCATTTAATAAAGTACTCAACTTTACCTTCCGGCGTTATTCGTTTATCCATAATTTTCTCCACCACGAATCCGGTTTCCTTTGCTTGATTTTTAACCATGTTGGAGCAGGTTTTATTTATCTGATTGATATTTCTTTAAATTGGAATTGTTTCTTTATATTGTTATTCCGTGAAATGTTTTGTGTACCTTTTGGCAATTTTTTATTTAGCTAGTTATGTTATCGATAATTGTTTACGCATTGTGTTATCGGTTTCATATGTAAGCATCGATGACATGTTTAGGCAGACGGGTCACACAGTGAGTTCAACTTTTTATACCCTCTACCACAAGGTGGATTGTATACTAAATTATTCATTCCGTTTGATACAAGTATCGATATTCTTGATCAGCATAAAATTCTATGTTGATTTATACAGACATTGAAATCAGGATAGATATCGCAATAATTAAGATAGAGCTCTAAAATTTAGCACAAACATTGCTAGTATTTCTAAGACGTTTGGTATTGCAAATTGGATTTATCGGTCCACGTTTTGGTATAGCCTCAAATATTAGGTATTTTGGGAACATTGGGCACAGTTGTCAACGGTATGAGATGTAATTTGGTATTTTGTGTTATTATCGCTTTTTAATATTGTTGGCACCAGCTTCGGGATAGCTTCCATATTGCAGTATCCCCCATATATTCGTTACTTCAGGGGTGACAGTCACGGTATACATCGGAATTTGCTTTAATTTGGTATATGGAGTTATGGAGTATGGAGTTATCTCTGTACATTCAACCTCTACTAAAAATTATTAATACTGACAAGTTTTGGGGTTGCACTCATATAAAGGTACACCCAATATTTGGTGGTTTCATTTCAAAGCCAAGTCAAAAGGCCTTTCACCGGAGTTGGTTGTAATTTGGTATTATGGATTCTCAATGTATAGCCAACCTCCCTAGTAGAAATTATTAATATATACTAAAGTTTTGGGGTAGCCCCCAATATTCGGTATCTTTTGTATGATAGGCAGGTTTTTCATCGGAATTGTCTGTAATTTGGTATTTTGGGACTTCAAAGTATAAGCAACCTCCCGACTAACGATTATTAATATGCACTCTTATTAATAGGTTCGTTCGTTTAGTCAATAATTTGTACGAATTTGTACAAATTATTACAAAATGTTGTTCGTTTACCCAAAAGTCCAGTAAAAGAGAGTGAATTGAGAGAGCAGATTTGACAGTTGTGTTACTGAGTATTTGCAAATTCTTACAAGGAAAATTTACTCAGTAAGAATTTTCTTGTACCATCAGCTGATATTTAATCAGCTGTTTTGTTATGTTTTGTAAACAAACAAAAAATTGTTCTCAAGAAAATTGATTGTTTTGTGAATTTTATTTTGATTTTGTATCATTAAATACCAAAATGGATGAAGAAAACGCAAGTATTTAAAAATAAGAGTAATAAGAGTAATTGGCGAACGATTTTTTAGGTTCCAAATCGAAACAAAAAAGTGTGCATCCCTAACATGTCTGGAACACCATCGGTTATGTCCACCCCCATATCAATTGCAGATACAGGAATAACAGGTCACAACCCTTTTAAATGTTTATGGGGAACAAACAACATCAATTTTCCGCTTGTTATCCATTTTTCTAATAAAAATGCTGTTTTATAGTTTGCGCCAATTTGTTTGTTGTTTTAATCAGCTGTGTCGAAACAATCTTTTTACTGGGAAAGTAAACGAACGAACCTAATGTTGTACTCCCGAATATTCGGTATTTTGAGAGTGTTGGGCACATTTTTCAACCGAACAGAATATGTTAAAGGTATTAGGTCAATCTGAGTGTCAGTAATTTGATTTGGTTTTCTCCTGAAACCCCCAATTGGTTTCAGATTTGGCACGGCCGAACTTAACGACGTTTTTATTTGTTTGTTATAAAAAAATATTTTACTTTTCTGCGAAGTAGATCTCGGGATGTCGAATACAACATTTCGGTTGAAAAATGTTCATATAATTACTACGAAAACAGCTAAAATGGGGCAATGTCAAAACATTTTGCTGCAAAGGTAAATATAATTTTCCCACTTCGAGAACTCGGAATGCCAAATTAGCACCACATTTTTTTGTAAATGTCTAACATGCGTTTGGACTTTCCAAATATGGAGCTATATATTTCCAAATTACTGTAAAGTCGGCTATAATCATAAAAAATACAAAAAAATGGGGCGGCACCTTAACATGGGGCTTTTTTAAAAACATGAATCTTTATTTACAATTTTCTGAGCATACGTTTTTAGGCCTTTTAGAGCTCAGAATGCCAATCTACAGTCATATCTTTTTGGAAGATGCGCTCAGGACCAGGAATATATTGGGCAGTATTAAAACATCAACCTATGATGAAAAAAAAAATTGGAAAATTGTTTTAACACTCCAATACCAAATGCGATTGAAATATGCCCCTAAGGGTTAACCTTGTATGTAAGTTATACCAAAATGCGAAATTCACCGATATACTATCTTCAATACAAAACATCCTAGGAGTGATTTCAAAATACAAACGGACCCCAATAGATGCTTCGAAGTGTTGCATGCGGGTTGATATATTACACATACCCCCTACCATATAGTGAAAGGAATAAACAATGGAAAACATTTTCCAAAAAAGTTTTTCCAATTAATTTACAATATGTAAGTCCACCTTAATCGAGGTATCTTTCCTATAGAAAAACCATACGTAGACAGTGTTATTTTCAAAACTTTATTATTTTGATTCCTTTTTAATTATCAATTTAGAATCTTCAAGTAATACTTTCGATGTACTAGCAACACTAGAATCATGGCCACCAATCATTTCATCATCTGTGTCATTGGGATTTTGAAATTGATTTAATTCATCATTTTCTTCATAGTCGCCATCATCTTCGACTGCAGAGGATGATGATGCCGATTCATTTGTCAAATCGTCATCATGAGAATTTACAATAGCGGCAGCTTTACGTTTTAAATCTCTACGCCTTTTGCTTATGGTGTTGTCGTTAGTTTCTGAAATCCCTTCAGTTGTTCCATCCAATATATTTTTAATATTATTGAAAACATAATTCATATTCTTAAAGATGTTAGTAGGAGGTAATGTGGCAGTTTTTGACTTTCCAATTGACTTTTTCAGTGCATTATATTCATCCTCTTGGGCAGTCATTTCTTTAAGGTCATCTTGTATTTCGGGAACCAACAGCAATTTATCTTTGGCTGTTACCCTTATAACTTCGGTGTGTTTTTCTGCTTCGTTCTGCTCCACGGTTATTTTATCATAATCAACCAATTCCGGCCCAACACAATAATCCATAGCTGTAAAACGAAATGCCCCGGCTTTGTACAAACGCCAAAATACGTAACGGACATGATCCATTTTTGGGTCACCGCTCAACGATTCCATGAATGTTACAGTATCACGCCATGTCTCCAAGCTGACAGTAATTTTGACATATTCCTTCGTTGGCTGCTTAAAATAGATGGCATACATTAGGTACATGCCACCAATTCGTCGCAGCAGATTTCGCCGTTCATTACCCTCAGTACTCGATAGATATTTACCAAATTCATCTTTGGCACAAATTGATCTTTTGGCCATGTGAAAGATGGTCTTAGTTGTTTGTATAACTTCCAATACAGATGTTTGCACAGCATAGATATGTTGGAACATTTGTTTTTTCCACACGGAACAAAAGCTGGAAAATTCGACGGAATCATTGTTAATGAATTCTTCTATTAGATCGTGACAATCCTTGTAAAGTGCCGCTTCCATTGCGGGATATTTTTTTTTTGTTTATTTCAAATTCTGAGTTTATTATTGTTTACATTTGAGATGATAATCTATCGATGGCCGCGTTATCGATAATAAGAATTTAGAAATGTTTTCTTTTTTGTTCGATTTTACACATAGAAAGTTTGCGTGTGGAAAATCTGATTATTTCGAAATTCATATATGCAAATTATTATTAATATACATCAAAATGGACATGAACATTAAAAAAAATCAGGTTAGATAATTCGTTTATGATTCTGAACATTTTAAAAGAGGATTCGAACCTTTTGGAGGTGGTTATGCCTATAGGTCAAATGGTCTCTCCAAAAATAGTGTTTAAAAATCCACGCCCATAGGTCAGATGGTCTCTCCAAAAATATTATTTAAAAATCCGCGCCCATAGGTCAGATGGTCTCTCCAGAAATATTATTTAAAAATCCACGCCTATAGGTCAGATGATTGGTGAAAAAATATGATTTAAAAATCCACGCCTATAGGTCAGATGATTGGTGAAAAAATATGATTTAAAAAGGTCAGATTGGTGAAAAAATATGATTTAAAAATCCACGCCTATAGGTCAGATGGTATCTCCAAAAATATTATTTAAAAATCCACGCCTATAGGTCAGATGGTTGGTGAAAAAATAGGATTTAAAAATCCACGCCTATAGGTCAGATGGTTGGTGAAAAAATAGGATTTAAAAATCCACGCCTATAGGTCAGATGGTTGGTGAAAAAATAGGATTTAAAAATCCACGCCTATAGGTCAGATGGTTGGTGAAAAAATAGGATTTAAAAATCCACGCCTATAGGTCAGATGGTTGGTGAAAAAATAGGATTTAAAAATCCACGCCTATAGGTCAGATGGTTGGTGAAAAAATAGGATTTAAAAATCCACGCCTATAGGTCAGATGGTTGGTGAAAAAATAGGATTTAAAAATCCACGCCTATAGGTCAGATGGTTGGTGAAAAAATAGGATTTAAAAATCCACGCCTATAGGTCAGATGGTTGGTGAAAAAATAGGATTTAAAAATCCACGCCTATAGGTCAGATGGTTGATTTAAAAATCCACGCCTATGAAAAAATAGGATTTAAAAATCCACGCCTATAGGTCAGATGGTTGGTGAAAAAATAGGATTTAAAAAACGCCTATAGGTCAGATGGTTGGTGAAAAAATAGGATTTAAAAATCCACGCCTATAGGTCAGATGGTTGGTGAAAAAATAGGATTTAAAAATCCACGCCTATAGGTCAGATGGTTGGTGAAAAAATAGGATTTAAAAATCCACGCCTATAGGTCAGATGGTTGGTGAAAAAATAGGATTTAAAAATCCACGCCTATAGGTCAGATGGTTGGTGAAAAAATAGGATTTAAAAATCCACGCCTATAGGTCAGATGGTTGGTGAAAAAATAGGATTTAAAAATCCACGCCTATAGGTCAGATGGTTGGTGAAAAAATAGGATTTAAAAATCCACGCCTATAGGTCAGATGGTTGGTGAAAAAATAGGATTTAAAAATCCACGCCTATAGGTCAGATGGTTGGTGAAAAAATAGGATTTAAAAATCCACGCCTATAGGTCAGATGGTTGGTGAAAAAATAGGATTTAAAAATCCACGCCTATAGGTCAGATGGTTGGTGAAAAAATAGGATTTAAAAATCCACGCCTATAGGTCAGATGGTTGGTGAAAAAATAGGATTTAAAAATCCACGCCTATAGGTCAGATGGTTGGTGAAAAAATAGGATTTAAAAATCCACGCCTATAGGTCAGATGGTTGGTGAAAAAATAGGATTTAAAAATCCACGCCTATAGGTCAGATGGTTGGTGAAAAAATAGGATTTAAAAATCCACGCCTATAGGTCAGATGGTTGGTGAAAAAATAGGATTTAAAAATCCACGCCTATAGGTCAGATGGTTGGTGAAAAAATAGGATTTAAAAATCCACGCCTATAGGTCAGATGGTTGGTGAAAAAATAGGATTTAAAAATCCACGCCTATAGGTCAGATGGTTGGTGAAAAAATATGAATTAAAAATCCACGCCAATAGGTCAGATGGTTGGTGAAAAAATATTATTTAAAAATCCACGCCTATAGGTCAGATGGTTGGTGAAAAAATATTATTTAAAAATCCACGCCTATAGGTCAAGAAGAATCTCATGTGCATTCGGAAGTTAAATAACTCCTAGTCGTGTACGAAGGTGGTTCAAATTAACTATCCACTGGATAGTCTTTTACACCATATTGATTACCATTTGATTTTGATCTTCTACACTATATCGATTAATAGTTTCTATTGAATGTAAAAATAATTTCCATTCAAAATTCCGACAATTATCAAAAATATAATATTATATGAATTAAAGGTACCCCAATACATACTGGACGATGCCTATCGACGTCGGCAATATTGTAAAATTGTGTGTACTCAACCAAGGCGTATAGCAGCAATATCGATAGCCAAGCGGGTGTGTAATGAACGCAACTGGCAGGAAGGAACAGTGGTTGGCTATAAGGTATATTATTTAATACTAATATTCAATATTATTGAAATATTCACCATTAAAAAAACTTCGTTAAAGGTTGGTCTTCATTCCAACGTTAGCGATTACACTCGCTTGTTATATTGTACAACGGGTGTTCTATTACAAAAGCTAATTGGAGAGAAGACCCTCAACCCCTACACACATATTATTGTGGATGAGGTACATGAACGTGATCAAGAAATGGATTTTTTACTAATTGTTTTGAGAAGACTTTTGTTGACAAATTCACGACATGTTAAAGTTATATTAATGTCGGCCACAATGGATACATCGGAGGTAGGGGGTCTTTAAAATTAATTTACCATTACCGTTTAACGGAGAATATATCAAAAAATAAATAACTTTCATTTAGTTCTCCAATTATTTTAAAATACGAAACAATCCAGCCCCTGTAGTGCGGGCCGATTTGCGACGCCTGTTCCAAGTGAAGGAATTTTATTTGAACGATTTGGATGATTTAAATAATCATGTAAGTACAAATTCAATTTAGGTTAGATTTAAATATATATATATAAATTTATTTTCTTTTAGAAAGTCCAAGTGGCTTTGGCGGAACCTGGTATATCAACGGAAATGTTACATTTGGCCTTAAAATTGATTGTCATAATTGATAACATTGAAAAACAAGAAGCATCTCTAAATCCGGATATCAATGATAGGACAAGTAAAACATCAATTTTAATATTTCTACCCGGTATAAATGAAATTGAGCAAATGTTAAGAAAAATTCAATTACTATGTCAGGCGGAAAGGTAATTATATACAATTTATTTATTAAAAATTATTAATATGTTGATTTCATTTCTATAGAGATAAAGTAAAACTATGCTGTATACGTTTACATTCTGTGGTCTCACCCGAAGAACAAGTTCGAGTATTTCATCGACCACCACCGGGTTATCGTAAAGTAATCTTGGCCACAAATATTGCTGAAAGTTCCATAACAGTTCCTGATGTTAAATATGGTGGGATTGGATTTTATTTAATAATAAAATTTAAATTTTATTTTTTATTTATTTTTTGCAGTTATTGATTTTTGTCTAACAAAGATTTTGGTCACCGATAGTGCCACAAATTTTACCACTTTACAATTAAATTGGGCTTCTAAAGCCAATTGTCGACAGCGTGCTGGTCGGGCTGGACGTGTAATGAATGGCAGGGTATATCGTTTGGTTCCACGAACATTTTATCTGGTAATACACTTATAGCTGAACATTATATATTACGTATTTTCTGAGACCATATCTTCATATTTTTTTTTTTTTGGACTAATAGTATAAACAATTTTGAAGATATAATCGAACTTCCCAATAACTAATGGGGGTTTATTTTGTTATTTTGCCTTGTAAGGCCAGTGATCATTTGAATTAAATTTTCATTGAGTTATTTATACTCTTTCGATTCGAGCTTAATGATCTAAGTTTTGCAGAAGAACCTACGTACCCACCATTATGCAACGCTTCGCCGTTGTTTAAAGGGCTCATCAGGTATATTGGGCAATGTGGCTTTACAAAGGTCGTATGTTGATAACTTGGATTTATTTCGCCCTGATGCGAACTTGCATATGTGAATTAAATTCAAATTTGTCTAGGTTCGACATTTGTCTTCATTCTAGAAACAGTACTTTTTAAAACAGATTCTTGTTTTTTAATTATCGGATATTTATTTATGTTTATAATGTATGTCATTAATAATCAGAAGATCACTGTGGTCTATTGTCATCACGTAATCGAGAGATATTATGTATGTATTGAAAGAATTCACAATTTTTCTGATAAATGAACTAGCGAAGGATAGGAATAAAAAAAGTAATAGACAAAAATAGTCTTGGACAGTCATCGGGTTTTGGGCGAGTATCTATGATAACCGAGGCAGAATTGGTGCCCCAAATAATTAATTATATAAGGCCTTAAGGGATGACTCAGATAATAGATACCAATCAACGGCTTTGATTGGCTCTAACATGGCATGGTCTTATCTTGGTCTTTCATCACAATTGTGGACACTGGACTCCCGTGGTGTCACTTGAGGTAACTATTTCCATCATCCATTGAAATAGTGAGCTGATATGTGCCGCGAGTTCAGCCATAAGAACTAGATGAAAATGGGTTGAGACGTCAATATTGACAACCCCCGCAAACGTATAAAAGACCACGATCTGCGAATCTGCACTTGGAATATGCGCACGTTGTACAGAGCATGCACAGTTTTCGCTTTGGCAAATGTACTCAAGAAGTACAAAGCCGATATAATTGCCTAACAAGATAAAAAGGGATTGGTGTAAGTAAATCTGATTATTACGCCTCGTATTATAGCTGCGGATTTATGGTTAATAGGAGAATAAAAGACCTCGTCTCACTCCAGTAGATGAGCGAATTGCAATAATCCGTATAAAAGCGCAGTTCTTCTACATAAGTCTTATTTGCACTCATGTTCCGACCGAAGACAAAGATGAGCAGACCAAAGACATATTTTACGAGAGTCAGAGTGCCAATTAATCGGCTGAAGAACAATAAAGTAGCAGATGCTGATGGAGTTCACCATCTATTCTCGGACATCGGACATTTGTCTATCCGTAACTGTTATGTTATGGGGAAAGAAATTCCATTGTAATTAGATTTTTAAAATTGTTTAGGACTCGATTTTGCGAAATTGGTTAATTCGATTTTGCATCATACCCACTAGGAGATGTGTCAGTATTCTGGTTATCCTCTTAATTAATTAAATGTTCTTCTTTTCTCTTTTTTTAACTTAGAACTATTTGGAAGAATTTAGTGTACCGGAAATGTTGCGTTGTCCCTTGGAGACGGTGTGTCTAAAGGCGAAATTACTAAATATGGGTTCACCACCAACTGTTCTTAGCTTGGCCATGAATCCTCCGAATTTAAATGATATAAAAAATACTATCGTAACTCTGAAGGAAATTGGTGCTTTATATAAATATATGGATGGCGAATATGTTGCGGATGATGGTGATCTGACGTTTATCGGACGTCTTATGGCTCATTTACCATTAGATGTTCGACTATCACGACTTATTGTATTTGGCTATATGTTTAATTGTTTGGAGGAGTCAATCATAATGGGTAAGACAACATTTTCAAATATGTATTTAAATATTTCAGATAAATGCATTCAACCAGTTAATACTTAAAAAAAAAAAATAATTTTCGAGGTTCCTGTTAATATCCTCCTTCGATGTGGTGCGAGGAAATCCTTATTTATATTATCAAACATAAAATTACAGTTTAAAATAGATATAAAGAAAATAAATTACAAATCCAAAATCCTTTTCAGCTGCTGGCCTAAGTGTTCGTTCAATTTTTAAGTCTGGACAATATAGACATATTGGTGAACTTAAAGCCTACATACAAAAACTAAAATGGGCAGATGGTTCGGGTTCGGATCTAATTGCAATAGTATATGCTTACAAAGTAAATATTCCCCGTTTTATTTTAAGTCACGTTAGTTAAATACATTCTCATCCATCTTCCATAGGAATGGCTTACATTCGACCCTGAAGATGATGAGGGACAACATGCCTGGGCAAATCGTAAATATATCAACATACGTTCGATACGTGAAATGCATTTACTTGTTGAGGAATTGAAACAACGTTTAAAGCCGCTTGGCATAAAAATTCCACGAAATAATCGGCAACATAACGATGGCGATTGGGAAAAATCCATTATATTGAAAATCATTATTGCCGGAGCATTTTATCCAAATTATTTTGTTTACACCAAGCTACAACATCCCGATAAAGAACGTGCTGACTTCCATATATTATGCGGACAAAATCCAAAACGTACGGTATATTTTACAAATTTCGATACACGTCACATTGGCCAATTGTATGCCCGATCGATTAAGGAATTATTCAAACCGGCCGATATCAATCCGAAGAATATTGAAGTTAGTTTTCAGGCAAATTGTGAACGTGTATTGGTTATATTTAAAGATGATCCCGATGCAGATGATAGCAGTGATAAGATAAAAACTCCAGGGTCTGTGTGTGCCGAAGTTTATAAGGCGATAAAAATGCGTTCTTTAAATTTACCCAATGCCATTGATGTTATGGAGTAAGTTTGGTCTCATTTTATGTTATTATACTCTCCACCATATAATGTGGGGATTTATTAATTTCCTTGGAGAGTATAACATGTTCGGCCTGCACGAACATAACATCATTTTCAAAAGGACTGTATTTTTAAAGAATTCTTCAAATTCAATTTCCAGACCTCGTGCCGGTGTTAAATACGCTGAAGATCATGGTTTGGGTTCTATGTATGATGGTGCTTGGCGACCAACAAAACGTCTATTGGTCAATGCTGAACTGGTAGTATTGCCATCGGTATTCCAAAGAAATATTAGCGGTCTCATAACTCATGTAAGCTACTACTATTAACAAAATCTATTGAAAAACAATAACCACAAATACGAATTTTAATTAAAAATCTATTTAATATTTGTTCAATATTATAGATTGAAACATGTAGTAAATTCTATTTTCAACCCTTATCGGAAACTGAACGAATCAATGAAATACAAGATATGCTCGATGAGGCCAATAAACATGAAAATTGTCGATTTCCCCATCCCGGGGCTGTGGCAAAGGGCATGATATTGGCCGCACCGTTTGAGGGTAAATATCATCGAGCTAAGGTGTTAAAAGTTATCATTCAAAATAGGCACCAAGTGGAGGTTAAGGTAAAGAAAATTATAATCATTAGGGAATATAATTTTTTTTATAAAAAAAAATAAATTTATTTTTGCATTTTCAGGTTTTCTTTATCGATTATGGCAATGTATCGATGGTTGATTTTAAAGATTTACGCTACTTGTCGGAGACGTGTAAATATTTAGCCGATATACCACCACGTTTATTTGAGTGTCGCTTGGCTTTGGTAGAACCGTCAACATTAAAATCATCCAGTGGCAAATGGACCGATGAAGCAATGGAATATATGCAATCACATGCTGATTCGGGAATTGTCGAAATTGAAATTTTCTCCGTTGTAGATGGGATATCAAATGTCCTACTGAAAAAAGATGGCAGCACAATTAATCATATTCTGGTGGAAAAGGGTTTGGCCCGCAGTGCTGATGAAAGTTTTATGTCAAAGGTAAGTTTTGGAGGTAAGAAATTCGGAGTTATTTAAAATATAGAGTGGATCAATATATGTGGTTTTCGAAAAAATGGTTCACTAGACCCTAAAATGCGGGTTTGCAAAAAACACGAACTTTAAGCTAGGGGGTTATAACGAACTTTAAGCTAGTGGGTTAAATAAATATTTTTGCGATGGAACTATAAGCGTGTTTTTTAACAAACTTTTAATAACTTTTATTTTAAAAGAAAGATCTATGTGTGTGTCATTTTTAATCATTTTTATTATTCAAACTTACTTACTTATATAGCTGGCTTGTGACAGAACTTTCGTTCCATAAGCCGAGCTTAAAAAAGACTTCCAGGCGCGTTGGTCTTTTGCGCAGTTTTTCCAATTTGAAAGACCATATTCGGCAATGTTATCATCCACTTGATCTTTCCATCTTATTCGCGGCCTTCCCCTTCTGCGTGAACCATCAGCTGGTTCGCTTTTATATGCCGTCTGTTCTGGGGCATATTCATCCATTCTCACAACATGACCCAGCCAACGTAGTCATTGCAGCTCAATACGTCTAACAATGTCGATGTCCGAGAATAGCTGGTACAACTCATTGTTCATTCGACGGCGATATTCACCGTCAACGCAGATCGGCCCATAGATCTTTCAGAGAATTTTTCTCTCAAACACTCTAAGAGCTGGCTCATCTGCTTGCGTAAGTACCAATGTATATAAAATCTTGGACTACCTCTAAGCTGTAGTTATCAAGTTCCACAGTTGGTCCGAGTCTACTGGACATTGGTATGATCCAATAATGTCATTGACCATTGGCTTCAGACGTTCACACAGCACGCTGGATAGCACTTTATATGCGATGGTGAGGATCGTTTGGTCTAATTTTTTGTTTGTGCACGGGACACATGGTGCTAAGGTTCAAATCACTAGGCATGCATTCCTCTAGCCAAATTGTAATAATCAGCTGGTGCATGCTCCTGACCAGTATCCGACCACCGATCTTAAATAATTCGGCTGGTAGTCCATCAGCACCTGCTGCTTTATTGTTCTTCAGCCGATTAATTGCTACTCTGACCTCATATTGGCTAGATGGTATACACTCTATACCGTCATCTCTTATTGGTTCTGCGGTATTTTCTTCATCGTTATTATTTCATATCAGAAGCTTTGAAAAATGCTCCTTCCAGATCTTCAGCACGCTGTCTGTATCTGTCACAAGGTTTCCTTCTTCATCTCTACAGGCAGGCACATCCCTGCCTACGGTTTGGCGTTTTACTCGTTGGTAAAATTTCCGGACTTCATTCTGACTCCTGTACATCTCGATTTGCTCACGCTCTCGTTCTTCCTTTATTTGAAAATATATTTCTCCTTTTCTCCCGATAATTCTCCATCGCATTACGTGTTGTAGTGTCTGCAGGGTTGCCCTATACGCTGCGTTTTTCACATCACTGGCATTACGTCACTCCTGATCATACCATGGGTTCCTGGATGGTGGTTTTTGGAACCCAAGTATTGTTTTTGCTGCAGTTTGTGGGGAGTGGGCAATTCATTGCCATTGTACTTCTATATTATTATCGGGACAAGGAATGCTTTCGTCATTTTACGGTCCGATCTGTAAGTCTAAAATATTTTAAAAGGTCCAAGGTACATGCAAAATACTTGTTAATTCGAGTGCGAAATTTGAAAAATATATTTAAAAATAGTTCGTACTTTCTGCATGGATTTTATTTTCCATTCATATATATATTTCATGTCTTTTTTACAGTCTGATCATGATTTGCGTATGCGTAAACAATCGGTGGCCAATCGTTTCCTCGAAAATGACCACTCACGTCAGAATGAAGAATATTTACGTTCCATACGTCCAGAGATTGATATGGACACTGAACCACCACCAAGAGAGCTATGTCGAAATGTTATACGTCTGCGTGGACCATTTAGTCCACTTGAAATAAATATTTATTCAGCTATACGTATTGGTACATGGAAATCGGTACAAATAGATCGTGAATCGGTAAATTATGATAATATCGATAGTGATCCGTTCGATATGTATGAACGTTTAATTGTGGCCTCAGATATTAATGAAACGTCGAAGGGAGATTCCCTACTAGCCAGAAGTACAACCCGAATGCCAAATATTCATGGTTTTGGCGCCCTAATGACAATGTTATTTTGTCCCGCAATGCAAATTAAATGTAATAAAATGCGTACGAAATATGTTGCTCTATTGGCCGGTTTGGGTCATGATGAAAATACCTATGAACCCTTATATGCTGAGCATGATATTGTTCTTAATTTAGATGTTGACATACTACCGGATGATATTGAATTGGTAAGTGGTAATTAAATGTTGAAGAAATTATTTTTAATACCTTCTCGTTTTACTTTTAGATAAATCAAATACGATCAATGATGGATAAAATACTTTATATAGAACCCGAACAAAATGAGCTTGGTAAACATCCCAAAGAAATGCATGAAATTTCAACAACTATTAGAAATCTCATATTAAGGTATACAGCTTGAACTCTTTCGTAGATCATTCCTAATTAAAATCTTCATTATAGACTCTTAAGTAAACAGCGTAAATATATTGAATTACATATTGATGTCAATGACAATAAGTGGGAGACATTTGATGCTAATGAAATTATTACTCCCACCTCCGAGAAACTGAGTCGTTCTATATTTCCTGCTCACTCTTATTTACGTTTATATGATGAGAAATTTGAACATATCCATACGTTAAATATGCATTGCCAGGAACTACATCGTTTGAGGCAATTGTGAGTATTTCAAATTCATGACTTCGCAGTTAAAATATTTAAAATATTTATTTTTTTAGTGATGGCACAATCGAACCCACCACCTGTCGCCTGTGTAGTGTACCTTTGGACAATATTGTACAATTACGCATACATTTGCTGTCACAAATGCATCGTGATCGTGAACAGCACATTCATTTCAGTCCCATAACAAATTAATAAGCTAATTGACATACTACGAAATAAAGCACAAACAAAAATATTTTTCAAGAATCTAATTTTAAATTGCAATGGGGATATATTACTATTAATGCAAATCCAAGCACAAGCAAATTGTATTTTCCACTTCGCAAAGGCAATTATTTTAATATTTTCCGCTACGACCCATATTTTTAAGAAACAAAGACACGATTACCAAAAGTGAGTACACGTTCAATTTTATTTTAAAATATAATTGTAGAAAATTCAATAGTGTATTTCAAAAATCTAGTATGAGTTTCAGACATTACCCAGTTTTAAGTGTTCCGTACCATATGTCAATTATAATAATTATTTTATAAGTTACAATAATAATATATTGAAATTAACCTTCACAGACATAGTAGCTTTATACATTAGGAACTGGAAAATCCTAAAGGTTCCTTATCAAATATATAATGTCGAACCTAAATTTAGGCATTATTGAAATAGAAAAAAATATTGAAATAGGAATCAAACTTAGCACAACCTAATATTTTTACCATGTTCGTATAATTTTGGAAGATGGGACTTATCGGTCCACTCTTTCTATTACTTCAACCACAAAGGTTCAACATTTTAAAAACTTGTAAATCTCATATGAAGCGAACGGAATATCCAAACGAAAACCATAGGTTGAGGGTAAATATCTCTGTAACACCGACTAAAACTAATTTCATTGTTTTCAAACAAAGTTTATTTTTTCAATGAAAATTGTTGTTTTTGTAGCGTCTGAAATACATAATATAATAAAGCTATTTTAGTGGGTTTCCCGACTGTAACAGCCATCCAAATGGTTCACTTCGTTGCGGACACTTTCATATTCATTACATGGAAGAAACCTATATACCAGGGATTGTGCTGATGATTATTACATCTTTACTAATCCTCTTCGATGTTATGCAAGGTGCACTGCTGCAAAACTCATGTGGGGGCGAGAAGAAGGCTTTTATACTTTTTAAGGGATTTACGGCTGCTGATTGCAACCGTTCACTCAGAGACATTTGTCCATTGGTACCTGAAAAGAGGGGAGAAAAGAGAATGGAAGAGAGAAAAGATAGTGGAAGTTGGAGATTATAAAAAGGTGGTTATTTTAGCCATGTCAAAATCTTAACAAAGCTTAGGATCTGCTTGTGGTCTATTCCGGAGAAGATTGCTAGATTATCAATTTCATATTTGCCGAACTGTCTGTGTCTTCTGCCACCTAGCGATGAATAGCTACAGAAGATATGTTAAATTTTTTCTAGCTCTTCCTCATCCTCACATAGACTAATCCACTCCGTTGATGTCCCATTTTGAAGTGAGAGATCTAATCTTGCAGTGATCTGTTATAATCCCCACAATGGTCTCTCTTGTTATGCGACAACAGCGAAGAAGTTCTACGGCGAGAGAATTCTGACCAGATGGTTTTCGAAAACCTGCACCCAGGTTCGGATGATAGCCATCTGTTGCCGACTATCTCGCAATACTTCAAACGGATTCTATAAATAAAGTATGGTCGATTGTACAGATATCTCACTCGGAAGATTGGACGACTGTGAACACACCCGAGTAAGCTCGTCGGCGATCTCATACCCTTCTATGTTACAATGTCCTGGAACCCAACATAATTTAACCATCCGTCATATATCATGAAGAGCAACCTTGTAATCAAGAACCGCTTTTGAAGTAATGGTGTACGACTTAAGGACCGCTATGTGTTATCGGCAGTAAGAGTTTTGCCTATCTCAGCCGCTTTCGCGATTGCCAGGATCGAAGCCGATCGCTGTACTGTATTCATTTTAGCCAGCAGTATTTTCTTGTTGATCCGTTGCCACCATACAAGGCATCCATATGTAAGAATGGGGAGTACTACCGTCACATACAACCTCTCTGTATGATCTATGGCTTTAGTCCTCAACTCTTACCTATAGAGAGTGCTATTAGTCCTTTCTTAGTGCGTTCCTCAACATTCCTTTTCCACGTTAATTTGTGATCAAGAATTGTACCAAGGTATTTTGCTTCTAAAGAAAGGGCTAAGGTAACTCCACCCAATTTAAGGTCAAGAATTGTACCAAGGTATTTTGCTTCTAAACAAAGGGCTAAGGTAACTCCACCCAATTTATTTTACGTTTCCTAGTAAAGAGTACCATGTCTGTCTTAGTGGGGTTTATGCCAAGACCATTGGTACGAGCCCAGTGGGGCAGAGTTGAAGGGCACCCTTTATGATATCGGAAATAGTCGGCAGAAACGTCCCATCGACTGGCAGGACTATATCATCAGCATAGGCTACAACATTTGTTTTAAAGTTGTCGAATTTAAGCAGTATCTCATCTATCACCAGAAGCCATAGAAGGGGAGATAATACTCCACCTTGTGGTGTGCCTCTGTTGACAGATTTCCTCATGGAACTCTCTCCCATGAACGAATTGATAATTGTGCTTTCCAGCATTCTATCAATCCAATCCGTTAAGAGGGAGGGGATACCTGAACTATCGAAAATGTAGGGAATGTTACCTATAACAAGAACTATCAGAAGTCCTCCATAATCGTAAAAGACATTGTAAAGAGAGAAAAATATGAAATAACCAGTGAGCGGAGCAGTATAGTCGGACGGAGCCGACCATACAATACCCTATACAACTGTCACGGAACTCTAACTTTCTGAGGATTTTTATTCCGAGCCTAGGCAATATACCGATTAGAGGTCAACTGCACCTCTTCCTTACACTGACTTATTTTCCGTATTTTACTAATATTTAGTACAGTCCTTCTAAATACTTGTCGAGATTCCCTTCACCTATAGATAGGCTCAAAAAAAAAAAAAAAGGTTTCCGGTCCACTTCATCCCAAAAATGATTACCTGATCATCACCGAAAATTATAGTCGTTGTCCTTGACCATAACTGAAATCTCATTGAAAATTTCAAAGCGATCAGCGCTATATTTTCACACTCTAGCGTGGTAATGGGTTACTAAATAATATATGAATACGTAAGCACCTCTAAATATTGAAGCGTAACTCCCGCATTTTTTACGTTTTTGGTATATTTAAAGGCCAACCACTCCTCTTTGATACACCAACTTCTCGGGTCTATGTCCTTCAGGAGTAAATATATACGCTATAGAATACACATTTTGTCATTTTTCACACAAAAGTCAGGGTCCATTTGACCCGCTAAATATTGACCGATCTTTATCAAAACATGCATGCTTATTCCTTGGCTCAATACCCATCTCCTTGTAAAAATTTGAGATGTTTGGGCCATAATTGCGGCCTCTAGAGCGACCAAAAAAACAAACAATAATAATGTATTTGGTCCATTTCATCCCCTAAATATTAACCGATCTTTACCAAAAACAATAGGGGTCTTCATTGGCCCATTTACCCATTCTACATGCAAAATTTCGTGAAGATTGGTCCATAACTGTGGACCAATCTTCACAATCTTCTTCGTGTTTACAAATTATAATG
Organism: Musca vetustissima; assembly: GCF_032173495.1. Classification (NCBI taxonomy): domain Eukaryota; kingdom Metazoa; phylum Arthropoda; class Insecta; order Diptera; family Muscidae; genus Musca; species Musca vetustissima. The sequence continues at coordinate 18,087 of NW_026880437.1, forward strand.
GAGAGACGGACGGACACACATGTCTAGATCGACTCAGCCAGTCGAGATATGATATGATCGGTATACTTAAAGGTGAGTCTAGGACCAATATTTCGCGGCGTTACAAACTATTGGGGCTGCACAAAGCTATAATACCCTGACAACAAAGTTGTGTAGGGTATAAAATTGGGGAGATTTAAGGGTTAGGCAATGGAAATCGTCACCCTTATTACGGTAGACGTAGTCGTTGTACGGCAGCTCTCGTAGGGGTAGTCGAAGGCGTTGTCGTAGTCGTTTTTGTTCGGTATTATGTAAATTTACGACAACGCCAAATTTGTAATAGATTTTTCTTTTACTCTGTTACAAAAAAATCTTGTTTTCCCGTGGAAATATTTACGCTATACACTAAAAATTTTGTCACTTTAGGTTTTGGTTAGTTTGACTCTCGGAATATTGATCGCTCATCATCTAAACAGCCGCTCTAAGTATTTGGTCGATCTCCTTCACCATGGTAAATATGTGATGTTCTGCATACAATAATGGTCTCTAGAGCGATTAGAAATTCTAACAAATTATCTCAACATCACCAAAAACCGAATCAAACCGATCAGCGCGACATTTCCGCTCCCTAGTAGGGTAATAGTAATACTAAACAACATAGTCATAACACATAGTCATCTTTAAATATTTACGTATAACTCTCACATCCGAGTACATACATGGTATCAATTTAAAGGTCAACCACACTCCCCTTTGTTATACTATTAACCTATCGGGTCTATATCCTTCAGGAGTAAATTTATACACCCCAGAATATAAATTTTGTATTTTTCACACAAAATTCTGGGTCCATTTGCCCCAATAAATATTGAACGATTTCCCGATTCTATCGACCTTGTGGAGAGTGTGAACATTGAATAAAAAAACATTTTTTTATTTTATTTTCTTTTTATTTAAAAATATACTCGTAATGGATTATTGATTCGCAAAATAATAAATACATTTTATAAAGTAATATTATAATAAGAGTTTTTTTATATTTATTATTTTTTTATTTATGTATTTAAAAAAACATGATTCGTTTAAATTATTTAAATAAAATTATACATTTTATTTTTCATACTTTAATAAATAAAAAAATAATATTTTATATGAATCAATTTGATTATTAAAATGAATATGATAGACATAGAAATCGAGAAGACAGTGATAGTTATCTCTGAGATTAAATCAAGTTCAACAAATCGCAAGTCTAATAAGAAACCGCGATGTTAATTTGCTACAACAAATTTCAAATTAGACTTGCAAGAGTTGCAACTTTGGGCAATTGGTGGTGGTGGTGGTGGTGGGTGGATGATGATAGAAAGCAGTTCCTTACTATGAGTGTGAATTATGTGAATATCTGTATATATTACGGATAGAAATGTACGTATATATGTTGAGAAGTTTACGGTATTGAAATATTTTGTTGTATGTTTGTTTTCTTTTTTCTTTTCTTAAAGCAAATTATTTAAATATTAAATATTATAAATATATTGTTTTTTAAATACCTATTTAATAAATAATAATAATTATAATAAATTATAGCTACAAAATAATAATAATAAGATTAGAATTTGTGAAAAATGCCTAGAAAATTCTTTAATTAATTTAATTTTTTTTATTCCGTTGTTTTTTTTTCTTATTGGTAATTTAAATTTTCAAACTACGTGGTCCCATGCGTGGTATACTTCTTGGTCCACTCATCATGGCTTTGGTTGGTTCTTTGCGGGCCTGCGGTTCTTCTCGTGGCACCTCGGCTTGGGCATTCACTTCGTCATCGGTGTCATCGTCACCGAACAACAATGCTGCCAAACTGGTTTCGAATTTCGATTTAATACGTTTGGTGGTGGTTTCGGGGGCCTTGGTGGTACTGGTACTACTACTGTCGACTTCTTTATTTTCGTCTAACAAAGGTTTAACAGTTGTGGTAGAGGTTGTGGAAGAAGTCGAGCTGGATGACGACGGAAGGGCTTGCTGTAAATGCAGTGGCAATTCCATGCGACTGGCCAATGCCAAGGGTATATTATTGCTTTCATGTTTCTGCAATTGTTCCTGCTCCTCATCTTCATTTGCCAATTTGTAACCAGGTGGATAGATGGGTTTGAAACCTCCCTGTAACTCCGGTTGGAATTTATCCATTTCAAAAGATTTCAAAGTAGTGCTCTCAGCGGCCTCATCCTCCTGTCCTCCTTCCTTATTGTTATTGGAATCACCTGAGTTCACATCCGAACGATCGATATTATTCTTGCTGTACAAAGGTTCCTTGGTGGTCGATTGTAAAATATTCCAACCATTCGATGGGGTACTGGTCACTGAGTCCAAACTAACACTGGGATAGAAGGGAGCCATGAAATTCTTTTCATAATTCTGACCCCGCAAATCGACATCATGTCCCCTATCGGCAGCCTCATCATCGAATTGACGAATTTCCTTAATGACCGGTGTGGCCAAATTCACATTTGAGTACATTTGCTGTTCCTGATGTTTTTGTTGTTGTTGCATCTGCTGCTGGTATTGCTGTTGTTGTTGCATTTGATAGTGATGCTGTTCCTGTTGCATTTTTTTGATATGGGGTGTGGGTTCAGTGGGGGTGTAGGCAATGGCAATGGGTGCCACGGTACCCGTACCATAGGCTCCATTAATGATTTTGGGTGCAATCAGGACACCGGGTACCTTAGCTGGCTTATTCAGTTCACTGTATGAGGGATCGGGTTTTTCAATTGGATATGGGAAGGTGTCTTTGGCAGCTTGAGCCTTTTGTTGTTGTTGCAGGGAAACGGGTTTCTTATTTTTCAGAATTGGTTCCTGTGGTTCATCGCGGACCACGGAGAAGGGTGTATTTTGGTATTCACTACCGGTGGGGGGTTCAACATGAGCCACGGCGGGTAATTTATTTTTCAAATCATCCGAAACTTTATCACCCGATTTCTTATCTCCTGCCAAGGGGTAAACCACATACAGACCATTGCGATTATTCGATTCTGCAGCTTGGTTAATTTCCTCTTCCGCTTCATCTAAACTGGGTACCTGAATTTCACCGGCACCGGTATCGTCATTTGGCAAAGAGACAGCCTTCTTTTGGGATTGCAACATTTGTAAGGTGACAACAGGTTCCAATTTAGCATCATTGACCAGGGACGACTCTTTGCTGGGAGCAATGGGTTGTGGTGGATCGTTGATAACCAAATCTTCTTCTTCGAAAGCGGGCAATTTCTCCAAAACTGGAGACATAACATGTCTCTCCACATTCAACGATTCAGCTGGTCTCAAGCCATGTGGTGGCATATGGGGTCTACGTAGTGGTGGGTATGCACCAGGACGTTCCAAATATTGCATACCTTGTCCGCCGTAAGGTGAGACACGATAAATACGTCTGTTGGCAATTTCATGCGGAGCTAATTGGGGTGGTGGTGGTCCAACTGAGGCATAATCCACATTACGATTCAAGGGATAACGGTTAGGTTGACCACCCAAAGGCTGGCGACGATGTGAAAATTGTGGATTTCCTCCTACATTGGGACCACGTTTCAGGTGAGGAGGTTGAGGTCCACCTACCAAGATGTTGCCGGGTTCCTGATTGAAATTAGTCTGTTGAGGATGGCCAGTGGATACCTTCGAACTTGGTCGGAATTGTGGTAAAATATTGGGTAAATGACGGTCGGGATTGGGGCGAGTAATACCGGGTATGGGTTTACGGGTATATTCATTGAAGGGATATTGTGGACCACCATGAGGCCGGTTTGGTTTTTGCAATTCATGTTCGTTAATGCTGTTGGGTAGTGGTGGTGGGAATCGTGGAGGCGGTACCATGTGGGTCGCGGGAGTATTGGGTTCATTCGATGTCGGGAAATTCTGTGAAGAGAAAGGACATTTATTATTGAAAAATAATATCCAAGATCAAATTTTTATCGGTGTACATGGATATTTCTATATAGTGGGATTTTCGTTGAGGTATTAAAGTCTCGGGGGGTGGCGTAGTGGATGATAGATACCAAACAACGGCTCTGATTGACTTTAACAATGCAAAGCCTCTCTTTTATCTCAATTGTGGACTCTGACCTCTCCGTGTTGTCACTTGGCTGTAATGTGGAATTTCGGGTTCTTGGGGAATTAAACAACATATGTTCAATAACCTAGCGGAATTTTCCAACCTAAGTCTCTTTAATCTGGTACTTCGTTTTCTCTAAGGATCAAAATCCTTTTAATAGATAATTTACAACGAAGATCCCCAACGGTCCCGAGCAATTTTTGGTATTTTAAATATGCACTTCATTGTGCATCGTTTAAAATGTTCGGCCGAATCGAACCTACTCTTTTTTTACTTCTTTAAAAATATCCATGTACACCGTACCCCCTCTAAACCTCCTGAAAATTTTAAAATATCTTACCAATTTCTGTTGATGTTGACTCATAGTTAGAACTTCATGTTTTTGGATTTGTACAGCTGCGGGATCAGCACTTACCACCGTACCACTAACGGTCTCTTCGGATTTGGGGAAAACAACAGTATTGCTATTTTGTATTTGCTGCAGACTCAAGGGTTGGGCGTGACCATTAACTTGGGGTCCAGCTGGTGGTCCATTCGAAACGGGTAGCGAGGGTACCTCAGCCGATTGTTCTTCATTGGCGGGGAAACGAATATTTGTGGATACTAATAATTCTTTGGTATTTTGATTTGAACCCAAGGTGATCGAATTGGGATCAGCATTCTCTTGAGGGTCAACCGATTGGACAGATCCAACGCCGGCTCCTTGCATGGCTACTGGAGATTGTTGTTGTTGCTGTTGAGGTGGCTGGGGTTTTTGAGCGGGATTTTTATTTCGAATATTTGAACCAATCAATGGCAACTGTTGATATGGTGAGGGAGCAGCTGGTGGGGCTTCTTGGTACACATTATTACCCGAAGGTCTGGGAATATCAGGTCTCACTGCATCCGTGCCATAGTTACCATTTTGATGGAAATTCGAAGTGGGAACGGGTTTGGGCATTTCCTGATAAGGTGTTGGTGGGCTGGGAGGTGGCTGGCGATTCAAGGTGCTAATGTCCTCATTGATAACGGTACCATATTGGACGGGATGTTCCTTGGAGAATAGTGGTTCCTTTTCAACGCTGCCAAATGAATTGGCGCCCACTTGCTGTTGACTACCCAAAACAAAGGAGGCAGAATTTTGTCCAGGCGAAATGACCACATTATTTATGGCTCCTGGTGCGGGACGATATTGCATTATATTGGGTTGTTGAACTTGATACGAAACATATTCGTTGTTGAAGTTCTCTTGATTGCCGGAAATCACCTGACCATTGAGCGAGGATGGGGTGTTACTGGTGGCGCTGAAGGTTGGCTTTGTGGGTGGAGCCTGAGGTCTACGTGCCGAATTCTGTTGCATGGCAAATGGTGATGGTTTCGAGGGATCTAAGGGTTCCATTAAATTGCCTTGGGCATCTAGTCCCTGATGCGAAGGATTGCTTACGGCAGCCACGGCGGATTCTTCCTCAGCCAAGCTATTGAAAATATCGGCCAATGTCATGCTGGGTTTTTGTTCGAATTTATTTTCCACATTCTTTTGATCCAAAGTGTGATAAACATCAGCGGGATCGAGTTCGGGTATGCGGGTGCTAGTAGGCAGAGGACTGAATGCGGGTGGTGATGTAGGATCTTCGGTGAAAACAACAGGTTGGCCGGTGGTACTTGTACTGGGTGGAGCGGGATACCAGTCCTTGCTTTCTGTGGCTTCAGTGGGGAAAATGGCAGCAGATGGTGTGGGATGGCGTGTGGTGAGCACGGCAGTTGTTGTTGGTTTGGTGGGTTTGGTTGTCACATTGAATTGCTGTTGATCGGGGAAACGCATGGCGGTGGTGCTGGTAGATCCAGTCGTCGAAGGGCTATATTTCTTGGTGGGCACAAACTTCTTACGGGTTGTGGTGGTCTTGGGTACCGGGGTAGTTGTTGTAGTTGGTCGCTTACTCGATGTGGTATATTTGGCAGATGATGTGGCCAATGTGGTTTGGGTTGGAACTGGAGCTTTTGTGGTGGTGGTGGTCGATGTAGATGTCGATGTTGTGGAAGTTGTGGTACTGGTCGAAGTAGAGGTTGTTGATGTTGAAGTCGACGTAGAAGTTGTGGTGGGCTTCTTAGTGGTACTAGTAGTACTTGTAGTTGTCGTTGTTGTACTACTACTTGTCGAACTGCTGGGCTGTGTTGGTGGCACCGGTGTCAATTTAGTTGTGGGCAATGTAAAATAATTGGCCGTATGATAATTTGGTGCCAGCGTCGCCTGCACCACTTGCGTCGGCTTCTTATTGGTGATATAATTTTTATTACTTCCCTGATATTTCAAATTCGCATAAGAACTTGAAACCAGAGGATAGACAAATTTCGATGATGAATATTTAACCGGGAGATTAAGAAAATCATGAATATTCGGCGATGAAGAAGTTATGACTGTCTTCTCATTCGGATCAACGACTTCATTTGCTGAAGTCTCAATACCAGCTGGCTTTTTAACATTGAAATCTAATTGACCGGAAATAGGATCTTTGGCAGCGTAGTAAGGTTTTCCATCATTGAAAATTTGATTTGGCAGTACATAGCTGGTCGAAATAACGGGGTCATCATCTTCTTCGAAACTATCACCATCGCCACCTCGTGCTTCGACGGGCAGTTGGGCTGATGAGAGTACAGCGGCGCTGCAGCCAACGCATATGGCGACAAAGGCTATTAGAAGCCTTATTTTAAATTTAATCATGATGTTGTTGGTGGGGAATTATCTGGAATGACAGAGAGGCAATTTTTAGAGGTTAGAAATGCAGATCAAAATATATAAATGTAAAATGTAATATAAAGAAGAGATTATATCGATAAAAAAGACTTCCTGAAGTAGGAGCAGGTCTTCTATAAATATAAAAGGCATTTCATTAATAAAAGAGGTCTTCTATTAATAGAAAATATTTTCGATGATGGAAGAGGTCTTCTAGGGATAGCAGAGATATTATACGGATAGAAGAAGTCGTATAGGTATGGAAGAGATCCTCTATGTATATAAGATACGTTTTATTGGTAGAATTATTGTTACAGATAAAAGAGGTCTTCTACGGATATTAGAAGAGGTCTTCTATGGATAGAAGAGATCTTCCATGGAAAGAAGAGGTATTTTATGGATTGAAGAAGTTTTCTATGAATAGTTAAGTTACATTTTTTGAATAGCCTCAATAAAAGGTCCCGCCCAGTTTCGATATTCTGGTCCTTTTTTCAACCTGAGTCTTTAATTTTGTATTTCGTACAAACCCACCCTGGTATAACCTCCATATAATAAGACAGACCGACATTACTTACCCGGCCAAACTTTTTAAAACATAAAAAAATTTTTGAGGGCCCTGTTTTGGTCATGTATATTTTACAAATAGTTTTAGAGGTCCTAGTTAAGGCGTGAAGTTTATAAAGAATTTTTTAAGAGGTCCTAGTTAAGGCGTGGTGTTTTAAAAGAATATTTTAAGAGGTCCTAGGTAAGGCGTGGAGTTTTTAAATAATATTTTAAGAGGTCCTAGATAAGGCGTGGAGTTTTTTTAACAATATGTTGAGATTTTACATGGTTTTTTAAATATTTTAAGAGGTCCCAGTTAAGGCGTGGATTTTTTAAGAATATATTAAGAGGTCGTGGTTAAGGCCTGGAGTTTTTAAAGGATATTTGTTCAAGGACTATCAGAGAAGTGATTTTTTTAAAGAACATTTTAAGAGGTCTTGGTTAAGGTGTAGAGTTTTTAAAAAAATATTTTATGAGGTCCTAGTTAAGGTGTGGTTTTTTAAGTATATTTTTTCAAGGACTATCAGAGACGTGGATTTTTAAAGAACATTTTTCGAGGACTATCAGAGACGTGGATTTTTTAAAGAACATTTTTTTTCAAGGACTGCCAAAGGCGTGGATTTTTGAAAGAGTATTTTAAGAGGTCCCAGTTTAAGCGTGGATTTTTTAAAGAATATGTTGAGAGGTCACAGTTTAAGCGTGGATTTTTAAAGAATATGTTGAGAGGTCCCAGTTTAGGCGTGGATTTTTTAAAGAATATGTTTAGAGGTCCCAGTTTATGCGTGGATTTTTTTTAAAGAATATGTTTAGAGGTCCCAGTTTAGTCGTTGATTTTTTTAAAGAATTTGTTGAGAGGTGGATGGGGGTGGATTTTTAAATAATATTATTATTTTTAGAGCTTCCACTGCGCTTTCAAATACAATTATAGGAAGTCAAAATATATAACATCTGACCATTGCTTTAAATATTTTTTCTACTTCTTCTTCCTCATATCGACCCACAAAAAAACAATTATTAAAATTACATCATACCCTCCTGCATGTTGTAGTAGAAATGTAAATTCAATTAATCTTCTCTTCGAGTTGAAATGTTTTGAAAACTTCACAACAATTTGAATAATTACATTTTGTTGTTCATGTCTTTCTTTCACTACCTGTATCTTCTTCAATATGTTATTATTTTTTCGTTATGATTTCAATAAATCATTCATTGATTGTATAATAAGAGAAAAGTTAAAGTAAACTATAATTTATTTTGTATTATTGTTGTAATTACTGTAGTTGTTCAAATTGTGTGTGACTAGAAAAAAGAAACGAAATATTGATGTATTTTTTTATTTTCATGTAGGCTCAGCAAACAAACTGATACGATTTTATGAACATAGACTGAACCATATTAAAATATGATAACACTTGTAATCTAATAGGAAAGCTTCAAGATAAAGTGAAAATCGCTAGAGATTTGCAATATTAAAAATTATGTAAATTTTAACACATTAAAAGAGCGTAAATGGTCTACATTAATTTGTACTTCATATCTGTATCCGACTTTGATCAGTCACTTGGTTGAAAATACTTTTGCATCTTCCCCCCTTATAAACTTATTTTGTCTTAATTCTTGGGTTGTTGTTCCCCGAAAGATGTTTCTTGGTCAACCTCGATTACGTGATACTTGGGGATTTAATTCAAGCACCTTTCTGGTGTCGTGGACAATTTTTCTTCAGACATGACTATTCTATCCCTTTTTCTTACGTTATATATTCCATTGTCCTCGTATATATAAATAATCTACATTTATAATGTCCAGCTGTCTAATCGCGTTTATTTTGTGCACACTGTTTTTCTCAGTAACATTGGCAACACTGTTTTGGCATTCATTTCTTCTTCTTCTCCGTTCAGTTGTCTATTTTAAAAGCCGGGTCGGTCGTGAATTGTACTCGTTGGTTGAAAATCCTTCAAATGTAATTAAATATTTAGTTATACCCAGGGTTTAAAATGCTAACGCCAAAATAGCAAAAACACAGAAAATTGCCGCACTGCTAACTAAATTCATCCTCAAAATATGCAGCACAGCCAAGCACAACTGCAATAAATAGCAATACATTACGAATAATTTTAGCAAGCAAAACTAAAGCTTCTTGATTTTGTCAGCAGTTACAAAATAGCAATGAACAACTACAACATAATTGTCAACGCTACTAACAACCAAAGCTTTCAATGAAGACTAAGCACCTTGACTGTGGCTGCTTAGCAAGATTTTTAGCAAACAAAACCCGAGCATTTTTCGAGTTCAGTGTTGTCCATTGAAATTTTATTATTTATATGAGAGAATTAAAAATCGCGATTATGATAATTTCATTTTTCGAACAAATACAATTAGTAATACTTGCTAAAGAGTTTAATTTAATATATTATTTAGTTTTTAGTACTATTATTGACAGTTTTTAATTGCGATTTGACAAGTTTAAATTAAATAAAAACGCACAAAATGAAATGCCTTTTTTCTAATTTCTGCGTTGGCAACACACAAACATAAAAACAACCCTCGGCTGATTATTCGTCGACAGCGAAATATGAATATGTAGTCGTACTGCCGATTAGTCATAACAAAAAAAGCTCGCATGTGCAATACGTGCTTAGCACGGATGCTACGAACTAAAAAAGCTAGTCGTTTGCTGATTTAGTCGTAATGTCAATATTTTTTAGCAGTAGCTCTGTAAGACTAATGCTAATATTTTTTGATGCTGCATTTTAAACCCTGGTTATACCGTATAGAAAATATTACAAAATATTCTAAAGACATACAACAACAACAAAATATATAAATTGTTGTGTTTTCAACAAAAAAAAAATTAAATAAAAACAAGTGTTTTCTGTGATGTGTCACATCAATGTCATTCTTGTTGTCCCTTATAATCCGTTATAATGATTTCAGTTCGTGTGTGTGTTGATGAGAGAGATGCATTGCATTGTTGTTGTTTTCGACTAAAGAGTAGTGATCTCATTTTCTTCCGGGCGTATTTAAGCTCCGTTTAAAATTGTTGGTGGAGCATTGTTGTGTAATATCCCTATCTGATGGTGGGGAGAGACGTGTTTAAAAGAGAAACGATGTTGAAGAGTGATAATGTGAATGTGATTTATCATGTTTACATTTAACGCATAATTATACAAGTATTAAAAGTGTGCAGAAACTAAAGCAGGAATTAAAGGGGTAAGTTTAAATCAGTGTTGAACAGAACTAAATTAAGAGTAAGTGGTTGAGAGCGTAACTGACTGTCAAATGTATATCGTATCAACAAAGATTGAACTGAAGTCTTCTGAGAAGTTCGAAAAACGAATTAGAGAAGACGAATGATTGTGCGTCACGTAAATATGACCTCTCATACATCGGTTCAAATCTGCGCTTCTTGGCCCGATAAACACCGCTGTACAGTCCCAATTTGTCACAAATTTTTTTTTATCACAATTAATTAGTTTCAAACGATCGATCGATTCGATGCGATCTCTCACACATCGGTTCAATCCAGCGCATTTTTGACAGAGCAAAAGATGACGTACAGTTGAGACTGAGACCGATTGTCTTGTTATACCCGAACATCAAAAAATGAAATGTGTGGTCGACGATTTTCTTCCCCGGAAGATTATGTCGAAGTGTTCAAGAACCTTGTTTATAAGGTGTCTATTTTTGTCCGTGTAAAATGTTTTTACAAGTATCTTAACTTATAGCGTATTTTTATAAAGACGTGGTTTCAATTAGTTTCAAATTTGAATCCATTGTTTCCACGCATTTTATTTGCTAATTTCACGCAAAAACAATATATCTTTCAAGATAGTGCTTTGCCATCTAATTGTTGCATGCATTCCCGGCAATAAATATCCTTAGACTTAGATATGGTCAATGGTCATTGCTAAGTTTTTGAATTGGATGCAACTTTACACTTTCATCCATGGTCATCAATCAACAACAGCAATGAAAAAAATCATAGTTGTAGCGCTAACGAAAAAAGTGCGAAATCATCAACAATTCACACATTGCAAGTGCGCGCGTCACTAAACACGTGCAACATTTAACACAACACCATGTAAGGTGAAACATTTCCTGCAACCACATTTGGAGGCATCAAATCGCAAACATGCATTCAAACAATGCACTTGAATACATAATACAATTTTCGAGTGTGTGCAGATATTTTGTAAAATCTTATCAAGATATGAAACAAAACGCAACACGAGAAGCAAAAAAAAACATCAGGTGTTTTCTACAAGTAGTATCATAGCCATAGACCATATAAAGTCCGAAACAATAAAATATCTGCAAATAGCGCATTTTGTGTTGTTAAATGTTGTTCACGTTGTTGTCGTCGTTGTTTCATTCACTTTTCATTTCGTTGAAAATTGTTTGGCGAACGTGTTCAACTGTCAAAATCTTTTCGAAATCAATTGAAGCCGCATATTTTCAATGTCAATATTTGGTTAGAAAAATGCCTTTGGTTTCATTTCGCTCTCTGACTGATTAGTTTTGAAGCTATTACGGCGTCATTGGTCAATTTTCCTTTTCAATAATTTTGTTTTTTTTATTGTGGTAATGTTTTTTGTTCAATTTTCCAATTGCTTGCCAATGGTTTGCATGTCCAATTGATGATGGCCTTTCATTGTTATTTTGCTCCTGTTCAGTGTCAATCAATCATTTAAGCAATTTTTATTGTTGTTGTTGCAACTACTACTGTTGCTGCTGCTGCCATTAAACAGTTTTCATTTTCAATTTGTTTTCAATATTTCTCTTTTTGTATTCCTGCGGCTTAAAACAACACCACAAAAAACGAAGTCTCATGTAACGTTTAATCTTTGACTTGGCCTTTTTCTCTTTTTTGGCTTTCATCATTCATCAACAACTTTTATTATTTTCTCAGAGCAAAACTAAGATTACAAGAATTCAGCTTTTGAACTTTCAATTTTGTGATAAATGTATGTACATCTAAACGGGTTCCACTCTAAATAAATATATTATATTTTTTGAGAAGAAAATAAAAATAAATGTGTTGAAATTATAATATTTCGGCCAACAGATCTAAATATTTCCAACAGACATTTTTATAACCTTCACCACACTGTGGTACAGGGTATTATGTCTTTGTGCATTTGTTCCTTTCGAGAATATGCATACAATCACTTTCTGAGTCGATTTATGCATGTGCGTCCGTCTGTTGGTGTTAAATTGTAGACAAAGTGCAGGTCGCATTTATAAACCGATTTGATTGAAATTTGGTACAGCTCATTTGTTTGGCCCAAGGACGAATCCTATTGCAATTGGGGAAAATTGGTTCAGATTTAGATATAGCTCTTATATATATTTTTGTCCGATTTTAAGTAAATGGTGCACCAAAGTCCTTATATATCTTTCGATTTGCACGAAATTTGCCATAGCGTACTAATTTAAGTCTAGAATAATGTGTGCTAAGTTTCGTGGAAATTGGTTCAGATTTAGATATAGCTCCCATATATATTTTCGTCCGATTTAATTGAAATGGTGCACAAATGTTCCTATATATATTTCGTTCAATTTCATGCCAGTGTTCTTTCGAAAAGGCGACGTCTGTTATGACTATGTAGAATATACCCGAAGTGGTAGAGGGTATCATATAGTCGGCCCAGTCAGACTTTACTACTTTCCTTACTGGTTAAGCATAAACTTATTCAGTACGGTTTTACGTACGACCATGTGTTGTGTTGGTTACATCGACTTGAAAAATCAATTGGAATCAACTGGTAAATATTTTTGCACTGAGTGCTGCCGCATTAGGAGACTATGTAAAATATACCCAAAGTGGTGAAGGGTATCATATAGTCGGTCCAGTCCGACTTTACTACTTACTTTACTGGTTAAGCATAAACTTATTCAGTACTAAGTGTGATTGGGCGTACGATCATGTGTGGTTTTGTTTTCCAAAAAAATGGAATTAACTCATCCAATTTTTTGCCCGAAGCAACACTCAGTGTTCCCTGATGCCATCTGACATTTACATTGGCGTATGACCATGTGTTATTATCTATTAAACATTTTCGTGTTATAATTTTTTACAACTTCTGACGAGGATTATCATGATATGTGTGCATTGACGCTCGCTCAAAGACAAAGGTCGTCCAAAAACGGTCGTTGTTCCACAGAACATGGTTGTCGTACGTGAACTGATAAAACAAGATAGATATGTGACATAGAAGCGTAGGTTGCAGAGAGGATATATGAGAAGAAAGGAGAGAACAGAGGATGAAATAGCTTGACTAGTTTAGATTTTTGGCAAAACTATGAATGTTGGTGGGAATTATTCCTAAGAAGAAGGTTAGAGATGAGAGACCAATTTCTACAGTGGTCTATTATATTAAAAATTAGGTAGATCTATGTGGTGGAAATTCCAGCTTTTTCGCTATTGCATATTTTGTCAATGTTAGGTAGGTAGGTAGTATTACAGGCTCTGCAGATTTAAAACATCTTGAGATGTAATTTAGACGGATACAATTATAAAGAGAGAAGCCGATGGTTCTAGTTTTAATCTCCATCTTCCTTGCATGAGTAATGTGACATTAGCTCTTTCTTAATGTGCTCCTCTACATCCCTTTTCCAAGTTAATGGGATTTTACATTTCTTAGTGGAGAGCATCAACTCTGTCTTAATAGGGTTTGAGAGATAGAGGCCTCCTTTGACATTTCTTCCGCCAGCATACATTCGATATTGAACGAAGATCTAGCCGTAAAAATGTTTGTTCACGCATAATCGCCCAAAAAAGTTTAACTGATCATCATAGTTCACCGAGGAGGTCTATGAAGGCGATTCAGTTCCATCGAAAGTGGTTCCTGGAAAAAGGTTGTGATTACCTGAGGACTGTCGAATTTTCCAACCTAGGGGTCTTAAATTTTGTATTTTGCCTTTTCCAAAGGTAAAATAACCTCAACAAGGCGTGGATTATTTAAGTAATATTTTCTAGGGACCAATAATGCTTTTAAGAATATTTTGTTAGGAATCAATAAGGCTTGGAGTTTTTAAAGAATATTTTTAGGAGCCAACAAGGTGTAGTTTTTTCAACGTCATCAACGTGTTTTTATAAAGGAAAAAAATAAGCGACCAACCATGAGTGGATTTTTATAAAGAATATTTTTCAGAGACAAACAAGGCTTGGAGTTTTTAAATGATATTTTTTTAGGGACCGATTAGGCTTGGCCCTAAGATGGCATATATTTAACAAGGACCTAAGAAGGCATATATTTAACAAGTAAAACGGATGAGTCGGCGTTGCCGACAGATATATACCCTCACTCTATGGTAGGATGTACTAGAGGAGATGGCAGACGGGTCCCACCTTCGGACCGGATCTAGGCTTGGTAATGATAACCGGTCGCACATTCAAATCGCCTGATATTGGATTTATAAATATTCAAAATTGTGACCCTTTGTGGGGGTGGTATCAAAAGGAGTGAACCAATGGGTCCCATCTTCAAACTTGATCTATTTTTGGTAAAGATAATTGGTTGTGCAAAGTTTGGTTCAAATCGGACATTCCATACATTATGAAAAATTTAGACCATTTGTGGGGGAGGTACTAGAAGGAGGAGACCGATGATTCCCAAATTCAAACTTGATCTAGATTTGGTTAATAGAATAGGTTGTGCAAAATTTGGTTCAAATCGTACATTCCATTCGCCTGATATTGAATTTATAAATATTGCAAATTTTGGGAGGTACCAGAAGGAGTGGACCAATGGTCCCATCTTCCTACTTGATCTGGACTTAGTAAAGATAATATGTTGTACAAAGTTTCGTTAAAATCGGATAGTCTGTTTGCATGTTGTTTTAATATAATTTTTGTAAGCACAATTTTGACAATTTTGTGGAGAAGGTACCAGAAGGAGTGGACCGATATTCCCCATCTTCGAACTTAAACCAAGTTTGAAGGAAATATTAAGATGTGCAAAGTTTGGATGAAAACTATTATTCCCTTCGAGAGAAAAACTATTTTTTTTAGTCTCTAACAAAAAATTTTGTTTTCAATCTCTAACACGGCGTAGTTTTATAAAAATATTTTTTCTCAGACTCTAACAAGGCGTAGTTTTATTAAAGAAATAAATATTATAAAAAGGCGTATTTTTGTTATAAAATATTTTTCTTAATGTATAACTAGAGGTAGATTTTTATGGATCTATATGGGATCAAAAAATAAAAAATAAAATAAAAAATATATATTTTTAAGGGGATAAATCTCAAAGCTTTAATTAGTATGAACTTTACCACACCTCTTTAATAAAACACATATTTTCTTCCATTCATTAAATTTGGCCACCTGGCTAGTGAGGCCGAAACAGCAGGTGAAATTTTTTGTTTATTAAAATAAAAATATTTCATTATAAAAATTCAGCCGAATTTCATTTCTTTTTTCTTAACCTGTCACGAACGGTATGCTAGATATAATATCTATACGTATAAATATATTTAAAGTAATTAAAAATAATGAGGCAAATTGATAATTAAAAATTAATAATAAAATAACAATAATTATTGGCAATCAATATCAACATTTCGATTTTATTGTTTAACCGCAGGGGAGAGAGAGTGGATATTAAAATAGTTTTTTTTTGAAAACTCTTTTGGGAATTTCCTTTACGAAAAAAATTAATCTGTTATCCTGGAAATGAAGGCAATTAAAATTTTGCCAAACATTTATTGAATAATAAACGAAAACACAAATTGGAATATTGAAACGCAAATTTTCCCATGTGAATAAAGTTGAGATTTCCAATGTAGATGACATATAAAAATATGACATTAATACATACATATGTATGATATACTATACGGCCATGCAGAACCTTGCTTCAACTTTCAAAATATATACACGAAAGCTTATCTCGTTTTTATTACCACATGCCAAGCTGGAGGCTGGCCTGGCTGTTAAGCCATACCAACCAAGCCTTTGGAATTTTTAATAAGATGAGTTTGTGTCTTAAGTCTTTTGTTTATATCGCAGACATATGTATATTTATATTAGTTTGGTATGAGACTTTCATTAAAATTAAAGCTGACAAACACACAATAAGAATTTGTTACATCATCATCAGCGTTATTTAAATTTCTGAGAAATTTCTTTTCTTTGTTTGCTTGATGTTGTTGTAGTTGTATTTTTTACATAAATTAATGAAAAACGAAAGTTTTGTTTTTATTTTCTTTTTGGTTAAGAAATGAAAAGGAAATCAATTTCATAAAAAATTGAATTATGAATGGAAGTTGAAGAGGAGGTATGGCATGTGTGCGTGTCTCAATGTCAGGCCAATCAACAACCACAACATAAAAACATGCAACACAAAGTTCAAATTTAATCAGGAATTGGATGGTTTGTTGTTATTATCGGTTTCAAAGGAAATAGGAAATAAATGTTGGAATTTTTCTTCTTTTTTATTTCTTATTTCAATAATTATTACCTGTTACTGTAGACAATTTCAATTCCTTATTATTGGATACAATCTGAAATGAAACGAAATAGAAAGTAAATTAGTCGATATAATAAAAAAATACATGTAAAAATTATGTTAAGTTTTATAAAAAAATCTGCCTATTGGGCATATCGACACTATACTAAAGATTTAAAATATCGTACTCATTTAAACATGAAAGACAGAAAAATACCAAACTTGTCGGCATTTTTAATACCTTCTATTTTCACATACTTCGATGTCTTAAAAATGAAATAAGATAAATCAATTTAGAATACATTATTTATCAATGTACATATGTATATGTATGTTTGTAACAAGCACATGTCTAGCTTATAAAATCAACATGTTCTGTATTTAAATGAAAATTTCTTTAAAGCAATTAAAACTTCGATACTACGTGTTTATGGACATAATAATTGGCCGGAAGAACATCGTTTCTTTAAAGCAATTTGTTTACTTCGTCAAGAGCAATTGTTAGTCAAAAGCTGCTCTGACATGTTGTTCTGGTTGTAAGAAAACAAAAGTGTCATAAAGATAATGGAGATCTGGTACATGTCTGCTACACCACAATAACCAGAAAAAGTGAAATTTAGAATGGAGTTAATTGCAGGTTCGACATTTATCATGATTCTCGTGATATTGAGATATCGTTTTAACTCTCTAAAATACATTGTGGGGAAGATAAATAGTTTTGGAAGTTAGATGAAATTCAATCGTAAGTTATGAATACCAGGTTCTATGCCTAAAATTCACGTCAATGCTTTGATATCCCTTTCAATTTTTTTATATATAGTTTTTAGTCCATTTCATCACTTAAAAATTAACCGATCGTTATGAAACAATTGGGTCTTCTTTGCTTGGAATCGGACCTACATGCAAAATTAGTCCATGAATACCTATAGCGTTTCCACAGGAAGAGGAATACCTACAGCTCTACTAGGAAGAAAATTACATGCAGCTCTTGTATAGGAGAAGAATACCACAGGAAGGATAATACCTTCAGGTCTTCCACAGGAAGAAGAATACCAGCAGTGCTTCCACAGAAAGAAGAATACCTACAACTCTTCCACAGGAAGAAGACTCCTGCAGCTCTTCCATAGTTAGAAAAATACCTACAGTTTTCCTCTAGGAAGAAGAATACCTGCAGCTCTTCCACAGGAAGAAGAATACCTGCAGCGCTTCCACAGGAAGATGAATACCTACAGCGCTTCCACAGGAAATGAATACCTAGAGCTCTTGTAGGAAGAGAATTATATGCAGCTATCGTATAGAAGAAGTTTACCACAGGAAGAAGAATACCTTCAGGTCTTCCATAGGAAGAAGAATACCTGCAGCGCTTCTACAGGAAGAACAATTTCTGCAGCTCTTCCACATAAAGAAGACTCCTGCACCTCTTCCGCAGGGAGAGGAATGAATACAGCTCTTTCAAAGAAAGAATAACACCTGAACCTCTTCTATAGGAAGAAGAATAAATGTAGATCTTTCACAGGAAAAATGATACCTGCAGCTCTTCATCAGAAAGAAAAATACGATTGGTCCATAACTGTGACCTGTAGCGAGTTTTCAAATTATAATGGACATGAGCGGCTGGACGCACATGGCTAAATCGAGATATGACGATCGGTATATTATTAGTTGGGTCTAGGAAGAACATTCCCTGGCATTACAAACTCTTTGGGCTACACAAAGCTTTAATACCCTTACAACATCCTTATGTAGGGTATAAAAATCCTAGCCTGTGTATATTGTGGGATAACTTACCCTCAAATATATTCTTAACATTTTCAGCCGCTGTCTTAACTCTTTGTGGATTATGCTCTGAAGTTTAAATTTTCAAAATACTAAAAATGGTTCTGAAGTTTCATATAACATCTTGGACCTATATCAAAGAGGTTTGTCACCTACCAAGTACTCAGAATAACAAATTACAGCCTCTTCGATGGGAAAATGCGAAAAATACCCAAATTAAGAACGCATACATGATGGAGCCCTGGTGTCACTCGAAATGATTTTTTATTACAACAATTTAAAATAAAAAAAAATTCTTTTGAAAATGTCCTTAAAAATGAAAACCTTTGACTTTAATTAACCTTTAAATTTCATGGCAAGTTCCTTATATTTATGACCTCTACCTAATATATATTTCTGGTCTAATAATGAACCAATTGTCGAAACGCCTATTCCACTCAAATTAATACACACAAAAATAATGGTTTTTGAGTGCTTCAAAAGTACTATCTGGCGACAAAAATCGTTGATAACCCATTCATTCCTCGATGTTCGGGAATAAAAAGAAGTCATTGAGTGCCAAATAGAGGGCTATTAGGCAATTTTAGATGTTGTGTGAGAGCTCGCATTGTCATGATAATCAATAATTTAATTTTTTTAAATCGATTTCTGAATTTCTACAAATATTGCAGGCAAATATAGTATTTTGCGGTGTACTATTTTCCCGAAGTTTTATTTTGATGATGATAAGGGATTGGACTGTGGTATTGGACTGTGGTATTGGACTGTTTCTCTTTTTTCTGGAGTTCGATTTATTTACTATATCACATCCGATTGTTAATATAGATTAATTGAAAACGCTATAGTTTCATTCAGTGAAGAAAATATACCTCTTGTTTAGGTGTTTCAGCATGACAATAGCCTCAAAAATACATCGAAACATGTAAAAGACTGGTTGTGGCAGTCAAAAATCTGAGTTTTATAATGGCCAATGCAATCCTCAGATCTTTATCCTATAAAAAATCTTTGGAGTATCTTAAATTGCAAAATGAAAAGAGTTTCGCAAACAAACAGGCATAGTCTCTTACCAAATGTTCAGGATGCAAGTACCCAAGGATCAAATTGAGCATTTTATTGATTTAATGTCTCGTTGATGTACTGCCGTAATGAAAAATTATGGCTATGCTGTCGATTACTAGCAAAATTTGCCTATTTATAAGAAAATATCAAAAAGTTGCTTTAGTTTTGACCAAGCAAAAATTGGAGAAATTTAGTTTTCCATACAATATAGAAAATTTAGTTATTCATAGAATATAATATTCACTATAAGTTTATTTTCATCAAAGTTAAAGGTCATTTATTCAGTTTGCAATTTCAGTTGCTTTTTTTTTTTGGCCACCAGTGTATCTTTGGTTTGTAGGTTATTTAAGAGATGACAAGTTTTCAGTCAAAGCGAACGGGGAATATTTTTGTAAAACATGACCTCCTTCTAACTGAAATCCTTGTGCGTCTTTTTCGTCCTTATTATCTTGAACCGTGAACTAACTATCATGAGATTTTTTGACCTAAAATTGCTCTTCAAAATCGTCGCTCATAATTTATTAGATAATTTCCTCAAATACAATAAATCAATATTCGTATGCTTTTATCGTCCTTTTCCACTTCTAACCAATCATTGCTCAGAAATTCGATTATCTTTACACACTTATACATTTGGTATACGTTGTAGATTATGAAGAAGTATCAGATTCGTCTGAAATATTTACCATAAATATGTATCATTATGCCAAAAACGATACTATTATAATAATTATTTTCATTGTGGATAACAGATCTGGATCTCTTAAGTTTTTAAACGGATTTTTTAACTCGTATCAGATAATAAGACTTTTGTATCGGTTTTAATCAATCGATTAAACTTATGTGCATATCATTTGAAATCTACTGGCATTGCTAATCACATAAAAACTGTTTGCTTAAGAGTTTACTGGATCAAATACAACGTTTAATTTATAACCTCTTCGATTCAAAATTAGAACACAAATTGTTCTCTTTCGCGCAAAGCATTTTACAACTGCATATTATACATAATAAAGATAAGTGACATAATGAATTGTGTCTAATAGCCATTTATGTGAAAACCCGTTAAAACACATACGCACACAAATACTCACACACACTGCACTTAGCTATAATCAGTTATAATTCTAATGAATGAACATCGCGATGTTGTTATAGTTTGCTGTTTGTTTTGTAAATATAATCCAATACCGGCAAATCAACCAACAACCAATTCAGTTCAGTTGTCTGCGTTAAAAATATGCGCATGAGTGACGTGATATCGGAAAAATAGGCGGGAGGTGCATTCAAACCAAACAGCCAAACAACCAACTAACCACCCCATTATTATGGGGGAGCTGTTATTAACTATTCGCATGCATTCAATTCAGTCGAAGCAAAGTGAGGCACAAAGCAATGTGAGGCACTATCTGTCTGTCTGACAGCCTGGCCAGACAGACAGATAGTGCCTCACATTGCTTTGTTTGTGTGGAAACAAGTTTTCCTAATTTGTGACCCAATTGCCTAGTTTGTTTGGCGTCGTCGATGTTGTTCGTTTTCGCTGCTGTTAATGTCTGCGTTTATGTATTTACATGCCTAAGTGATAGTGTTTGTCTTCTTTTTTTAAAAAAAGACAGAGTAAAAACCACAAAGAGAGTAAAATGTTGTTGGAAAATGTCTTGATCAATTTGTTTTTGCAAAGAAAACTCCATTAGGCCACAAGAGCACATTATGGTCGTATCTACATTTCGAACAAAGCTGTTAGCTGATATACATTCGTATGTATATACATATAAATGTTTTGTTGTTTGTGTCAAACATGATCGAAGACATGTGCTGTAAACACGTTACACATTCGACATGCGACACCATGTTCGACTGTCGATTATCATAGCGTATTGTATTGAAATATATACTCGTAGTATCAAAATAGTTGCCAATTTTCTAGCCACAAAATGATTGTATGTGTCAGTGTTTGTGTGTTCTGTTTTATTTGCTGATTTGTATGTAAGTATGTAAGTCAAAGAAAATTGAAATCATACCATGCTTTTGTCTTAAACAACAACAACAAATAAGTTGTCATCAGGTCGACATCAACATTACCATACATGAGGTTTACAATGTTGTGTATGTGTCATTTAAAAAATTGTACACTGGAGTTTCTTTTTCTTAAAGGGATTCTAAAAACAAGATACATTTTTAACTTTATTATAATCTGATATTTTTTATTTAAATTATTAAAAAAATACTGTTTTTAAACATTTAATATTATTTAACCACTGTCCACATACCAGATTGCGTGTCAGTAGCACACACACGAAATTGGCGCCTGGTTCATATTACATTGCCACAACAACAAACATCATTGGTCTCTTGTCTGTTTCAATTATTAGAAGTAATTAATTTCTTCATTGTCGGTACTTAAAATAGATTATGTATTAATTTATATTTTTATGAAGTGAAAAATTATAACAAAATTAAATAATTTATATTATTTAGTAAAATTACTATTATCTATGTATGGGCGTATGTGTCTTAAGTCTTTAGTATATAAAGTGGAAGAAAAAAGCGATGGCAGTGAAACCAAGAACATTTTATTTGGGTTGGAGAAGTTTTTTGAAGTATTGCAAATGTTCTTGTAAATAATTGAACATATAAAATTTTGAAACATGTTTCAGTTATAGACGACTAATGAAGGAAGTGTCAGGAGGGCGCTAGAGATTTTCTAAATACAGTGTTTCACGACTGGAGTAAATACTTAAATCATTCGGGTGAGTTTTTAACTTAAAATTGTCAACACTCGTGAATAAGACGTTTGTTTGGAAAAGGTGTGTAAAATTGAGGATCTAGACCTATGGTTTAATAAGTTCTATGTTTCTGTTGTTTTTGTATCTAAAAGCGATTTAACAGTTTTTTATTAAAAAAGTACGTGAACACAGTGATTCTGTCTTTCTTAAGATAGGGATATCGGCTGAAAATTAAATTCAAATTGTTGGAATTGACCCTAGAAGGCTTACATATACGAACAATATTTATCATTCTCAAGACGAACTTCAAAATTGCAGCAATGGCGTCAAATTCTGTTGATTATTGTCAGAATTCAATGCAAAGGTTATCAACTGGCTAAAATTCTTTGCAACTGGAGAGCAGTAATATTTTAAAATGTATGTATCATATATGTTGGTATTATAGCCATGATTATGCAATAGGTTGATAATGGCATGGTAATGGGGTGTCTGCGCCAAATTGGGGGTTTAAGGGGACATCCCCCATTCTCGATTTTAAATTTTTCAAGATTTTCATTGGGCGGGTAAAAGAATAACAATGCATGTTATGGTTTGTAACTTTACACATATATAATTGAAGATTTAAAGAAAAGTCCTTATTTCTGATGGCGGGCATGATAACTCATCACTGGAAGATCGGAATCCGGAAATTCCAACGGTGTTAGAAAGAATACACGACTGGCTCTCGTATGAACTAGGTTTATCGACATCGCTCAAAAATTAACAAAATGGGGGACCTTTTTTTTTTTTTTTTGGAAATTCGACTATTTTTGACCACAAACTATGTTCAAAATAACGAAGCTCTTCACCGATTGGCTTTATCCTAGTTCATACGAGAGCTATACACTCCCAGAGAAACGTGGCAAAATTTGGAACCGATTAGATTATTAGTTTTTGAGTTATCATGCCCGCCATTTGTAAAAAGCTGTTTCGAAAAAAATGCATTTAAAGTTTGAAAATCACTCTTGCCGTCACTTGATGCTGACACAATAAATCGGCTATATCTTCAAGAGTTCTTGAGATTTTCACATGAAATTTTGTAGGGACTTTCTAGAATTAGAGTAGATTAGAATTAAATAAAACAAATTTGACACCGAGAAAGGGGGGGGGGGTCCCCATTAAATCTAATATTTCCTACTGGCGTTTATAATCACCGCTATAACGTGGAGTGTAAATGATATTTGTCAATCCGTTTTTGTATTGCCCCTGCAAAACAATACTCCCAAAAATCGGTATTTTCAGGAATGTTGAGCACGAGTTTCAGCCAAATTGCCTATAAATGTATATCTTGACTCCTATATGGTGTCAAATCACACTACCAAAAAATATCAATACCGATCACCGTTTTGGTATAGCCCCAATACAACTTTAACCCCACTATTCCGTATTTTGAATATTGCAGAAATATTTTCCAACTGTCACGTGCCATTTTAAGGCCCTAGCCCAAGATGAGTCTTTGTAGTGTTTGTATCTTCAGTCTTATGGCTAATGACGGTATATACACATTGCAAATGTGTCTCGTCGAAATGTTGGTTTTATAACTCATATTTCAGATAATTTTGAGTCGATTCTAGTATAACGCCAAAAAATGGTAAAAATTGTGTTACAAATTAAGTTTATAATATCATGCGAACGAACTAACCGATTTGCCCTTTACAAAGCCTAGATCAAGTTCGAAGATCAAGAAGATCCCACACAAAGAGTCAACATTTTCCATATTCATAAATTCAATATTAGGCGCTTTTGGTCCACTTCTTCTGGTACCACACTCTCACAGACTCAAATTGTTCAATATGTATTAAGGCGAAAGAAATGATCAACATCAAATGCAATAACTCTATGATAAAAGCCTTATATAAAGCGAATAATAAAACCTGTGTGTAAAACCGTGGCCGTTACCACGATGCAAAATACAATTGTGCATGAGTTTTTAGCTAATAACAAAACCAACCATCATATTTACCCGACTTGGCCCCGATATCTTTTTTCTCTTCCCAAAAATGAAAACACCTATGAAAAGAACGAGGATTATTAACATTAAGAATTGTTAATGAAAGCACGGGAGATCTCGACCGATAACATTTATCATAGTTCATACGAAATATAGAACAAATTTTACTATTAGTTTTTGAGTTATTGTGTCCGCCATTCGTAAAACACTGTCGCCACTTGATGCTAACACAATAAATCGGCTATATCTCCAAGAGTTGTTGAGATTTTCACTTGAACTTCTAATTTTTTAAGTTTGAATTAAATAAAAAACCAAAATTCAATTTTTTGAAGCCATAACTATTATAAATGAGAACAGAGTGTAGGCATAACTTTATGTGCAGGAATAGTGTGGTAGCTTCCTCGACATTATACTTGTTTGAATTGTATATCGAACCTCAGTAATTTATTAACATAGAAAAAATTAGTTCCAGTCTCCACTGAAACAAAACAGATTACTGATTAGCTGATTTTTTTTTCTAAAAAAAATACTGAGGTTTATATTTTATATAAAAAAAATTGTGCTCACTAGCAATACATAAAACCTTCTCTAAAAACCTCTGTTAAATATGAAATATTTTATTAAGTGTATTTTTGTTTCACTTTTTTTCTCGAGTGTATTTATTTAAAATTCATTCAGCATTGGTCATCAGAGGTTATGTTTAATCTTTGTGTGTGTGTATTTTGTTGAAGTAAAGTTCAAGCTGTTTATTTTTCAAAACGAAGAAAAAAAGTTTCACTTTCATTCGACATGTGTGTAATCTTCTTTTGTTGTGGTTGTTGTTGGTTTTTTTCACCACAAATGAATGGCACTGGAGTTTTACCAAAACAGCTCAACGTCCAAGTTATAATCTGTATAATACGTAAATTTGTTTAAAAAAACACAATCGACGAAAATTACAAATGTGAATATTGATTATTGTTGTATCCACCACCACAACCGCCACATACTCGTTCGTACATATTTAACATTCCATTTTATTGAGTTAATTTGATGGTGTTTTATTATAATTTCACCTCGCCACTTTGTGTCAAGATTTTGGAAAATGTCAATAAACTTTGTGATTGTTGCTGAGGAGTTTTGAGTTAGGCTTTTAGCCGGTAACTACCACACAACTGATTTTTGGCCATAGTGGTGTTTACTTCGTTGCTTGGTTGTTTGCTTATCCGCATAACCCAAATTCTTTATTGAACACGTAAAATTATTAATTTCGTTGAACTACCGGATGGACGGGTTAGTTAGCCCCCTCATGTGTTCATGAGCCTACCTTTCTTTCTGGTGGCCTTCCTTCAGTTGCTCACTTCAATTCAGTTTTTGTTTACTTTTTTCTTCGTTCATTAACACTTTCTTTATCTGACGCACATACACGTACATACACACATAATACCTTTAAATTCTTGGCTTATTGAATTGGTGTTTTTTTCTTTGATGTTTATTTAGCGTATATTTGGTAATCAAATTTAATTTCCTTTACTCCAAATATGACACATTGACCTCAATTGCTTATTTTATGAAATATTCATTGAATTATATTTGGCAAAGGAAATAGGTCTTGCCGTTGGCTGCTCCCATTGATTGTCACATCCATTAGAATGACTTTCTTTTTTCTGTATTCACAAGTCCATGCATTTCGTAAATCACACGTTTCTCTTTGAGCGATTGCTTATTATTTGTTTACTTTTTTTGTCATTCAAACAAAAAATTCTGGCTATTATTTATTGATTTTGAATTTTGTTTAACCCAATTTTGAATAAATTGGAACATAACTGAGATTTTTGCTCTATTTGCAAACAATAATGAAATTGATGACAATGGAAAATGAATGGGTTTGGCTTGAAAGTGTTGTGTCATAGATTTTGCGATAAATGTTGGCAAATTTCTTAGAAAATATGTGCATACATATATATCAGGTTACATATCATCGCCAAAAATAGAATAAACAAAATATGTATATATTAAATAAATATATGAGTCAGAATCATCGATTTACATTTTAACATAAGAGAAGCATAAATGGACCTCAGATTTTCCATAAGTTTCTATAATTATGATATCAAATTTCAAATTTCGGCCAGCATTCTAGCAAAATTACGAAAATGACGTGTGACTTTTTATGGGGACTATTTCGGAACATGAACTTATGTGAACATTGTTTATGAAGAAATTGATTACCAGCAGTTACCGAAGTGACAAATTTCTGCCACTACGTATTAAAATATAGTCACTTGCAGACTATCAAACCAGTAAGGAACATAGTCAAGTCGGGCTGGGTCTTCAACACTTTGGGTATATTCTAGAAATGTATCCTAACAATTTCATGTCAATGTTCCTTCCAGGGAATGTTGGCAGAATTCATATCGGCAATAAACTCAAAAGAAATAACAAAAGGGAAGACCTTCGAGGAAATATATTTTGCTGAAATGAGTCCCTGGTAATGGACAATACTACTATGAATGTGGTTATGCCAAAGACAAAAGTATAACGAAAACAGGGAGACAAGCGTCCGCATGTAAAGAGAGTCCAACATTTCATACGCACCAACCTAATATATCGAAGTTATGTCTGCATTTTCACCAATTTCAAAAAGAAAAAAAATTATTCTAGTCTCAATGTGATACGTTGTGCAAAATTTCATGTCAATCAGACAAACATTAGGAGTGCCCCATTTACCTTAAATCGGACCAAAATATATATTTTGGAGCTATATCTAAATCTGAACCGACTTCAACGAAACTTGCCAGAGATTAATTTATATTAAATTCAGTACATTTAACAAAATTGTGTGGCAATCGGACAAACTTTGGGTATTTAGTGTACAATTTACATAAAATCGGAAGAAAATATTAACCGGAACTATATCTAAATCTGAACCGATTGTCACGAAACTTAACACACATAATTAGACAATTAAGTCAGTACGCTATGCCAAATTTCGTGCAAATTGAAAGATATATTGAGACTTTGGTACACCATTTACAGTAAATCCGACGAAAATATATATGTGAGCTATATCTAAATCTGAAGCGATTGTCACGAAACTTAACACACATAATTAGACAATTAAGTCAGTACGCTATCCAAAATTTCGTGCAAATCGAATGATATATAGGGACTTTAGTACACCATTTACTCAAAATCGGACGAAAATATATACCGGAGCTATACCAAAATCTGATCCAATTGGTTATAATTTAACATCTACAGACGTACGAAATGCTCAGAAAGTGATTGTATGCATATTCTCAAAAGGAACCATGGGTCTATCTCGGTTCATTTTGCCTTTTACAAATATATGCCCATAGACAAAATACCCTGTACCACAGGGTGATGAAGGGTATGAAGGGTTTAAAAAAATAAATCGGCTAATATTTAGGATCGCCATATCGACTAGCTGAGTGGATGTGTGTCCGTCCGTCCGTCTGTCAGGCCACAGTTATGGACCAATCTTCACGAAATTTTGCATCTAGGATGGGTTCGGGCTAATGAAGACCCCATTTTTTTTTGATAAAGATCGGCTAATATTTAGGGTATGATATGGACCAAATACCTAATTTGTGTCGGGTTTTCTGGTCGCTCTACATGGAGAAGAGGATCGGGCCAAAGAATAAGAATGCCTATTTGATAAAGATCGGTCAATATTTGGACCCTGACTTTTTTGTAAAAAATTACTATATTTCTCAAAACAGTGTTTTTCGGATGGCGGGCACGATAACTCAAAAACTGATAATTCAGTCCGTTCCAAATTTTAATATGTTAGTCTGTACATACATAGCTATCGTATGAAATAGGATAAATGTAATCGGTCAAGATTATCGGTAATCGGTCACTTTCCCAAAAAAATTCCTACATCGGTAATTTTTTTTAATTTTTGAGCGAAGTCAATAATCCTAATTCATTTCAGAGTCAGATATTACGTTTGATTTCTGAAATTCGGATGTTCTTTTGTGATCGGCAATAATGCCGCCGTCGAAAGGAGCGATTTTTCTTAAATTAAAAAAAGAAACATTTTGTCAATTTATTGTTTTCTTCTTTACATCTTCAAATCTTTAAAATAATGTATGCTCATTTGCCACCCGGTTGGAATTTCGAAATATGAAATCGAGAATCGAAATATGAAAACTAAAAAGTTCGTCGATATATCACCCAGCACTAACTGAAGTCGTTTTCTATAAAAAGTATATCTTATTTAAGTCTGTAGCTAAATATACTTATCAGTCTAAACTGACGTTTAATTTGTACATACCTAAAGAAGTTATTCATTCAGATGAATAGCTATGTATATAGAAGTTTATTTTTATAAAAGACTAGAAAGTTTTCAATCTATAGAATAATTTCGATGTTTACATGGAAAACAATAAGAGGACTTCGACGTTGTTTGTCTATGACACTTTTATGTGCAAAGGCCCGTATGCAAACTTGTATTTTAGAAGATCTTCTGCCCAACTATAAACAATAATTTAACCAACTTCAATAACAATTTTTCTACAAAAAATACATAGTCGTCCACATTGCCAACAGTATAATTTTTTTCTGCAAATTCCCATTATTACATGTTAAACCACTTGATGCCCATTGGGTAATCTGCATACATGAGACCACCCAAAAAATATGGCTGATGGCCAACATTGAAATTTATTGATATTAATCATCAATTGGACACGCCAAGTTGGTCAAATCAATATATAAAATGCCAATTGTAAAATCAACATTGCCAGCATTACTTAATTGAATGATATGCCAACGAGATATAATAAAACCATCAAGATATGCTACAAAAGATACAAGACATCCTGTGCATATTAATTTCAAACTGAGAATATTAATCTCAATTAAAATGACATTAAATGAAAAAGAGAGGAATTGAAATAAATTTCAATGTATATTAATGAGTGCTCAAAAAATTGAGCTCCATTAATTTACTTTACTATCCCACAGATACCAGTGCACCAGATTATCCACAAAATTTCTTACGATTTGTTAAACCTCTTTACATTATTCCTTTGGTTTCTTTTTTCCAGTATAGTAGCTACACTTTGTGAATTTCTTTTCATCCAATTAGAATAACTTGTTGTTGCATTTTCAATTGAGTTATTCAAAAATTCTGGTTCTGCAAGTTTTCTTACAAAAATCCACCTTGCTCTACACCATGCTATGGTTGTACATGCCAGAAAAAGAAATTTCATGTCTTTTAGAAATTTGTTTATTTTTTCTGTCTTTTTTTGGTTTTCAAGATCATGTTTAGTTGGTCAATGTTGTTGCTGTTATTGTTGCTGTAGTTTACTTTCGTTTGTCCAGCAGTCCATGTTTGGAATGTAGAATGTAAATTTGTTTTCTGGATATGTTAATTTTTGAAGGCGAGGTTATTTTTGTGGTAGCTGGGGAATATTTACAGCATTTGGTCAATGCATGAGAACAATCTTTAGTATGGGAAACTCTATAGTTCTTCTATACATTAGGGGTCTTATATAGTTCTTCGTAACATAAAATCCCTTCTTCAGATATTCTATATATAGAAGTACTTCTTTTCCGTAAGTCATTTAGCAAAATCTGTTGGAAACTTGTAGAAGGTAACGCTAGAAGACGTGAATAATGTATTTTATTTGTAGAGAGCGCTTATAGAAAAAGAAAACATATAATGATAGGGGATATATAGAGGAAAACTGAAGGTCCTCGGCCTACCTTAGCAAATAACTTTTTTGTATAATTATGTTCGAAAATATTTTTGGAGGCCGGTTATTACTCATTTAAAATCTGGGAATAAAATATAGTCGCTGGGGACTTAATTTGGAGAATTATAGGATTGTGAAAGCAATACGAATCCAAATTATTATCTTAGTGAATCTTCACCGATTTCGTTATCAACAAAAATTTATTGTAGGAAAACCTTATTGATGATGGAAAACTTTGGCGGTATGAAATAAGTCCCCAAACAGAAAATTGGGCTTTATTTCATTATGAATTTTTG
Organism: Musca vetustissima; assembly: GCF_032173495.1. Classification (NCBI taxonomy): domain Eukaryota; kingdom Metazoa; phylum Arthropoda; class Insecta; order Diptera; family Muscidae; genus Musca; species Musca vetustissima. The sequence goes on from NW_026880437.1 coordinate 48,416, forward strand.
ATAAACATCGGTCAATATATAGCTGGTCAAATGGACCTTTTGTGTGAAAAATGACAAAATTTGTATATCTTGTGTATATATTTACTCCTGAAGGACATAGATCTGAGAAGTTGATAGTATATCCAAGAGGAGTTGTTGACTAATACCAATTATATTGTTGTATGTGCGCGGATGTGGGAGTTACACTTAAATATTTACAGGTGCTTACGTATTCATATATTATTTAGTATTACATTATCACACTAGCGGGCGGAAATATAGCGCTGATTGCTTTGAAATTTTCCATTGTCAAGGACAACGCCTATAATTTTTGGTGATGAACAGATACAAATTTTGGGATGAAGGGGACCGAAAACTTAATTTGTAATTTTTTTCGAGTCGATATAGGCCACAATTATAAGCCGAACATCACAACACAACCCACGGTAAAGGGAATCTGGACAAGTAATTAGAAGGGCTGTACTGAATATTAGTGCAAATATTACGAAATATTTTCCAGGCTCAGAATAACAATCTGCAGAAATCTTTGTTGTATTAGTTTGGCTGTAGGTTTTTTAAAGTTAAAAATCGTTTTCAATTTTGATTTTTAATATTTATTGTTTACAATATTTCGATTGGATTCTCCAATCATCCTCAGGGAACTACAATTAGATATATTTTAACAGATTTTCAAAAACAATAACAAAAAGTTAGAGTTCCGTGGAAGATGTGTAAGGTATCGTCCGACTGTACTGCTCACTGGTTTAAAAATATTTGTGTAGGTTGTTTTGTAGGTAAAATGTTTAAATTACAAGTTACAGCCACATCGATTAGAACAAGAGGCTGGGTCTTTAAAGGACTCAATATCGATTGACAACGTTGTATGAACCAAATTGCAGAAATTTGGGTTGGAAAATACGACCAATACCATCCGAATAGCTTCTTTTTGGAGTCTATACCAAAACATATACCTATATTGATGATTGTTTTTGTTCAGAGAACGAGTATCTTCTGAAACCCTGAAATAACTAATTAATGATGAAATTAATTTGGACATTTATATGGGGCTATGCCGAACATGGATCTAGACGTTTATTTTCTTAGAGCCCCTTTGTTGGGAAAAAGTTGCTAGAGACTTCAAAATTTACAAAAGTGGCAGGTGCAGGTGGTTGCGAAATTGAAATACAAATTTGTTAAACAAATAGTTTGGAAAATGAGGCTAGGACCACCAAAATTTCGAAAAAAAACTTTTATTATGTTCTCCCCCTGGACGACCATAAAAATATTTAAAACCAGTGAGCGGAGCAGTATAGTCGGACGGGGCCGACCATACGATACCCTACACAACTACCACGGAACTCAAATTTTCTGTGGATGTATATTCCAGATTGTCCAGATTCCCTTCACGGTGGGTTGTGTTGTGATGTTCAGCTTTCATTTGTAGTCTATAGATCGACTCGAAAATAACACAAACATTTAAGTTTTCGGTCCACTTCATTCCAAAAAATTATTATCTGATCATCACCGAAAATTTTAACCGTTGTACTTGATCATAACTAGAACATTTCAAAGCGATCAGCGCTATAGTTCCGCTCTCTAGAAGTATAATGGGTTACTAATAATATATAAATGTTGTCCGATCTTTATGAAAACAGGCATGCTTATTCTTTGGCCCGATCCCCTTCTGAAGATTGGTCCATAACTGTGACCTGTATCGTGTTTACAAATTATAATGGACAGACGGACACACATGTCTAGATCGACTCAGCTAGTCGAGATATGATGATCGGTATACTTAAAGGTGGGTCCAGGACCAATATTTCGCGGCGTTACAAACTTTTGGGGCTGCACAAAGCTATAATACCCTGACAACATAGTTGTGTAGGGTATAAAAATCCCACATATGGAGAAAATATGTTGGAATCTATATATGAGACCATTAAGTTCCTTCTCTGGTCCCAGAAGGGTTTACAGAAGCTGCGTGGCCTATCAAAATACTTAAAACGTGATAGTAGCCACATATAGTGGCTATATGGAAACTTGTACTTATGTTTTCGACGTAGAGTCTTGAAAAATGAACTACAACCTGCCATTCCGATGTATGAGGATTATTTCAAAGAGTGAATCGATAATTCCCGCTTTTGCTATAAGTAAATTTTAAAATTTTGCAACCTCAATCTTAATTTCTAGAGGGATATGAGAATGGATAGATCTACTTTTGTTCATCATCGACACAATTGTCGTGAGCTTTCGAACGAAGTGACACTTCACTTTCTGTAGGAGGGTATCCAAAAGTCTAATGTTGTTCTATTATATTGACGACTTTTTTTATAAAATATCCCATAGATATAAGCGCTTCATTATTCTTCTAAAGAAAAAAGCTGTTACATTGTGAAAATTCCTGATTCGGATCTCCTTTCTCACAAGACCTACAACTTATTTCCTAAATTTCCGACATGGACTACCCACATGTGATATATAAACAAGTCACAACTCTTCAATTTCACAACCAGCTGACATTAAAGAATGTAACACACACAGAAATACATACATGCATACATATTTGCCAAAGAAATTGTATTACTCATTCACAACTTTTCTCTGTATGTACATGAGTAAATTAAAAAAAATCGGTAATCATATGATTTTTTTTTTTTCGAAGATACCATTCGATGAAAAAAAATGAAAAAACATTTCTTCTTTTCCTTTAGCCTTGCACTGTTGTGTTTGTATGGCTGTTTTGTGATTGTGTTGTGGGATTATGTTTGTAACATGTCGTCGTCTTGTTGTTGTTGTATTTCTGTATAGAGATGACTGTCTGTCGCATGATTTTTGCTGGTCTGGTCTCTGCCTATTTTTACTTCTTACTTAGATTGTTGTGACCGACCGATCGACCGGCTAAAAAAGTGAAAGTAGCTTCTCTGGTTAAGTTTTGTAAATGATATGTGTGAGTGCGAGTGTGTGGCTATGTGGTTAACAATATGTATGTATGGTGGGGTTTGTTGTTATTGTTTTTGAATATAATGCCAAGGTTTTGAACCAAAAAAATTGTTGAGGTGTTGTTGTGCTCTGCTGCAGACATTCTACAGCAGCACTCTTTCTGAGACAAAGTTGAAAGAAGTGGAGTTTTTTTTTGGTATTTTGTTTTGATCACACATTCACATATACTTGTGAATCGTCATTGGGGATTTTTTTTTTGTTTTTGTCGTCAAGACATGAAAAAGAATCAATTTGTAAAGGTGACTCTTTGGAAATGTTTTTTTGTTTTGTCTGTTATTTAAGCCTTTTTTAATTAGTTTGATAATAACAATTTGTCTTGGAAAGTTCAAATGAAAAGCATGGCATCGCTAACTGTTTGGTTGTTGCATCTTTTGTTGTTACTTAATAATTTCGCGGTAAATTAGTTTATTATTAAATTCATTAAGCCTCAATTAGTTGCATGATTTTGTAATTTGTTTTTTAATAATTAAGTTTACAGGGTTTAAAATAAAACCAGTAAGGAAAGTAGTAAAGTCGGACGGGGCCGACTTTATGATACCCTTCACCACTTTGGGTGTATTCAACAGGACCATTAAAATGAAATTGGATGAACTAAAATAGTTGATATTTATTTAAATGTGAATCTACCTAGATATATCCATAAAGTATGTAAATCGACTTCAAACAAATATAAATAGGTCATCCGTTGGGCTATGTCTGTACTTCTGGAAAACGCAACTACGTAATTCTATGCTAAATTTTGTAAGTTGTGCAAAATTTGATGTCAATCTGACTAACATGAGGAGTTTGATGCCCAATTTACCTGAAACCGGGGGAAAATATATATGGAAGCTCTATCCAAATATTAAGCGATTTGAAACAAACATGTCACAGATTAGTTTGTTCTAATTTCAGAAAGTTTTGTTGCTATCAGCTCATTGGTTCCTTGGTGCGTCAATTACTTAAAATCAATCTATAATAAAAGGGAGCTATATCTAAATCTGGGCCGATTTTCACGAAAAAAAGCAGACATCACTCTAGGCTCAATTCAGTACGTTATGCCAAATTTCGTGCAAATCGAAAGGTATATAGCGACTTTGGTGCACCATTTACATGAAATCGGACGAAACTATATATGGGAGCTATATAGAAATCTGGACCGATTTTCTCGAAACTTGGCAGATATCACTCTAGGCTCATTTCAGTGCGTTATGCCAAATTTCGTGCAAATCGAAAGATATATAGGGACTTTGGGGCACCATTTACATTAAATCGGACGAAACTATATATGGGAGGTATATCTAAATCTGAACCGATTTTCTCAAAACTTGGCAGACATGACTCTGGGCTCAATTCATTACGTTATGCCAAATTTCGTGCAAATCGAAGGATATATATATAGGGACTTTGGTGCACCATTTACATGAAATCGGACGAAACTATATATGGGAGCTATATCTAAATCTGGACCGATTTTCACGAAACTTGGCAGACATGACTCTGGGCTCAATTCTGTACGTTGTGCCAAATTTCGTGCAAATCGAAGGATATATAGGGACTTTGGTGCACCATTTACATGAAATCGGACGAAACTATATATGGGAGCTATATCTTAATCTGGACCGATTTTCACGAAACTTGGCAGACATAATTCTAGGCTCAATTCAGTACGTTGTGCCAAATTTGGTGCAAATCGAAGGATATATAGGGATTTTGGTGCACCATTTACATGAAATCGGACGAAACTATATATGGGAGCTATATCTAAATCTGGACCGATTTTCACGAAAATTGGCAGACATCATTCTAGACCTAAATGATTAGGCTGTACCAAATTTCGTGCAAATCGAAAGATATATAGGGACCGTTTACATTAAATCGGTTAAATATATATATGGGAGCTATATCTAAATCTGAACCGATTTTTCCCAATTTCAATAGGGTTCGTCCTTGGGCCGAATAAGTGACCTATGCCAATTTTCATCCAATTCGGATAATAAATGCGGCCTGTACTTTGTTTACAATTTAACATGGACAGACAGACGGACAGACGGACAGACGGACAGACGGACGGACGGACGGACGGACGGACATGCATAAATCGACTTAGAAAGTGATTCTATGCATATTCTCAAAAGGAACCATGTGTCTATCTCGATTATTTTTGCCTGTTACAAACATATGCACAAAGACATAATACCCTGTACCACAGTGTGGTGAAGGGTATAAAAATGTTGAATGGGAATGTAATAAAAATACAACGGGTCATGTTTGTGTCTTAAGTCTTTCCTTCAAGGCTTGAACTCTGTACTTACTTTGAAGGAAAAAATTTCAATTATGATTATTTACCTGGAATTAGAAATGAAAAAATTGATTATTAGAAAAAATTAAAATTATTCAAAATTACATCAATTGTTGTGAAAAAAATAAGAAAATTTAAATTGGAGACGATATGCATACTTTTGTGGGAACGTACTAGAAAAATTGGTTCGATATTCCCCATCTAAAATGTGAACAAATATTGATCATTTTTATGGAAACCTGAAAGTTCAAATTAAAGCCAATTCAGTTAAAACAAGTGCAAAAGCGTTAAGTTTGGCCGGGCCGAACTTTGGATATCTTCCACCATAGATATGCTGACAGGTACTTGAAATGAAAATATAGGGAACATACCAAAAAGTGGATCTATACCGACATTTCTACAAATCGATTATGTGAACCATAATACAAATTTCAAAAAAAAAAAAAAAAAAATTAATAGATAATTATACCCTCAGCCTTATGGCTAATGAGGGTGTATACACTTTGACACGTTGAAAATGTGCCTCATCGAAATATTGATTCTAGACCCCATGTTTCTTTGGGCAAAATTCATTTCAGAAACTTTTGATTCCATCCAAACTTTTTATTTCCTCCAAACTTAGTTCTAGTTCGAAGATGGGGAATATCGGTCCACTGCTTCTGGTACCTCCCACACAGGAGCTAGGGCTAGGCCTAAATGCGGGCTATAGTTCATATAAAGTTCATTATGGAAACATACGTTCTAGTTTTTTATCTCGATATCCTCCGCAGGTTAAAAGATTACAACAGAGTCTTAGAACCAAACCCAAAACGCGGAACAAATCAGATAACTATTTATGTTTTGTGCACATGTTTGTAACAGGCAAAAGGGAACGAGATAGACACATGGTTCCTTTTGAGAATATGCATAGAATCCCTTTCTAAGTCGATGCATGTCCGTCCGTCCGTCTGTCTGCCTGTTCATGTTAAATTGTAAACAAAGTACAGGTCGCATTTTTGATTCGAATTGGATGAAATTTGGCACAGCTAATTTATTTGGCCCAAGAACTGAAATTGGGAAAAATCGGTTCAGATTTAGATATAGCTCCCATATATATTTTCGTCCGATTTAATGTAAATGGTGTACCAAAGTCCCTATATATCTTTCGATTTGCACGAAATTTGGCACAGCGTACTGAATTAAGTCTAGAATGATGCGTGCTAAGTTTCGTGAAAATCGGTTCAGATTTAGATATAGTTCCCGTATATATTTTCGTCCGATTTAAGGCAAATAGTGTACCAAAGTCCCTATATATATTTTGATTTGGACGGAATTTGGCACAGCGTAACGAAATTTGGTCAAGAACGATGTGTGTTCAGTTTCCTGAAAATCGGTCCAGATTTAGATATAGCTCCCATGTATATTTTCGTCCGATTTAATGTAAATGGTGCACCAAAGGCCCTATATATCGTTCGATATGCACGAAATTTGGCATAGCGTATTGAATTAAGTCTAGAATGATGAGTGGTAAGTTTCAAGAAAATCGGCTCAGATTTTGATATAGCTCCTATATACATTTTCGTCCGATTTTATGTAAATGGTACAGAAAAGTCCTTCGATTTGCACGAAATTTGGCATAGCGTACTGAACTACGTCTAGAACAAAGTGTGTTAAATTTCGTTAAAATCGGTTCAGATTTAGATATAGCCCCCATATATATTTACGTCCGATTTTAAGGTTAACAGGGCACCAAAGCCCTTTATATTCCTTCAATTTGCAAGAGATTTGGCATACCGTACTAAATTGAGTTTAGAATGATGAGTGGTAAGTTTCGGGAAAATCGGTTCAGATTTATATATTTTCGTCTGTTTATCCTTCGATTTGAACGAAATTTGGCATAGAGTACTGAGGTGTGGTAAGTTTCAGGAAAATCGGTTCAGATTTCAATATAATTCCCACATATACATATATATTCGTCCAATTTTACATAAATGGTGCACCAAACTCCGATTTGTCCAATTAACACGACATTTTGCACAACGTATCAAATTGGGACTTTAATGACGTTATTGCGTTTCGTTGAAATTGGTGCAGATACAGCCATAGCTTCATTATGTATTTCGAACGGGTGTCTGATTGAAATAAAATTTTTAACAGTGCGGCGTACGGAATAGCCTGTATCAATTTTGCTATAAATCGTTTTCCATAAATTTGTCCCATGGTACGCAGACGATTCTAAATCTGCCCGAATTAAATTAAATTTTGCATAGGTTTCAGACATGTATGTCCCTTTAAGGGGCATATATATGTACAATATACCCAAAGTGGTGAAGGGTATCATATAATCGACCCAGTCCGACTTTACTACTTTCCTTACTGATTTTGGTATGGACATTTTCTACTCAAGGAGAATCCAAAATTCATCTTGTTACAAATGTGTCTGAAAGTGTTAAATATTATAACAAATTCATTCAACGACTTTCGTTATCAAAAAATATTTCTACCGATTTCTTCTTCGAACGCCCTGCGGTCAAAAAATTTCTCTTCTATTCTTAATTAAAAATTCCACGCATTTAATTGCTATTTTATGGAAAATTCTTTAGACACTTTCATCGCAGAGGCATTAATCATTTTTCCTTGCCATTGACACTCAAATTTAAAATGATAATCCCACCTTTACAAAAAATTTTATACACATTTCAACAAACAGGTGAAACCGGCGAACAAGCCAACCAAGCCACATAGCCAAGCCATTGATAATAAATCTCTCAAATTACAAAACTATGTATATGGGTCAATATGAATGAATGAAAGATGAAAAAAATATTAAAAAATAAAGTAGTAATAGAAAAACTAAAAAAAATGAATCTTACAAACAAGAAGCCACCAGAACTTTTCGTCCATTGCAGTGTGGTGTGGTTTATAGAAAATATTGTGGCCACTCAATTTAGCTGGCAATGTACTAAAAATCAAGTGACCATAAAATAAAGCAAAGCCGCACACAATTTTTACTGTTTGGTGTATCACGATGAGCCACAGACAATCTCGTGGTAGTAACAAGAATATGGCCACAACACCAACAACAAAAAAAACTTTTTCCTAAAACCGCAAAAAAAAAACAAATAAACGAAAAAAATTCAAACGTGACTTCAATATTAAATCGTAGCTCACATTATTATCCATCGTAAAAGAATAAAAAGTGAAAAAAGAAAAAGAAAAAATAAAATATTTAAGTAAATAAATGAAAATTAATTTCACACATTTTTCTTATTTGGGTTAAGTAAACACAGAGAAATTATAGGTTCTCCCTTTACCCTCAATAATTTACTAGAAAACTTTTCAGTAATATTTATTGGCTACATAAAAAATGGGGGTTTGAAAATTGACCAACCAAATTTGGCTAACAATAGAAAATTAGCTATGTCCATTTTTGTGTTGTACGAAAAAAGTAATGACCAATATTTTTATTAACTTATTTTGTTGACTTCCTTTTACAGTGGTCAACCGATCAAATCATAATTTACAATTTTGGTAAAAAAAGGAAAAATGTACCCAAAAATGTTTGTTATATTTTGCTGTGTCTTTGGGGTAAAGAAAGTCATGGAGCATGGTTTTATCTTTAAAATAATATTGGAATGGTGTTGTGTGGACTCTTAGACAGCAATGTGACTCAAAATCGAGATCATGGGATGGGGTTGGAAATTACCGCATGGGGATAAAAGCCCATGACGAGTGTATTAAAAACACTGAAGGACAAATTGCCAGAGTCCGGTTTTCGAGTTATGAAGTGATTAACTGTTGCATGTAACTCTAAAATTCATGAAGAACGAGTGCCTATTACAGATATTTTTTGAAATAACATGTCTACAATCAAATCGAATGAGGAATATTTTGGTAAAACAATCCTTCTTCTATCTCGAGTCCTTCTGCGTTTTTTGTCCTTATTTCCCTGAATCGCAAACTAAAATACCACAAGTCCAGATTTTTTGACCTCCAAATATTCTACAAAAATGTTTGTCATACGATTTCAAATAGGGTCCTGAAATATAAGAAATCGATATAAGTATTTTTTACTCGTCCTTTTCCACTTTTACCTGACAATTGTTCAGAAAACTTTATACTTCGTATAAATTGCAGATAATGAAAACTTGTCGTATTCGACTGAAATATTTACCATAAGTATATCTGCTAGTACAAAATGAAAAATCGCTGTTGAAAGCGAGAATGGATGATCCTTTTAAGTGTTTTTTTTTCAATTTTTCAAGAGCAGTTTTAAGATATGGGATTTATGTTGGATTTAGCCAGGCATTTTCCAAACGATGTTTGTCAGGTTGTCCAGGTTTCGACCTAGAGCCCATATGAAGGTCCCGCCCCATATGGCACATTCTGAAAACCTTAACTTCATTTACAACCGGTAGGTATTTCGTGTTTTCAGGTGATTAAAGACCTACTCCTGGTGGAATATACCCATTAAAGGATCTTGTTCCAATATTATATCCACAATAAGGTCCCGTTTATTCAATCATTATAAAATCGTATGTCAATATAGGCTTGCATGTCCGTCCGTCGAAGTGTCTGTTGAAATCACGAAATGATACACATACACTTCTACTAATCACATATTACTATATGTGAGTAGTTTTAGGTTCTGATACAAATCTTGATCAAAACTACATCATATATTCTATCATGTTTTTCAAAGTTCCGCCATTTTGTTTATTGTTGTGCGAAGTCAATAATCCTTGTTCATACGAGAGCCAGGCATGTACTCTTTCTAAAACAGTTGGATGTTCCAGTGAGGAGTTATCATGCCCGCCATAAAAAATAAGGACTTTTCTTTGATCACAAAAAACAACAATTTTTTTTTTTTTGGAAATTATTTTTCTTCCTTTTTAAATCTTCAAATATATATGTGCAAAATTAAAAACCTTAACAAGCATTGGCATTCATTTACCAGCCCATTTAAAATCTTAAAAATAAAAAAAAAACTGAAGGGGGGCGGGTTTTCCCTTAAGGTATTTGAAGACCCTTGTCATGGTTTCAATTATGATTTCATTTTTGTAATAATTTTTGTTTCTTGGATTTTTCTCATATTATTAGAAATTGATAGATAAGTTAGAAAAGGTTTGCCATTATCAGCTTCTCAAACCATAATTTTCAACCGATGTGGCTATAATTAAACATGATTCTATAAAGTCTTTTTGGAAAAATAATTTACCATTTTTGATCTTCCATAAAGTTTTACCTGATATACCCTGATATTATAATGTCAGCAATCAAGGGTCTTTTGTTTTCCAGCAATTTTACAAACACAACAATACAATAATCTGTAAATATTTCGCACACTTGAATGCCTTCCTCCATGGCCTTTGGAAACAAACAATTTAAAAAAAAAAAACAATAATATTGCTACCGTATTTAGCCTTCTTACAAGATGGCAATTTTCTATAGATTGGCCTCCAGAAAGAGGAAAATAATGGCGAAGAAGACGAAGTAGCAAAAAAACAAACTATGTCAGCAATTACATGCATGTTTTGGCACATAAAAACAAACAACTACAATATTATCATCATCGTCATCATCATTTGCCACAATTGAAAATGAAACAAACAAAAAAATAGTGGCAAACACTATGATATTGATAGTGATCAAGATAAGCTATCATGGCCATAATGTTCTTTGGTGTAAAATAAAACAAAAAGTTTTCCTTTTTAAGCTTCAGTGAATAAAATATGGCAGCCAGCACATAAAAAGATATTTGTAGGTATAGAGAGACCAACGAAAATCAATAAATTGTATTTGACCATAAATGAGTGGACAGCAGTGTATCTAGCTACCATATGTGGCAATAAAGTGTGACTTTTCGTTTTTATACCCTACATAACTATGTTGTCAGGGTATTATAGCTTTGTGCAGCCCCAAATGCTTGTAACGCCGCGAAATATTGGATCTCGACTAACTGAGTCGATCTAGACATGTGTGTCCGTCCGTCTGTCATTATAAAAAAGATCGGTCAATATTTATTGTTTTTGGAAAAGATCGGGTCAAATGGACCCTGACTTTTGTGAGAAAAATGACAAAATTTATATTCTATAGCAAGAAGTTTATATTATATCCAAGAGGAGTGGTTGACCTTTAAATTAATACCAATTATATTGTTGTATGTGCTCGGATGTGGGAGTTACACCTAAATATTAACAGGTATCTCCGTATTCGTATATTATTTAGTAACCCATTATCACTCTAGAGAGCGGAACTATAGCGCTGATCGCTTTGAAACGTTCCATGAGGTTCCAGTTATGGTCAAGGACAACGCCTATAATTTCGGTGATGATCAGATAATAATTTTGGAATGAAGTGGACCGAAAACTTAATTTTTGTGTTATTTTAGAGTCGATCTATACACCACAAATGAAAGCTCAACATCACAACACAACCCACGGTGAAGGGAATCTGGACAATAGCTGTATTGAATACTCGTAATATTCGGAAAATATGTCAGTGTGAGGAAGAGGTACTGTTTACCTCTAATCGGGCAAGAGGGTGCAAATATCACGAAATATTGCCCAGAGTCGAAATATACATCCTCAGAAATTTTGAGTTCCGTGGTAGTTGTGTAGGGTATCGCATGGTCGGCCCCGTCCATCTATACTGCTCCGCTCACTGGTTTAGTATACAATTTCGTATGGGCCATAGGATATGGAGGTAAAGTTTGTCGGGATATTTATATCTAAAGCGAATTATCATCAAAAAAAAAAAAAAAAATAGGCGTGGATTTTTTAAAAATATTTTTTTAAAGGTCTAACCAGAGGTGTGGATTTTTTGAAATATTTTTAAATTTATTTAAGGTCTTGCTGGATTATAAAAAATACAATTTTTTAAGGTTAGGTGGAGGCGTTGATTTCTTGAAAATATTTTTTAACGTCTACCCAGAAGCTTACGCCATAAATCGACGTCGATATTTTAATTGTTGAATGTGTCAACGAAATTAAAAAAGAAGAAAGTAGGCAATTTTTAAAACCGATAATGATAAGTATATAAAAAATAAGGATTCCAAAACTGGTCCGGGACATAACCTCTATACTCAAAATAACTTCGTATCTCATAGTCCATAATATACAAAACCGATTCTGCTATGCAGTAATATAACCGTATAGCAGATTGGGGAAGAATATGTAGGCTATTCTGGCCCAACATCATAAGTAACATAAAGGTGTGCAACAACAACTGTCAGACTAAATGTAAGAAATGGTGATGGCTTGGCCACTCCTTAATATACATATCATAACCAGCATGGCGCTTGAATGGAATCACCAAATATCTCGAAATAGAGGATGACCATGAAATATCTGGAGACGAATAATAAACTAGAACTAAGACACATTTGATGAAATGGTGTATGTGAAAAATGATGTAAAAATAATGTCAATCAAAACATGCATTTACATATATTGACAGTTTTCAACAAAGATGATTTTTCGTCCTCCAAGAACCTGGAATGACCAGTTCGTTCCAAGAGTGCGGTTAAAACGACAAAAATACTTAAAATGGCGATACATTTAATGGTGACATTTCAAAGACTGCGCATTTATTGAGCATTTTTGCGAATAATTTTTTTACTCACAAGGATTTCGAATTTCCAATGTTGGCAGGGTATTATAGCTTTGTGCAGCCCGAAGAGTTTGTAACGCCGCGAAATATTGGTCTTAGACCCACCTTTAAGTATACCGATCGTCATATCTCGACATGCATACCTGTTCTGATAAAGATTGGTCAATATTTAGCGGGTCAAATGGATTCTGACTTTTGTGTGAAAAATAACAAAATTGGTATATACTGTATTATAGTATATTTTTACTCCTGAAGGACATAGACCCGAGAAGTTGATAGTATATCCAAGAGGAATGGTTGACCTTTAAATGTATACCAATTATATTGTCGTATATACTCGGATGTGGGAGTTACTCTTAAATATATAGAGGTGCTTATGTATTCATATATTATTTAGCAGCCCATTACCACAGTAGAGAGCGAAAAAATTCATATATTGCAACTTTTATAGGTCAGGGACAACTATAATATGGAATCTGAAATGAAGATAACAATGGAAAATTGAACATTACAACACAACCCACGGTGAAGGGAATCTGGATAAGTAATTAGAAGGACTGTACTGAATATTAGAAATATTTTTTTACCTCTATCCGGTTTGACCCCAGAGGATGCAAATATCGCGAAATATTGGCAAGCTCAGAACATAGAACCACACAAAGTTAGACTTTCGTGGATGTTGTGTAGGGTATCATTTGATCGGCCCCGTCCGACTTTACTGCTCGGCTCACTGTTTACACCTACAATTTAATGTAATTGCTTACATATTTTACATAAACATTCAAAGGCATTTACTCCCAAAAAACCCTCAAACATTTGAATTTCTCCCCACAAAAAAGGTTTCTTTCTTAAGTCTTTCCTTTAACTCTCAACAAACCCAATGCCAAACCTCTTCTTTAATTTTCATTGACATAACTTATCACATTTTAACCTTTACTCATAGCTATGTATGTATATATCACTCACATGTGCACACAGTTCACATACAAGGCCAACACTTTCATTTTCTTTTGAAAAAATAGACAGTCGGCAGCTGCCGCCGCGGTTTCTTGATTTCTATTAAAAGTGACAACATAATCGTCATCATCACTGATTCATCAAAATGACTTGTTGTTGTTGTGCCGAAAATATGGTGTAAATTATGAATCATAATTTGATTAAAATGAAAAGCCACACTCACGCTCACATATGAAATACATAAGAAGTACTTTCTTAACATGAATTGTTTGTTGGCCATTTATGTGTCACAAAAATAAAGATGAAAATAAAATTGCAGACCAACAGATGGACGGACAAATGGGCAGATCGTTTTTCTTTTGTTTTTCTTTGATTTTTGTTATGCATTTGTTATATTTTATTGTCTTGTTGTTTATATTTTCTATTTTATTTTAGTATTTTTGTTTTGCTATTGTTGTAGTTGTTGTTGTGGAAAGCCACATAAAATTACTTTACAAATAAGGCAATGACAACAATAATAACAATAATAGTAATAATAGCGACACCATCATCACATAAGACCACATTAGCTAAATGACAAACATGAAAATGTAGAAAAACCTGAAGCTGTTTCTTGGGGTTCGAATCCATGGTTGGTTGGGATGGTGCTGCTACTTCTGTTGTTTTCTTAGATTTTGGTTTGGTTTGGTCGTTTTCTGGTTGTGCCGGTGTAGTTGGAATCAAGTTTTGAATCTGGTAATGTTTTGCATTACCATAATTAAGGCATTCATTAACCATACAATGTACCAAACACACACACACACGAAATACAAACAAAAAGTAAATTGTAAATAAAGTGGATTCTTGTAAATATAACACACTTACATTGTTTTTGTTGATACAATTTTTAGTAAAGAATAATAATAACCAACAAACACAATCACAACCACAATAATAATAATAACGATGATAATAATTGCAATGTCGTTTTCTTCTTCTCATTTTGTTTGTCTTTGTGTTTTGTTTTTTGTTTGTAATTGCTAACATTCAGCAAATCATAATATTATTGTCATTTACTTTCGCTTTTCATTTAGTGGCAGATTGTTTTTGTTTGTATTGCCTGTTTAAATGAAATTAAAATTTCTATTTTGTTTTTTTTTTCTTAGATTTAGTTTTCAGTTTATTTTTTCCTCATTGTGAAATTTTTGTATAGACCACCCATTGTCATTGCCCCTAATTAATTAATGTTTTTTTTTTTTAATTTTGTAATTGTTATTATTTTTTAATTAGTTTGTTTTTGTTTTCTAATTACAGGTGTGTTCAGTGCCATGAAGGTGACTTCTGGCGGAAAATGTTTACAAGACAAAACTTATGAAATTTCGAAAATTGCAATTAAGGTAAATTAACTATATTTCTATTATGGAACTTCACCATAGGAGACACAATTAAATATTTTTGTTCAGAATATAAGGTCAACATTAATTACAAATGTACTATTGCCAATGGTTTTCCTACAAAGACCTTCAGTAGTTTACATTATTTCTTCTGAAGACACACTTCCCATTGGCCAGGAATCAAATTCGAGCTTTATACCAGTGCAATTTTATATCACAGTGGGGTCACGGTTTACAAATGAAAAATTGTATATTTTTGTGAATATAATTCATTTTTGAAAATTTTTATATAACATTGAAAAGTGTCAAATACAAATTATTTGTAATTTGAATTTCGTATATAAAACTCATAAATACAAATCCAAAAATTTGAGTTTGAGAACCTAGTGGTTTTAGCACCAATCGATTGACAGTAATTTGGTATTTTGGGTTCACATTGCGTAGCACATATTCTTACCAAAAGTGATCAATTTTGGTCCACTTTTTAATTGCGGTATTTTGGGCACGATATTCAACCAAATTGCCTGTAAATTAGTATTTCGAATTCTCATTGGGTGTGAAATCGTCGTACCAAAAATTTTTATTTTTGGCTTATGTTTTGTGTTAGGTCCCATATAATCGGACCCCCCATTATTCGGAATTTTGGTAATTTCAACCACGTTTTTAACAATTAAATCGGATATATTAGCATGGGGAAAAAGAAATCAATTACAAATTAAATTTCTCGAAGTATCGAACAAATAATTTCAGATTTATATCACAGTCAAAAAAATTATTTTGTTGTTTTTTTGTTTGGTGCACTCACTTGTGAGTTACAAGGAGTTGAAAATGGAAGTAAACAAAGAGAAAAATTCGGTACATTTTACAGTTTTTCTTTGACAAAGGCGAAAAGGCAAGCCAAGCGGCATTCACAAGAATGGTGTTTATGGTTCCGATACAGTAACAGCCAATTATGTGCAATTTTGGTTTCGTAGATTCCGTTCAGGAATTTTTGATGTTAAAGATGCACCTCGCCCAGGTAGGCCGGTCGTCGAATATATCGATAAAATCGGAAGAATGATCGAAGTTGGCCGGCATGTTAGCAGTCGTAACATCGCCCAGAAGCTAAAAATCGACCATAAACAGAATTAACCAACAGAAGAGGTGTCGTGTTCCACCAGGACAACGTTAGGCCACACACATCTACAGTGTCTCGCCAGACACTTCGGGAGCTTGGTTGGGAAGTTTTAATTTATCCGCCATACAGTCCGGACTTGGCACCAAGCGATTATCATATTTTTCTTGCATTGCAAAATTTCTTTACTGATAAAAATTTATATCTAGGGAGGATTGTGAAAATCGACTACTAGAGTTTTTTTTTTGCAAATAAAGAGCAGGACTTCTATGAGTGAGGCATTATGGAGTTACCTTTAAAATGGCAACCAAACGGTGCACATTTGGACAAATCGGACATTCCGAAGCATGTTTGTTCTTGTTGGATCCCGCACAATTTTACAATCGTTAAAAAAATGTTTATTACAACCTTCATCTCACTGTGGTACAGGGTATTATGTCTTTGTGCATATATTTGTAACATACAAAAGGAAACGAGATAGACACATGGTTTCTTTTTGAGAATATGCATAAAATTACATTCGGTTAGATTTATATATAGCTCCCATATATATTTTCGTCTGATTTTATGTAAATAGTGTACCAAAACTCATATATTTGTTTCGATTTGCACGAAATTTGGCATAGCGTACTAAATTAAGTGTAGAATGATGTGTGCTTATTTTCTTGAAAATCGGTTCAGATTTAGATATAGCTCCTATATATATATTAACGTCCGATTTTATGTAAATTAAGCACCAAAGTCCCTATATATTGTTCGATTTGCACGAAATTTTGCATAGTGCACTGAATTACGTCTAGAATAATATGTGTTAAGTTTCGTAAAAATCGATTAAGATTTATATGTAGCTCCCATATATATTTTCTTCCGATTGTATGTAAACTATGCACTGAAGACCTAAATTTGTCCGATACAATTTTATACAATGTACTAAAGTAAATATAAATTGATCTCTGGCAACTTTCGTTGAAATCAGTTCAGATCTAGATATAGCTTCCATATCAATTTTCGTCCGATTTTAGGTAAATTTTAAACAAGGCTATATAGTCCACTACGGTGCACTACCCCATGAAAGGGTCTATATTTTGAAAATTCCAGCGAAAGGAATATCTATTTTTATCCAAACTTAGTCCATCGTAATATTTTTAAAGCCTATATCAAGTCCAAAGATGGGATGCATCTGTTCAATTCTTCTAGTACATCCCCCACTGTGTCAAAATTTTCAGTATTTATAAACCCAATATTAGGCGAATGTAATGTCCGATTCGAACAAAGCAAATTTTTTTTGACAATGACAATAGCCTATATTTATGCCCCTAATACTAATAATAACAATATATAAAGGGTTGTTTATTCGTTGCCCAAATATAATTTTGTTGGACCTTTTGATCCACCAAATATTTACCGATAGGTCTCGTCATTGCGCATAATCTACATGCAAATGACGAAGGATCCTGTCTAGATGGACTAAGTCAGTCGAGATGTATCGGTGTACTATCAGGGGCAATATTACACCTTTTTTAAATTTTTGGGCCTATAATATACCTCACAACATCGGGTATTCAAATATAAAAAACAAAAATATCGATATGATGCAAAAAAATGCCCAAGTCATACATTTTACATTTGTTATGCCCACTTTTGGGTATAAATGCCCACTTTCGGCAACACTGTTTGCATGTCCATCCTCTAACAAGTTCCTCATTGACTCCCTTTAATTAACGGACAATAGTGATGGGTAATTAATTTTGGTCTTTAAAAGAAGTGAATGTTTGTGTAATTGAAGTAAAAATTGGTAGCAAATCTTGCCTATTTAAATTTTATTTTTTCTTATTTAATCAGAGGCGAAATAGTCTATACATTCGTTATTTTTTTCCTTGTAAAAAATTATACAAAATCCAATAAGAAATTGCCGACATCATTCTTTTTCACCATATTTATCTTTGTATTTGCATGCCTTACCTCAAACAAGTTCGTTTCTTAAGTCTTTCGTTTCAAAATTAAGTTCACACATTCCACAGTGAATTCCTTGAGAAATAAAAAAAAACACAACACACTCCATATTATTTACAAATTCACTTTCATTGGTATTCTTGCATGTCTCATTTGTATTAAAACAACAACTACTATAAATTACAACAAAAAACCTACAACAACAAATGAAATATCTTTCCCTTTTCTTCTTAATCACATTAATGTCACACAAAATGTAAATTTCGAAAAAAGTAAACTTTCATTGATTTTCAAAAGCAGAGAATGTTTTAAATGATATGATGATGGTGTGTATGAGATATAAAAATAATAATGAAGCGGCAACGTGTTTGGAAGATTCAACGACGACACTATAAATTACCATTTAAAGGCTATCAATTAGGTAAATGATAGAAAATAACCCACGTTTATAAGTAACAATTTAGAAGATGCCGAAATTAAATAAATTTCACCATAAAGAAAAAAATAACAAATTTATTGTTGTTGTTATTTTGAGTAAGCTTTATAGCAATAAATGTTGTCAATAAAATTGGCAGAGTGACGCAGAGTCAAACATTGTTAGTTAGATGCTTGAACATAATTGCTTATCAATTCATATGTACGAAAAAAATGATGTGAATTTCTTCTTGTCGCCGAAGACAACTCTGTTGCTTAGACATTTAGTTTTTTACTTTCTGGTCGGTCGTTTGCTTGTGTTTATCTTTATTCGTTATCTTGTTTAGAGTGTTTCTTCTACGAGTAGAGGAGGAAGACAATTTCTATGTTTGGCTAATAAGTATATTTTCCATACATTTCATCTATACTCAACTACGGTATGTTATTATTAGTAATTTTTCACATTTTTTGAATTGTTGGTTGGTTCGTTAGTTCGGTTGAACTCAATGAATAAGAATTTCAAACACGCACACACAGAGACTGACTGTTACTTTCATTGCTATTTTTGTTAAATTTGGTTAACTCGACAAATAGTCAGACGGTTGGACAGACAGACAAATAAAGAGGGATGAACCATCAATAAATAACCGTTTCGTACTTTAAATGGCCATGTGATATGTCCGCTCCGCCTCAGAGGAAGTCAAGACAATTTTTAAATAGAAATATGGCATAGCATTATATGGGGAGGCATTATTGCTAACAAGTGCCGATTATGGTCTTATAAGTATAAAGTTATTAAAATGTTTATGCATGTAAATCAATTTCTCTTTAATTCGATTTAATAAAGAAATTATGAAGGGGGGAATGTTTAATAAAAAGGAATAGAATGTGTAAAAGAAAAATGTGTATGTGGGCGATTTCAATGCAAATATGGTAAATGGAGAAAATTGGAATTTTGTTTGTGAGCAAAGGTGTGGCAAGAAAGAAAATGTGGTTTATTTGTGTCAAAAGAATTTTGATATGTATTTGTATGTGGTGAAAATAAAAGTGAAAAAAATTGGAGTGAAATGAATTTTTGGTGGGAGAAACTGGATTTTGAGGGAAGTAAATTCTTGACATTTTAGTATTAGTAAAGGAAAAAGTTATTGCGGATATTCACATATTTTCGACCACAAAAAAGAAAAGATCTTCAATGATTGTAGACATTACTGATAAGTTATAAGTTCAAATTATATCGAAATTAAAAAAAAACGTTTGTTTTGAAACATAGAATAGGGTGGGGCCCCCTTAGTATTATAAATTTCTCAAGATATATCCATTTGAACCGATTGTCATATTCATGCATGATTGTAAAAACCAGTAAAGGAAAGTAGTAAAGTCGGACGAGGCCGACTATATGATACCCTTCACCACTTTGGGCATATTCAACAGCTGAATCCTAACAGACATCGTTCTTTTAAATACCATTAACATGAAATTTCATCCATAAACATGTCATTCTGCAACCAATACAAAATTTTTAAGTTGGTCAGATATAGAGTTGCTTCTTACAATGGGACAAAATTATGTAAATTAATTTAAATCAAATATCAATCGGATACCCGCTGATTATTTGTATAAACATCTGATAAACATGAGGAGTTTGGTGCACGATTTACTGAAAATCGGAGGAAAATATATATAAAAGCTATATCGAAATCTAAATCGTTTCATCGAAACTTGTCACAGTTTAGGTTATACCAATTTCAGTATGTTTTGTGCATATAGGCCACATTTTGAGTTCTTGGTGCCTCATTTACTTAAAATTGGCACCAATTTCAACAAAACTTTCCACAATGAACCGATCTGAACCGATTTTCACGAAACTTAACAGACATCATTCTAGACTTAATTCAATATGTTACGCCAATTTTGGTCCAACGGACGAAACTATATATGGGAGCTATATCGAAATCTAAACCGATTTCACGAAACTTAACACACATCACTATAGACTTAATTCAGTACGCTATGTATTCGTGCACATCGAAATATATAAAGGTACTTTGGTGCACCATTTACCTTAAATCGGACAAATATATATATATGGGAGCTATATCTAAATCTGAACCGATTTGCGACCTGTACTTTGTGTACAATTTAATATGGACAGAGAGATGGACGGACGAGCGGACGGTCCTGCATAAATCGGCTTAAAAAGTGATTCTATGCTTATTCTCAGAAGGAACCATGTGTCTATTTCGTTTCCTTTTGTCTGTTACAAACATATGCACAAAGACATAATAACCTGTACCACAGTGTGGTGAAGGGTATAAAAAGACTGTAATTTCGAAGGCTGACATTATTACCGATCAACTTAACATCCGAATCTGACAATTTCAATGCATAGAAAGAGTACATATCTTGCTCCAGTTTGAACTAGGATTATTGACTTCGCTCGAAAATTAGACCCAAATATTGACCCATACATTATGTTGGTTAAAGGATGGACCCTATAAAAATTGGTGAGAATCAATTCCGATTTAGATATTATTCTTCATATATACATTTTGCTTGGATTTGGCGTATATAACGGATCCTTGAATGACGTATAATTCAGAATCCATCCATGCGAGTTCTGGAACTTCTAAATATCTAAAATAAATTTTAAGTGCGTTATTTTGTACTGTTTGGAGTCGAGCTTAATGATCTAAGTTTTGCAATGAAAAGGAAAGCCAGGAGTAGAACCTACGTACCCACCGTTGGTTAAGCGGCTCATCAGGCATATTGCGCTATGTGGCTTTTCAAAGGTCGTAAGTTGATAACTTTATTTATTTTGCTCTGATGCGAAACTTGCATATGCGAATTAAATTTAAATTTGTCAAGATTCGACAATTGTCTTCATTCTAGAAACAGTCTTTTTCAAAGCAGGTTTTTATTGTAGCGATGGATAATTAATCCACACACCTACAATTGCTTACATGGTATACATATGTTTTTATATATTGAGTTCTGGCATATATGTGTTTTGATTTGGCTTAAATAAGTCTGTAATCTTAAATGGGGAGTATACCATAGAGAATTTTCATTTCCAGGGTTCTTTTTTACCATATAAGAAATCTATATATCAGGTAATAGAAATCTGTGTTTGAAACTACAACAAGAACATTTCAAATATCTAATGTGTGAGGTAAAAATGTGCCACTATTTTCTTATAGGCCAATATCATTTTGTACACATGGACTAATACTGAAAACCTTTTGCCGAAATTTAATTACCCTCCAAAAGTTCGCATTGTCAAATTAAAAGTTATTTTATCATAATTAATAAAAAGTTTTTAAATTGTGAATATTCAAATAAATTCGAATAAGACATTTTTCGGTCAGTGATTCATATGTTTTAATAAAAATTATATTAATGTATATGTTGGTCACGCAAATACCCCTAGTACAAATTTCTAGGAAGCTATTAAGAACCTATAACATTAATCATTAATAATAATAATGTGTCATAGATAAATAATTATAACGGTTATTAAAAGAAATTAAGCCAATGGAAATGCCATTAAAATAACAACAAAAAGCTTCAATGATTATGTCATTATCATATATATAGGCTAGCTTAGAGCTAAAAGCTAAGAAGAATCCCATAATAACATGACACATGTTCCTATAAACCAATGGCTACTTCTTTTACTTCATTGCCATGAACATTTCTACCTTTACACTGGCAATAACTCAAAAACATTGATTTCTTATACATATATAGGAACTCACGCAAATGTCTTAAAAAAGTTGTAAAAATCTATGAAGAAGAAGACGATGAAAAGCTGACACAAACACATATTATGTATGAAGCTCATCCCATAAAACGTAATTGTAAGCGGTACAATGTAAAAGAAAAACACATCCAGGTAAATGTAATAATAACAACAATAAAAAAATATTCACATTTTATAACAGTTTTTAAAGTGCGGATGGACTCATTTTCAAATGAAAAATAGACAAAACAAAAACAACATTCATAAAGAAATGTTACAATTTTATATGTTGTTGTGAAAAAAAGTAAACTTAACTCATTAAACCTAATGTTTAGTTTTGAAAGAAATGTGTCAGTATTAAGAAATAGTTGTATTTATTTTTAAAATGGTCAAGAAGAAAATGCAGAAGGGTAACAGGTGTTATATTTTTCTTGTTTTTCTTTTAAAATATAGAATATTGTTGTCTGTGGCCATTAAATAATCACACAACCATTATAACAGATAATTCTGTCAGATATTTGGAACTAACAGCAATCAAAAAATAAACTTTAATATTAACGGCAAAATCGGTGTAAGTAAACAACAATATTATTAAAAAATATAAGTAAAAACAATTAAAGATGTCGATAAGTTCTTACGGGCCGAACTTTTTATATCATCCATCATGTGATATGCATTCAAACTTTTCTAAAA
Source organism: Musca vetustissima (assembly GCF_032173495.1). Classification (NCBI taxonomy): domain Eukaryota; kingdom Metazoa; phylum Arthropoda; class Insecta; order Diptera; family Muscidae; genus Musca; species Musca vetustissima. The sequence goes on from NW_026880437.1 coordinate 71,509, forward strand.
AGCTCGGTACCCTTTTATGGATGCTATGACATTGTAAATTATTTGCTGGTTGGTTGATTATGGTCTGAGGAAATTAAATTCCAAAATACAGACAATCAGATTGGAAAACTGGGATAAGAACATCAAGGTGGACCATTGAATGGGAACTATTAAAAACATGGAAATTACAGCAACTGAAGTGGAAAAATGTGGCTATAATCTTCAAAATACCGACAATGAGTCGGATTTTTTCTATGTCATTATGTCAGCTTCCAAAGACCCGCAATGTCATATTGCTGGAAAATACGGCTAAAACCATCAAAATACATGAACAGCCAGACAGACGGACATCCACAACCCATTGTATATAAGTCTTGGAAAACATTATTTTAAAAATCCACGCCCATTGTATACATAGGTCTTGGAAAACATTATTTTAAAAATCTACACTTGTTATAGGTCTTAGAAAAAATATTTTAAAAATTCACGCCTATTGTAGGCTTCGAAAATAGTTATTTGAAAAATCCAGTGATCGGAAATCATGCCCATCATCGAAAAGAAGAACTTTTCTTTAATTACAAAAAAAAAAAAAAAAAAAAAAAACATTGAGCGGAGCAGTATGGTCGGACGGGGCCGATCATACGATACCATACGCGACTATCATGGATCACTAACTTTCTGCTTATGTTTATTCCGACCCTGGGCAATATTTCTGATATTTGCACCCACTTACCCGATTAGAGGTCAACAAAACCTCTTCCTTTGTAATGTTCGGCTTATAATTGTGGCCTATATATCGACTCCAAAAAACACAAAAAATTAAGTTTTCGGTCGACTTCATCCCTAAATTATTATCTGATCATCACGGAAAAATATAGACTGGAAACTCATGGAAAATTTCAAAGCCATCAGCGTTATATTTCCGCCCTCTAGTATGGTAATGGGTTACTAAATAATATGGTATTCACATATGCACCTGTAAATATTTAAGTGTAACTCCAATATCCGAGTACATACGACAATATATTTGGTATCAATTTAAAGGTCAACCACTTGGATATACTATCAACTTTTCCGGCATATGTCCTTCAGGAGTAAATATATACGCCAAAGAATACATATGTTGTAATTTTTCACACAAAAGTCGGGTTCCGAGAATGGGGGGTGCCCTTAATTCAATATATATACATAAATATGTTTGCTTTTATGCTGGGGTCATACAATCTTATAACACCCTTACAACATATTTAATCATTATTTGAATATTCATTGATTATGGGGTAAAATTATGGCCCGAGGTCAGTTTCGTGCAAAGATTCAAATAAGATTCCATAGCCCCAAACTAAATTGAGATCTTCTTCATTAATTTATTTCGGAATATATTGTCAATGAAAAGACTCAAGTAACAAACTTTTTTGCCTGATGTCATGTTTTATCTTGCCTGGAAGATCGATTTGAAAAATTACTACAAATTGATGACCGACATCAATCGTATTTAGGTGTTTGTTCCATTTATTTGCACAGTTGTTGTTAGAACCAAACAAAAGACTTAAGTAACAAACTTGATGGCACACATATGTGGCAGCAAGTCAAGTCGATATTTTTAAAAAATTCGATTTGTTTTTAAATATTATAGATATTTACCTTTTTTATTCTTATATGATGTAAATATATAATCCAAGTGATTCTTTCTTTGTATTGGAGATGAAAATGTAAACTATTTTCTTTCTTTCTTCTTCGTCTGATTACTTCTTTTTCATCAATCAGACATTATAACACTTTCTGCCACAAATACAATCTAGTTGTCGGGAGATGTTTAACTACCGTTGTTTGCGTTTACTTGCTTGCTGGCTTCTGTTTTCACACCATCAGCTGCGTTTTAAACATCAATTCTATTCTTTGTTTTAAACTTCGTTTAGAAATTCAATTAGTTTTCTTTCTTGTTGTCTGCTTTAGCACTTTTGGGTGAGATTGAATTTTTCTTTTTTATTTTCTTGCAAAAAATATTTTTTTTATTTTCTTTAATAAATGAAATTTTCCTTTTTTATGAATTTTCTTCTTAGTTTTTATTTGACATGTTTATTTTTTGTTAATTTTGTATTTTTTTATTTTTGAAATAAAAGAAATGAACAGTCGTTGAGTTTTAATCCCGTCAAAGACGACCGTGCTGTCGTATGGTCGCGTACTGAATGAAACTTGTAAGTTTCAAATAAAAGAAATGTGTTTTGGTGTGTGGTTGATTGGTTGTTACTAAAAAGAAAGCACACCACCTCTTCTTCGTTTTTATGTTTGTATTACGTTTTACGTTTTATTTGCTTGTGTGCGCATGTGTGTGTGTGAGTCGGTCTGTCTGAGTGTGGCCGTAGAGTAGTAGCAGCAATATGGCTTTTGCTTTTTAGCTTGTCTTTGCTTTTCAGCCACATTGATGTGGTGTCATTCCATACCGCATTTTTGCAGTCAGCAGAGTCATGTTAAACGCTGCCATCACTGGCTATGTTGGCTGCAGTTTTGTTGTTGTTGTACCATCAACCCAGCTAGCTACTGATTGCTGGTGTGGTGTGGCGCTCTACAATCTACAACATCATAATGAAGTTACCGCTTCTTCTTATTCATTGCTTCACACGAGCTTTATTCAATAATGTCTGAATGTTTTGAAAACCATTAAAGAAGCTATTGTTTAATTTAATTTTATTTTTCTCCCCACTTCTTCGTCTTCGTTTTAAGATAAACTTAAGAAAATTAAGACATTTTCCGGAAATATTTGTGATAAATTATTAGAGCAATAGCCCAGCCGCCCATTGAGGCGCGTGTAAATTAAATAAATTTCAAAACTTCTTATACGCCCCATAAATTAAATGATTTTAATGATTTTTAAATAACAAACAAAACTTTCTTTAGGCAAGTAAACCAAAACTAAACCAGTAAGGAAAGTAGTAAAGTCGGACGGGGCCGACTATATGATACCCTTCACCACTATGGGTATATTAAACAGGACTATTAACATGTAATTGGATGAAAAAAAGTAATATTTATCTAAATGTGAATCTACCTAGATCTATCCATAAAGTATGTTAATCGACTTCAAACAAATATAAATAAGTCCGTTGGGCTATGTCTGTACTTCTAGAAAACGCAACTACGTAATTGTATGCTCAATTTTGTGCGTTGTGCACAATTTGATGTCAATCTGACTAACATGAGGAGTCTGATGCCCAATTTACTTGAAATCGGTCGAAAATATATATGGAAGCTCTATCCAAATATTAAGCGATTTCAAACAAACTTGTCACAGGTTAGGTTATACTAATTTCAGAACGTTTTGTTTCTATTGGTTCCTTAGTACGTCAATTACTTAAAATCAATCTATAATAAAAGGGAGCTATATCTAAATCTGGACCGATTTTCACGAAACTTGGCAGACATCATTCTAGGCTCAATTCAGTACGTTATGACAAATTTCGTGCAAATCGAAAGTTATGTAGGGACTTTGGGGCACCATTTACATGAAATCGTACGAAACTATATGTGGGAGCTATATCTAAATCTCGGCCGATTTTCTCGAAACTTGGTAGACATCATTCTAGGCTCAATTCAGTGCGTTATGCCAAATTTCGTGCAAATCGAAAGTTATATAGGGACTTTGAGGCACCATTTACATGAAATCGGACGAAACTATATATGGGAGCTATATCTAAATCTGGACCGATTTTCTCCAAACTTGGCAGACATCACTCTAGGCTTAATTCAGTACGTTATGCCAAATTTCGTGCAAATCAAAAGATATATAGGGACTTTGGGGCACCATTTACATGAAATCGTACGAAACTATATATGGGAGCTAAATCTAAATCTGGACCGATTTTCTCCAAACTTGTTAGACATCATTCTAAGCTCAATTCAGTGCGTTATGCCAAATTTCGTGCAAATCGAAAGTTATATAGGGACTTTGAGGCACCATTTACATGAAATCGGACGAAACTATATATGGGAGCTATATCTAAATTTGGACCGATTTTCTCCAAACTTGGCAGACATCACTCTAAGCTTAATTCAGTACGTTATGCCAAATTTCGTGCAAATCGAAAGTTATATAGGGACTTTGAGGCACCATTTACATGAAATCGGACGAAACTATATATGGGAGCTATATCTAAATCTGGACCGATTTTCTCCAAACTTGGCAGACATCACTCTAGGCTTGATTCAGTACGTTATGCCAAATTTCGTGCAAATCAAAAGATATATACGGACTTTGGGGCACCATTTACATGAAATCGTACGAAACTATATATGGGAGCTAAATCTAAATCTGGACCGATTTTCTCCAAACTTGTTAGACATCATTCTAAGCTCAATTCAGTACGTTATGCCAAATTTCGCGCAAATCGAAAGATATATAGGGACTTTGGGGCACCTTTTACATGAAATCGGACGAAACTATATATGGGAGCTATATCTAAATCTGGACCGATTTTCTCCAAACTTGGCAGACATCACTCTAGGCTTAATTCAGTACGTTATACCAAATTTCGTGCAAATCAAAAGATATATAGGAACTTTGGGGCACCATATACATGAAATCGGACGAAACTATATATGGGAGCTATATCTAAATCTGGACCGATTTTCACGAAACTTGGCAGACATCATTCTAGACCTAAATGATTAAGCTGTACCAAATTTCGTGCAAATCGAAAGATATATAGGGGCCGTTTACATTAAATCGGTTAAATATATATATGGGAGCTATATCTAAATCTGAACCGATTTTTCCCAATTTCAATAGGGTTCGTCCTTGGGCCGAATAAGTGACCTATGCCAAATTTCATTCAATTCGGATCATAAATGCGACCTGTACTTTGTTTACAATTTAACATGGACAGACAGACAGACAGACAGACAGACGGACGGACGGACATGCATAAATCGACTTAGAAAGTGATTCTATGCATATTCTCAAAAGGAACCATGTGTCTATCTCGTTTCCTTGTGCCTGTTACAAACATATGCACAAAGACATAATACCCTGTACCACAGTGTGGTGAAGGGTATAAAAAGGTAATAATATTGCCATTAAAATAATTCTACCCGAACAGAAAGTTAAATATGAAAAAAAATGAATGAACAAATAATTGGAAGTTTTCGTTTAACTATATGCAGCGAACATAAAATGAAAGTTTTCAAGAATCGAAATCAGCAATATAAAACTAATACAGAGAAATACAGGCAAAAAACAACAAGACAAAAACAATTGCAAAGAAAACAATATACTGCGCCACAGAGAACAAAAAAAAACAAAAGACTTAAGCAACAAGCGGGCATTATGCAAAAAAATAATAATGTGCATTTACTCTTTAAAATGGGCTTTCATTGTTGCAAAAAAATGTATTGGAATTTATGTTTATGAGGCAAAACCCCATGGTCTTCATTTTTTGGCATGAATCATCATCTCTACTGAAAAATGTTGTAATTTTTATCAACGTCATTTCCAAAGCTTGTTTTTGATGGGGCAGAAAAATAACCAAATTTCTTGTTCATTCATTGGTAAGCCACACATGACCTGTTACTCTGTTCCCATCATCTGTTAATAATAATAATAATAATGGCTGTTAGTCATTCGGCGATTTTTTATCAATAACCTATGCAAAAATATTTCCCCCACCGTGACCTAATCTCTGTAGGGGGAACGATTTTTGCTAATTGAAATAACAAAATTTATCATTGGTCATAAATAAAAGAAATTTCTCTCCCATGACCTTGAAGTGCTTTCTTATTTCATTAATAAAATGATGTCTCTTGTATGGATTGTATAATGAAATTGGTGAGAAAGTTGTTTAAAATACATTTTTTGTAGATGAAATTCAAAACATTTCAATTGTATTTTGAGAATTTTAATAACAGTTCAAATGATCACATTAGTAATTATAACCTCAGCATTATGGCTAATGGCAAAGTATCTCATTAGCCATACGTTCAGAAATGTACCTTATCAAAATAATAATTTTATACCAAATCGTTTCCAGGCAATTTAAAATCGATTAGAGAAAATCCCACCCCATCCCTCCCAATTCTCGATTTCAAATTCTAAAGATTTTTGATGGGCTTGTAAATCAATACCAAAGCTTGCTAAGTTTTGTAACTTCGCAAATATATATATATATATATATTTGAAGGTTTAAAGGAAAAGAAAAATAATTTACAAAATTTTTTTGTTATCGTTTTGTTGTTGTTTTATGGGATTAAAGAAAAGTCCTTAATTTTGATGGCGGGCATGATAACTCCTCACTGGAACATCGGAATCCGAAAATTGCAACGGTGTAAGAAAGGGTACATGTCTGGCTCTCTAAAATGATATTTTTGGGAAATCGCCCATTTTTTACCACAAACCAAGTTAAAAAAGAAGAAGAAGAGGAAGATTTTGACCGATTTAATTTATCCTAGTTCATACAATAGCTATACACTCACAGAGAAATGTCCCAAACTTTGGAATCTATGGGATTATTAGTTTTTGAGTTATCGTGCCCCCCATTCGCATAAACGCTGTTTGGAGAAAAATGCGTTGAAAGTTTGAGAAATCCTCTTGCACAATAAATCGGCCATATCTTCAAAAATTGTTGAGATTTTTACTTGAAATTTTATTGGGACATTCTTGAATTAGTGAAGGTTTGAATTAAATTTTTTGAAACCCCTTAATGGGGATTTTTCCTTAAACCTGAAAACCCTAAAACATAAACCGATATTGATAACGCATGGTAGACTGGAACATGTGTATAAAATCCTCAAACTACTGCAATTTAGAGCGCAAAGTTATATGAGGCTATGCCTAAAGGGGACCAATATTGATTACAAGGCTAGGAATTAGCGAGGGGTTATCATTATGTGGGAGGCTAATTAATGACCGATATATCGCTCATTTGCTATAAGGCCGTCATAACTCAAAAAACGTGATTTTCGATTTAATGATGTACGATTGTTCGCTATAATGGACCTAATGTTGTATAAAAAATTTATATGAATATCTCTTACACAATCTAATTGAGAAGCTGTAGAAGTTCCTCTGTCCCATATAAAGTGTGAGTAAATTGAAAACTTAAAACGTATTTTCAGTTCGTTTTGTATCTCAATTCTTTTCTTCAGGAGGTATAATTATATTGAGGAGATGCCTAAATGCTGGCCGATATATTTCATTATCGTCAGGTTTGAGTTTTTTTATCACGATATACTTAGAAAGCGGAATAATTACAACCGATGGCTAAATAGTCTTAGAATTTCATACTTTGTAGGGTAAAAACTGACTATAACGACTATCCCCTATACTATGGTAGAATACGCCTATATGGGGACAACTGCAACACACGGAACTAATCAGCTAACTATTTTAATATAAAATGAGGGTTATATGGGAACTACCAAAGGGCGAATATTAATAAATGTTGGTTGGGAGATTTGTTACCATATGCGACTACAAAATAGTAAATTACAGCGAATTCGGTTTAAAAACGCGCTCAAGAACCCGAAAATACTGAAAATTGGGGGTACTCTTATATCGGGGCTTACCGAATAAATCGACCTATATTTATAATTTTTAGTGGATAAATTTGGTACCTAATAAGAACCGAATGTACCAAATTTCAGCGAATTCGGTGGAAAACGCGCTTAAAACCCCATAAAATACCTAACCGTTATATATATATGTTATATATAACGTTATATGGGGTCTATGCCTAAACGTGGACCGATATAGCCAATCTTCGAACTTGACCTCTGCAGGCAAAAGACTTTATATGCTAAATTTTGGCGATCTATCTCAATTCGTTCAGACGCTAGAGTGATTACAGCAGACAGACGAACATGCTTAACCCTTTGTGGCCCAATGTTGCCCACAGGCAACAAAATGTTTTAGAGCTTATATTTATTATACAGCTAGTAGATATGCATTCTTTGGAGTTCCTATGTCAAGACCTGATTATGGACGACACATATCACAAGAAAAATCTAAAAAAATCAAATTTTTAGTAAAGTTATGAGCTTTTTAATACAGAGAAGAGGGCAAAAATGTGTACAGTACTAATTTGTGTATACAGTCAAAATTATTTAAATCGCTTCGTATTCAAATTGTGTTAATTCTGCCATCAGAATTATTTTTGATTCTTGTAAAAATTAATATAGAGAATAATTTAAAAAGATTTTTCAGCCGATTTCGCATTTGGTTTTCTTGATATTGGACTTTAATTTGTCCGAAAGAATGTACTGTATCTCCCGAACGCAAGGATGTAGCGATGTCAAATTTTGTGTACATCCTATTTAGGATAGTTACATTAAATCTGTGAACAGAAATTAGTTCTAAGATTGCGGAAAAAATTCGGGGCTCAAAGGGTTAAATCGTCATAGAATTTTACGCTGATCAAGAATATATATACTTTATAGGGTCGAAAATGATTATTTGGATGAGATATAAACAGAAAAACAAAACTAATATAGTCTCCATACTATGGTGGAGGGTATAAAAATAAATTAAATTTTCTCAGTACACTTCAATTATTGAGTTTATCTTAGCTTATTGTTAGTTGTTTTCTTTATATCAATGTTATTTTGGATTAAATGTCGACATTTTTTACATTTACGTATAAGAAAATTATAGTTTTTTTTTTGAGTATTGTTACAGCCAAATAATATGTGCATTTGTACATTTTATTTGTACTTATTGTCTTCATTCGAAATATATTGACAAATTTATTTTTAATTAAAAAATTGTATACACGCACATGAGTGTCCAACACACAAATATTGGTATGTCACGATTGTCGCATAAAAAAGCACACATTTTTGATCGCACACAGACAACCTTTCAGTCTATTAATAGTGTCACTTGTACCTTAAATGGCCAAATGGTTTTTGAGGTCTCCGAGAACATTTGACACTGCATCGAGCTTTCCCTACTATATCACTTTCATACAAATACTTTAAAAGGTAATCAGTACATAAACATATAGATATTTGAATAAAATCAAAAATACCAGTGTGTTGCATGTATAGAATTTACTAGAAATTAATAATAATTTATATATTCATTTTTTAGAACAAATTTTAAATATTGGAATAAAATGGGTAATAGTCTTTAAAAATATTTTAATTCATATGCATAATTAATAAAATAATAAATCGAAAACACCTTTACTCCAACAAGGTATTTATTGTCGTAAATTTTTAATTGATATGTTTGCAGTAAAAGGATTCATTCAATATTTTGTAGAAGCTATTTAATTACAATGTGCAACAAGATATTGGCGGGTGAAAAATTACTTATGGGAATGAAAGCCTGTGGCGAGTATATATAAAAGCCCAGAAGGACAAATTTTTTTTTTAATTTTTTTCAGTCAATTTTTGTTAAACATATTCTTCCTATATCGAGTGCGCCTCTTCGTCTTTATTTTCTTGAACATTTTGGAGCTACCGCTCTATGTGACCTACCCCAAAACATGGTCCAATATTGATCATTTTTAGTAGGGAGATTTTCTAGCCAAAATCCACAAAATACCAAATATTGTGGGGTACCGCTACATGGGGACTACCCTTAAAAGTGGACCGATTCAAATGCAGTGGTAGTAGCTATATATGGTTAGTCCTGTTTAATATACAAAAGACCAAATATTGTGGGGTACCGCTACATGGGGACTACCCTTAAAAGTGGACCGATTCAAATACAGTGGTAGTAGCTATGTATGGTTACATTTTAAAATGTTTATCTTAAAAGTTGCGAACTCTATTTCAACGGCCAAAAATCAAAAACTTGGCCTATAGCGAATTTGTCCTTCTGCGTTCTTAGTGTACTCGCCAAGGGCTTTAGTCCCCATAGTGTTAATGTTTCTTATACACCTCTATATATCCTATCTTATATTATTGTGCAATGGTTGCTTAGAAATTTTAAAATATTTGGCATACCTTTTTATGAATCATCCGTTTTCATTCAATTTTTTACTTGATGTTGTTCGATAACCTTTTACATTTTTTTTAACTTGAGAGAGCAAACTATCTATGTTTTTGTATCCAACTTTATGTATGTAAGCATATGGATTTTCCATAAACTGAATTATAAATTTTTGGCAAGTCATTGCAATAGTGCATTGAAATTTATGTAGACAATTATTACAGCCTACATTTTGTTTATAAAAAAACATCATTTGTAAACCACAAGGTGTATGCCAGAAATTTTGTTACATATCAACTGAATTTGTTGCCCCAATGAATAATAACAATGTAAATACGCCAAGTAACAAAATCAATATTGAATGGGACATTTTGAGATTTTATTCAAGAAATGCTGCATCATCGATTTACCATGATTACAATGGAATGCAGATGAAAAAACAAATACTTCCTTCCTAAGATTAGAGGACAAATTGTATTATTGTTCACAAAATCCCACATTTACACATACAAGGTATAATTGTAATTAGTATTTTTATAGCCCACCAAAAACGAAGTAAAAAAAAATTGTTAAGTCATCACCGAATATATAGTTTTTTCTTTTTGCTTATGATTTTATTTTCAACTTTATCGACACATTGTCCACAGTGACGATGACCATTGTACGGAATTGAGCTGTTGGTCACAACAATCATAACGGTGACTTCCGCTTTCACTATCATTTCTTTGATGTAACGCAGCACATCGAGGCGAGGGCCATCAATGATGTGTCCGTCGACCAACTGAGTGACTGTTTCCATAACTGATGGAGTTTGTTTTTTTTTTACTTCTTAGTTTTTTTTTTCTGGCTTAACTTACCTCACCCAAACTCTCACGGCGGACTTCACTTGACTTTGAGTGCGTACGTACTCTGTTAGTCATTTTTTTAAATGCACTTGTTTTGTTTTTCAAATTTAATTTTTCTTCTTTTGACCAGGGATAATAAAACAAGAAAATCCGATAACCGTATAAAAGCCCCCAATAATATGTCATACAAATGATCTTAATAGTGTCAATTAATCCTATATGTATTTTAATTTATTTGTAACATTTGGAACTACTCAAGCGATGCCCTTTTTTAATTGATTTATTTCTTTTTTTAAGTCAAGCCCCCAAACATAAAAACTTCATTGATGATAACGCGCCCCATTTAACATTTATATTTCGTGTGAATGTTTTGAAATTTGATGATTATTGCCTTTGTTTTCTTGTAAAAGCCATTGTCATTACAGGTTTTAAATTTTACAGCACAAACTGGCACACACACAATTTTAAGAGGATTATATAAGACTTTTACTTTAATTTATATTAAACATTTGATAATAACAATCAAATTGGTGTTCAACGTGTCAGATAAGTAATGCAATGAAATTCCACTCTGAAAAATGAAATGGGTGCTCAGCGTTTTTTGTAAAAGTGTGTTAAACACCTATTAAAATAAACCAAATTTGGTTTACTTAACTACAACAACAACAATGGTATTTAAGTGTTGCTCCTCAAGGAAAAAAATATATGTTTTCAGAAATAAATTCTGCAAAATGTATTCGAAGACTAATCTCACATCTTCAGATGTTCTAACAATTTTATACTCTGCTCTATAGAGGGTATATTTCTTAATATCGTGTGTAACGCATCAAAATAATCATTTCCGAAACAGAAGCAACTAAAATTAAAAAGTTGTTAAATGTCGTCAATTATGTTATGAAGATGTTTTTATTTTTATGAAGTTACATTAAAATACGAGATTTAATATATAACATACAAATGTGTTCCAAACGTCTTAATAATTATAATCCATTATAATGGACAACACAGTCATCAGTTCTTCCCCCTACAAAAAAATCTTTGGAGTATCATAAATATCAAAATAAAAATGAATTTCACAAACAAACATAACCTCTTGCCAAAGATTCAGGATGAGAGGAATAGTACATACAGGGATCAAATTAAGCGTTTTATTGAATCAATGCCTCGTAGTTGTGCTGCCGTAATGAAAAATAATGGTTAAGCTGTTGATTACTAGCAAAATTTACTTATTAGTTTGCAAAAATTGGGAACGAAGTTTTCCAAAAAAATTGTTATTAAAAAATTAGACCACCAGATTTTAGAAATGAATATAGATGACATCAACAAAATGTATGAATGTACAATTATTTGGTCTGTTTTTTCCATATCATTAATGAAAATTTGTTATCGTAGTTGTTAAATAAAAATAATAAAAAATATATATTGCTCTGTTCGCGAACCTGCAAGAACTAATTTTTAGATCTACTTATAAATATATAAAAAAAAGTTACAAATAATGAATCTTACTTTTCAGATTTGGAACCTTCTGTAATAATGCAAATATAATATTCTAAAATCGAATATAATTTGGACTGATGGAAGATACTTAATGTCTTAAATGTTAAAAGCAGATAAGAGTTCAGTAATAGTTTTAACAGTACAAGCACTGCAACAAATTTTGTCGACTTGAAAAAAATTTAAAATTTGCTAAGATAAATATGGATCGAGGTTTAACCCTTTATGGCCCAATGTTGCCCACAGGCATCAAAATGTTCTAGAGCTTATATTTAACCCTGTCAGTGTCAAAAAAAAATTTTTTTGTCTGATTAAAAATCTAAAATGTTGTATTTAAGGTCATATTAAGGCATAGAGTTTAGAAAAAAAATAGCAATGTTAATTTTAACCCTCGGCCAGGTTCGTCTGTTTTTCAGCAAAAACAAAAACATCAATAGTAACGGTACATAGGATAACAGAAAAATCGCAAAGAAAGAGAGTACTTTTAAATGTCGAATATATTCGACAAAAACACTGAAAGGATTAATACGCGGCAAGTAAATATATATTTTTGGATTACATATATTAAGAGCTGATTATGGACGACACATATCAAAAGAAAAATCTAAAAAATTCGAATTTTTGGTCATCTTATACGCTTTTCAATACGTAGATTAGTGCACAAATATGTACAGTACCAAATATTTTGGACTGTACACACGTCCAAAATATTTGAATCGCTTCGTATTCGAAAGGTACGAATTGTACCCTCTAAATTGTTGTTGAACCTAAAGAATAATTAAAAGTGATTTTTTCGTCGATATTGCATTTGCTTTTGTTTTTTATTTTTTTTCGGAAAGAAGGTACTGTATCTTCCGAATGCAAGGATGTAGCGACGTCAAATTTTGGTCATATCCTATTTAGGATAGTTAAATTAAATCTGTGCCCAGAAAATACTTCTATTGGCACGGGAAAAACTCGGGCCACCAAGGGTTAACAAAATATAGATGACTAAAGATGACCGATTAAAGAAATACACTAATTTTAGAATGTTCCTTTCAAATTTTAAGTGATAAGTGGAAGATATAGTCAATTTAATCCAATCCATTTCAAATTTTAACACATTATGTGCATATGTACGATAGCTATCCTATGAACTTGGAAAAATGTAATCGGTTAGGATCTTCGACTTGTGGTAGAAAATAGGGAGTAAAAAAAAAATAAATTTCATATGTCCACCATTCATACCAGAGCCAGACATGTACACTTTCAAATGCAATTGGAATTGTTGGAATCGGCTGAAAAGAAGGACTTTTTGTTAATTACAAAAACAACTACTAAATAACAAAACTATGTCAAGTCATTTTCTTATCCTTTAAGTCTTCAAGTACTTACATACAAAGTTACAAGTCGTCAATGTAATGCACGTCCATTTGCCAAAGTAATTTTCTACCATTTTTAGTACTAACATTTGCCCGCTACTTCGTTTGCGAATGTGGGAAATATTTAGACATGTCTTAACGTATTAATTTTCCCAAATTTGGTACCATTTAGTACACATGAATATAAATCCAATAGAAGTCATATTTCCCAATTTCAGGATTCCAACCCAATCGCTTCACCCAAATATAATTGTACCATTTAGTACAAATTTCCAAAAATTCCTACATATCTTAATCCTACACCACAACAATTATCCTAACTTCAAATTCCAGGATCCAAGCTCTATCGGTTCACCCAAAATTAAAATTATTCCAAATTTAGTACCCATAAGTATGAATTTCTAAAATTGCATTCTAAACTCCAACAGCAACCTGTCTTTTCAAATTTCAGTGTTCCAACTCTATCGCCTCGCCCAAATCCACATTTGGTGCCATTTAGTACTCATTAGTACAAATTTCCAAAACTTCCTACATATCCCAATCCAATAACTCAAAAGTGGCCCTAACTCCAAATTTTAAAATTTTAGCTCTATCGGTTCACTTAAATCCACATTTGGTACCATTTAGTAAACTTTTACATATCCCAATACTACACCCCAACAGTGACATTAACTTTAAATTTCAGGATTTCAGCTCTATCGGTTCACCCACAGTACGAATTTTCAAAACTTCCTCGATACCCCAATCCTACACCCCATGAATGAGTATAACTCCATATTTCAGAATATAATTTAGTACTTTTTACTACTTTTCGTATACATGAGTACACACTTTCAAAACCACGTATTTACCAAATTTAGTAACTTGTACCAAATGTAGTACATTTTTGTACTTTTCGTATACTTATAGTTCGAACGTGCAAAGAAACCTTCGCTCTACTATTATACTCTATCAGTGACCCTCACTTAAAATTTATGTATTCTAACACTACTTGTTCGCCAAATGCAAATGGTATTTAATACTTTTCGTGCCGTTGTGTATGGATTTCTAAAAACCCAGCCTTATCTGACACCTTTGGACCAAGATTGACCCTCACACCAAATTTCAAGATTTTAGTTTTAGAGGTCGACAGGTCCTCTTTTTACATTGGTTATATTCGAATTAGTGGTCAGCTATATTTCTTAGCGATCAGCCCAACATTTCTTTTTTAAATTATAAAAAAACCAGCACTCAACAATATTCTAAAATTTTTTCAATTTTTTTTGGCGGAAGCCCTTCCAACTTCTATATATACGCATAACAGTGTGTCCTTTTCTAAGGAAGTTCTAAAACTGATCCTGTTAGTATCACATTCAAGGCACTTATTTTTGGTAATTTACTTACACATTTTCTCTTCTATGGATGAAAATATACTTGGTTGGCCTCACTCCCAATCCAGTCACAATCTTCTTATACTACATAAATGTTGGACAATATGGATGTATTCCTGGTCTACTACAACTGTAAAATCCTTGTTTAATGAGGTTTTTTTGTGAGTCATAATTTTTAAATAATAATCATTTGTATTACAAAATAAATATCTATTTTTTTATTTTCATAAATTTAATAAATTCTATATGAGTTCTATGTTACTTAATAAACAATATTAAAAAATAAATGAAAACAATTTGGGAAGGAAAGCAACAGTCTATGTAAACTAATATAAATTAAATTTAAATATATCAATATATGATTATATGAATAATTTGCAAACAAAATATAGTTTATGACGCAGGCAGGAATTCCTAACCGTTTGCGAGAACAAAATAAAATCATGACACAGCCCCTTTGCCTTATTATTTTAACGAGCCTGATTGAATGGATTATCGGGTGATTTGTTCCATTCTTTCATTAGAATTTGTTTCCATTGGGACAAACGCAAAGATGGATTTTCAGCTTTAATGCGAGGCAGGTTTGCAGCTTCAAATGCCTTGTAGGCGGCTCTCATACGTTTCTCGGGATGTTTATCTTCTTCATCGTCCTTGACACTGTAAAGAAATTAAAATTTATTGTATGTGTACTAAAGAGAAAATAACACAAATACCAACCTCAGCACCGCCAAAGCCTGATCAACAGTGGAGGCAACCTCAACATCGGCCATGGATCTATTAAGATTCTCTTCAATATAATTTGTCTGGACCACAACACGAGCCTGTGGCTTATTAGCCGCTGCAATGGCTTCCAGTGCCCTCTGTTTCTTTTCCATTTCTTCCAAGACCTGTTGACGATTGATTTTCGCCAATGGTTGTTTACCCTGTGTTTTAATGGAATTCATTTCTTGATCCAATAGTGCCTTTGCTTCTGCCTTCCTCCTGGCTGCCTCAGCTCGTTTCCGTTCTTCCTCTTCACGTTTTTGCTGCTTCTTGGCCAAAGTTTTATCATCATCCTTCCAAAGACGATCTTCTGCTTCCTTGGCAAGTTTCGATTGAGTAGCCTGTTTTGCAGCAGCCTTGCGTTCACGTGCCTCAACGGCCTTACTATTTATTCCCATCTTCTTAGGCATTTTGTAATTGAAGTCGTTTGTAAAAGAAGTCCTCGTAGAATTTTGTGGAAGTTTGCAAGTGCCAAGTCTGTTGCAAAAAAAAAAAGAAACAAAAACAATATTGCCAAATGTCAAGTGTGATGCGTTGCCAAATCACTGAATAATTGTATACCATACAGAACATGGTGGCTTTAGACTATGTGAATTGAATGTGTGACATATCGTCGGATGTGTGCTTATATATACATGTTTCCAATTCTGATTTCATAGTCAAGGCATTTACAAAGTTTTACTAAGAATAACTCTGTTCTTAGAGAGTTACTATTAGAGTTCTTTAACAAATGTAGTACATAGACTTTAAGTGCATATTAGTATCAAATCGCTATAATTTCGCACGTTTCATTTAAAATTTGTCTCTAAAAATGTTATTTTTTTATGAGAGGCCATTTTTTTTAATTTGGGACTTAATTCGGCAATTGTGTAAATTTCTATTTGTAACTCTAACAAAACAAAGTAAATTGTTATTAAAATAACTAACCAAATATGGAATGAATCGTTAAAAGATAAATGCTTGGTTCAGACCACCAATCATTTCCGTCAACAGCCCGACTTTTTAACCCACTAAGATTCTTGGGTATCCAAGACAAATTTTCGTAAAATCGCCAGCACTGCTACCAATCGCTATTGTTGCTAGATAAAATAAGACTAAACTCTGAACAGACCATGCAACCTAATGCCGAAACATTTGGACGGTATGAAAATTACTAAAAAGTATTTGGCGAACCGGAAGAGCTAGATCTCTTAAATTTGAAATGAGGTTCTCTGATGGAGTTTAGAATAGCTATAGCAATGTTTTTATTTTTTTTTTTTGACATTCGAACTATAAGTATCCGAAAAGTAATAAAATGTACTAAATTTTGTACAATTTCGTAGCATGTAAATAGATATATCAAAAAACGGGAAATTTGGAATACGAATTGAGGTATGAAAATTACTAAAAAGTATTTTTTTTTTTTTTTTTGACATTCGAACTATAAGTATTCGAAAAGTAATAAAAGTTACTAAATTTTGTACAATTTCGTAGCATGTAAATGGATAAAGCAAATTGGAAATTTGGAATGAGAATTGAGGTTGAGAAGTAGGGTCGACCTATGGAGGTGGTTTTACAAGCGTGTACCTTTGTATACGAAAAATACTATATTTTGTACAATTTTGTAATTGGAGGTACAAATGGAGCTGGATTGGAGCTGAAATTTGAAATTAGCATTACCGTCGGAGTGTTGGATTGGAATTTTTTTACTTATGTGTACAAAAAGTACTAAATCGTACTATAATTGGTACAATTCGAATTTGAGTGTATGTACATACCCCTATTATCATAACTCCAATATGTCAGGATCCCAGCTCTAACGGTTCACTCAAATCCGAATTGTACCAATTATAGTATTTGAAATGGTACCAAATTTGGCTGGAAATGAATCGATAGAGCTGGAATCTTGAAATTTGAAGTTAGGATCACTTTCGGGGTGTAGGATTGGGCTATGTAGAAAGTTTTAGAATTTCGTACTAATGTGTACTAAATGGTATTATATTTAGATTTGGATGAACCGATGGAGCTGGAATCTTTGAATTTGATGTTGAAATCACTGTTGGGGTGTAGAATTGGAGTTTGTAGATAGTTTTGAAAATTCGTACTAATGTGTACTAAATTTGGTACAATTTAATTTTTGGGTGAACCAATAGAGCTGGAATCCTGAAATCTGGAGTTAGGGTCACTTTTTGGGAGTAGGAATGGTAATATTGTGTACAAAATTGAACCAAATGTGGATTTCGGTGAACCGATAGAGCTGGAACGCTGAAATTTGGAAATAGGGTGTAGGATGGAGGTATGGATGCAGTTTTGGAAATCCTTACACTTATGTGTACTAAATTGTACCGTTATTTTTTTCTCATTTTGAGTTATATGTTAAAAATATGTAGAACGATTTATTGCATTTCTATTTATTCGGACATTTTTTCTTTTTTGGCAAAATATACCCTACCTTGTATAATTGTACCATGATACCAATGCTGTTTTAAAGCGAAAGAAAATTATATGGAATTTATCTACAACCACCAACAAAGCCAGAGCTCGGGCCCCTCCACAATAATTTCTTGCACAATAAATGTATGTTTTCATTAGCCAATTTTTTAATTTTGTGTGGTAAATAACATTATTTGTTTTTTCCCGTGTATTGGTGGTTGGCAACACGAACAGAGCTACCATCACTGTATTCATCAAAGGAAATACAACTCTGAAATCATATGTGAAACAAAAATAAATTGACAGATACCACTATTGTTTATGTTTTGTTATTAAGTACGTTTCCACAAAATATTTACTGCTGAATTTATTGCTATACTTACAAAAATATAAAACAAAATAAATGGATGTTATAAAAGCTGAAATAGCAAGGAAGCGAAAACTCCTGGAAGAGAAACAGTTGGTGGATGACAAAAAGAAATTCTTCAAACGAGGAGATTTGATAGCCAAGAACAATGAAGGAATTCTACAGAAACAAGGCTACAAGAAACCAGAAAGCAATGAAACAGATCAAAGCATTCACGAAGGATATAATTTCACCGGGGAGGGTCAGAACATATTACCACGAAATGAAGTAATACGACGTCTGAGGGAGAGAGGTGAACCAATTTTATTGTTTGGTGAAACAGAATCAATGGCATTTTCTCGTCTGAGACAATGTGAAATTTCACAGCCCGAAGCTAATCGAGGTTTCCGCAATGATTTCCAAGAGGCCATGGAACAGGTGGATCAGGCATATTTGCAAGAAATGTTTGCCAATACATCGACCACAAAAGAGGAAAAGAAAAACGAATTTGCCGAATTAGATGAGACAGTGGATTGGGAGAGCATAAAGGAGATGGCACAAAAAATGGGACGCAACAATAAGGAATATGATATGGATGTCATTATGACCCTGTTGACATATATACTTAAATTATGGAATGATCAAATTGCCGGCTATTCGAAACAAGAAAAAATGTCAACCAAAGTTAAAATGACAAGAGTCATTTATACACAGACCAAGGAGTATGTGAAGCCACTGTTTAGAAAGCTAAAAAATCGTTCATTGTCCGATGATATTTTGGAAAGTTTAACAGATATTTGTAAACATCTGCTGAATCGTAACTATATACAGGCCAGTGATGCCTACTTGGAAATGGCTATTGGTAATGCCCCATGGCCAATTGGTGTTACTATGGTTGGTATTCACGCTCGTACAGGTCGTGAAAAGATTTTCTCCAAAAATGTTGCCCATGTAATGAACGACGAGACGCAGCGTAAATATATACAGGGCTTGAAACGTTTGATGACAAAGTGTCAAGAATATTTTCCAACAGATCCTTCAAAGTGTGTCGAGTATGTAAGCAAAAAAGATCGAGAATAAAGGCAAGCAAAATAACGTGTATTTAGTCAAATAATTGAGTATGTTTTATTTGTTTATGGTTTTTGGGATGTCATGTTGCAAACATAGAAATATTTCACATAAAAACATGAAACACATATTTCATTTTATTTGGAGGAGTACGCATTCGATTGGTAAGTCCGGCTTACTTTATTTGCCTTTACGTCCAAGTTCAGCAGATCGTTGAGAGGATTTCTCAACGGCATTGATGATGGTGGATCTGAAAGATAAAGAAATTTAAGATATTAAATTTTTACATTTTAATCATAGCTTAAACTGAAAGGAAACTTCTGTAAAACAAGACGTTTTAAGATCCTAGAAGAACCATCAGATCGTTTAGAAGACTTCAAATTATTATCAAAATACTTTGTGATCTTTTTCATCTACAAAAAACATTTAGATCTTTCGTGCGAACACATAATTTCTTCAAGCTCGTATGATCTTCTATATTATAAGACTTTTGGGACATATATCACAAAACAATTTGCGAAAAATTTCTTCTGGTATTTGTTCTTCTATTTCAGAAGACTCTAGTATAGTCTATCAGAAACCCTTCTGGACTGCTATATCAAAAGTATTCTCGGTCTTTGAGTAAACGCGATCTTGTGGTTTTCAATAATCGGGGTACCTCTAGGTTCAAAAGAAATCATTTTTACCTTTTACAATAGAAGCCATTATTTTAAATATCGTATGGATTTTTATTTGACGACCTTATGATCGTTTATCACAGCCTTCTTTTCTATGTTAAGAAAAAACCTCATGGTCTCCATTAAGAAATAGATTTTGGTTTTCAATAATAGTATCCATTTTAATCTTCTTTAATAGTAGGAATTATTGTCTCCTATATCTGAAGACCTGAGGATTTTCTATAATAGAAGGCCTTTTTAGACGATCTTCTGGTTTAAAAAAAAAATATATATATATATATATATATATTCTTCTGTATTAAAATACTTCCTATATAATTTCACCAGGGAGGGTCAGAACATATTTATTACCACGGAATGAAGCAATACGTTGTCTGAGGGAATGAGGTGAACCAATTTTGTAATTTGGAGCGGAATAAATGTGAAATTTTACAACCAGAAACGAATGAAAGTTTCCATAATGATTCCCAAGGAGCCAGATTACGAAAAAACCTCCTGGTCTTCATAAGGAAATACATTTTGGTTTTCAATAATATAATCATTTTGATCTTCTAAAATAGTAGGAATTCTTGTCTTCTATATTTGAAGGCCTACGGATTTTCTATTTTAGAAAACCTATAAGACTATATAAAATTTTCTAGTCTTCTATATTAGAATACCTCCTATATTAGAAGACCCTTTGGTATCTTAAATAGTTAGTCTTTCTCCAATATTTTGACCATAAGATCATCTAATTTATTGCTTTCCTTTTTGTCTGAAAATAAGAATTTTTGACATTGGACATTCCAATCTTCAGCAATCAAATCTCCTTATAGAGTTTTGTTCTAAATTGTCTTTTCTTTCATTTTACTCTAAACCATAGATGACCTTCCATGAAATTTTTTTCTAACCTTTTAAGGTCCCTTTACTACTAGATTTTAGTAATTTCATGTTTTTCTGCAATTTTACAGTTTTTTAAGGAAGATTTTACAGTCTTCTATATGATGATTTGTTTTTCACATAAATCTAGTCCCTCCGGCCATTACTAAAAATTTACTTTTTCTTAAAAATAATACCCTTTGACATTTTAAGAAATATTTCTGATCTGTCAAGATACCCTTTTCTGTCTTCAATAATAGGGTTTTGTGCTCTCCCATTTTCTTTGTTTTAAATTACCTCAAATTCCCCTTTTCCAATTCATGTACACCGACAATAGTAGCACCACCGGGCGAGCAGACTTCATCTCTCAAAACGGCAGGATGTTTACCGGTAACCATAACGGTTTTTGCAGCACCCAAAACAGTTTGTGTAGCAAATTGCAGTGCCATTTGACGTGGTACACCATTTTTAACAGCACCATCGGCCAAAGCCTCAATTATGGTATAAACAAAAGCTGGACCACAACCTGACACACCGGTAACACAATCTATCATTGACTCGGGTACTTGTTGAGCAATACCCAAAGAATTTAACATTAAATGGACTTTTTCCAAATCTTGCTGTACCACATAGGAGCCAGGAGTGTATACCGTACAACCTTCACCAACTTGCATGGGTGTATTGGGCATGGTGCGTATCATTTTTAAGCCATCAATGAAAGAGAAATTCTAAAAATGAAAAAAAAAAACAATTTTATTTGAATTATTTTATTTATTTGTACAACTTACCTCCTCCAAATCATGTAGGCTAACTCCCGCCAATACGGACACAAACAGCTTATCTTTATCCTTAATTGTGCGTACATGATTATTACGCAGTTGCACCGCACATGGTGTCAAAATATGCGGCTTAACACAAATGAAAATTATATCGGATTTATCTAGCACCTCATTATTGTCATCAGTCGTGGCGACACCAATATCACGCCATCTTTGTAAATTTTCTATATTAGGTCCGGATACCAAGACCTGTCCAGTCTTAACAATTCCACGATTTATTAATCCAGATCCAATGGCAAATGCCATATTACCGCCACCAATGAAACCAATTTTTTCATCTAGCTTTGCCATTTCTGAAATAAAAGAGAAACACATTTAATGTTGACATTATCATAAATTGACGTTTTCAAAACAAATTCTTAGCGACTTAAATTCCAATTCCTTCTCGGAAATATGCATTCCACAATCATTAAATTCACATGTGCCTCCTCTAATAAACAATAGAAATTGCGTAATATACCTGCACTAGATTCTGGAATTTTAAATATGTAACTCGAAGCTTTAGCTCTCAACGTTTTCAATATTGCACACAATTACAAACATGCACATTATTAAATTAGAATTTTGTTCAAATGTTTACACTTCCGTATCACTTCTTAATACGTGGAAAATTTTGACTTCTACACATCACCCATCTCAACCCACTTCATTTTCTACAATCTTGAAAATATTAAAACCAAAAATATTTGTGAACAGCTTTGAATTCATTGACTTGCTCTAATCAACAAAAGTTGATAATCTTGATAATTTGTTTACAACATAAAACAAGGAATTGTTGTTGATCAAGTGGTTGTTGTTATCATTAATTGAATGTAAATTACAACAATTATTGATGCACTGTCTCGTAAATTGTTACCGAAATAATCGTGCTTCTTACTTGCTTCTCTCCTTATGTTATTGCTTTTGTTTCTCTGTTCTATATTAAATTATTAATTTCTTAAATTGATTTCAATCTGTGTGCGGCCTTTGTTCAATTAGATTTAATTTATTTACGAATTATCTATACACGACCAACCCGGCCAAATAAACATTTATTTTTTATGCGAAAACGACAGTGACAGGGTGATTCAGAGAAACATTTAAATAAGTTACAGCTGTTAGTGGTGAGTTTGTTTAATGTATGTTATTACACAGGGTGTGTTGTGATTGTAAACAATTGCTCAATTAAACGGTTAAAAAAATACAGTGTGTCTTGTGTTGCAGCTATACAATGATTTAAGGTAAATTTTAAATGGTTATTTCTCGGCAACGGATGGAAATACTTCAGTGATTCTTTCACTGTTAGCTACGGTAATACCGTA
The DNA here is from genome assembly GCF_032173495.1 of Musca vetustissima. Lineage (NCBI taxonomy): Eukaryota > Metazoa > Arthropoda > Insecta > Diptera > Muscidae > Musca > Musca vetustissima. The sequence continues at coordinate 94,749 of NW_026880437.1, forward strand.
ACTTTTCATTTATATGTTCGGAGTTTTTAATTTGATTCTTAAAGAAGCTTATTTGATTAAATTCATTAAACATGCTAGAATTTTTCTAAGTTATAATAGAGGGATTCATTTCAAATTCGCTCAGGGAAAAACTAGAAAATTCTATCTAACTAATAATGCAAGTTTCATGGTTTCATGCGGAGATATACGTATTTGAATTTTACCTTGTGCCAAATTATAGCTGCTACGCATTGCTGGTCGCCTAGTACCTCAAAGTGATTTTGATGAAATTTTGGTTGCCGGGTTCAGATTTAACGAAAAGTTAAACATTTCTTCAGTAGGGAATTTTGAGGTAATAGGCGACCAGCACTGTGTACTGTTAGTGATTTTGATGAAATTTTGATTAAATTTATTAAATTTGCTAGATTTTTTCTAAGTTATAATAGAGGGATTCATTTGGAATTCGCTCAGGGAAAAAACTATAAAATTCCTTCTAACTAATAATGCAAGTTTCATGGCAATACCTTCATTCGTTGCGGAGATATACGTACTTGAATTTTACCTTGTGTCAATTCAGATTTTACGTGAAAATTCAGATTTTACGAAAAGTATAATTTCTTCTGGAGGGAATTTTGAGGTAATAGGCGACCAGCACTGTGTAGCAGCTATACAATGATTTAAGGCAAACTTTAAATAGTTATTTCTCGACAATGGATGGAGATACTTTAGTGATTCTTTCACTGTTACATAAGGTTAAGTCGTAACATTTCATTTATATGTTCGGGGTTTTTATTTTGAGTCATATGGAAGCTTATTTGATTACATTTATTAAATATGCTAGATTTTTTCTAAGTTATATTAGAGGAATTCGTTTCGATTTCAGGGTAAAACTATAAAATTCCTTCTAACTAATAATGTAAGTTTCATGGCAATACCTCCATTCGTTGCGGAGATATATGTACTTGAATTGTACCTTGTGCAAAATTATAGCTGCTACGCATTGCTGGTCGCCTAGTACCTCAAAGTGATTTTGGTGAAATTTTGGTTGCCGAAAAATTGCCCTGAAAACTCAGTCAGATTTTACGAAAAGTAAAATTTCTTCAGGAGGAAATTTTGTGGTAATAGGCGACCAGCACGATGTAGAGTTATACAACGATTTAAGTCAAACTTTAAATAGTTATTTATCGGCAATGGGTGGAGATACTTTAGTGATTCTTTCACTGTTAGTTAAGGTTAAGTCGTACCATTTCATGTATATGTTCGGAGTTTTGATTTTGATTCTTGTCATTTCGAATTCAGTAAAATTTCTTCAGTAGGGAATTTTGAGGTAATAGGCGACCAGCACTGTGTGCAGCTATAAAATGATTTAAGACAAATATTAAATAGTTATTTCTCGGGAATGGATGGAGATACTTTAGTGATTCTTTCACTGTTAGTTAAGGTAAAGCCGTAACATTTCATTTATATTTTCGGAGTTTTTATTGATTTTTACAGAACCTTATTTGATTAAATTTATTTAATATGTTTTTTTTTCAAAATTATAATACAGGGATTCCTTTCGAATTCGCTCAGGGAAAAACTAGAAAATTCCTTCTAACTAATAATGCAAGTTTCATGGCAAACCTCCTTTCGTTGCGGGGATATACGTACTTGAATTGTTTGCCCTGAAATTTCAGATTTTACGAAAAGTACAATTTTTTTAAGGCAAACTTTAAGTTGGCATTTCTCGGCAATGGATGGACATACTTTAGTGATTCTAACACTGTTAGTTAAGATAACACCGTAACTTTTCATTTATATATTCGGACTTTTGATTTTGATTCTTAATGAAGCTTATTTGATTAAACTTATTAAATATGATATTTTCTAAGTTATTTTAGAGGAATTCATTTCATTTAGCTCAGGGAAAAACTAGAAAATTCTTTCTAACTAATAATGCAAGTTTCATAGCAATACCTCCATTCATAGCGGAGATATACGCATTTGAATTGTACCTTGTGCCAAATTATAGCTGCTACGCATTGCTGGTCGCCTAGTACCTCAAAGTGATTTTGGTGAAATTTTGGTTGCCGAAAAATTGCCCTGAAAACTCAGTCAGATTTTACGAAAAGTACAATTTCTTCAGTAGGGAATTTTGAGGTAATAGGCGACCAGCACTGTGTAGCAACTATCCAATGATTTAAGGCAAACTTCAAATAGTTATATCTCGGCAATGGATGGAGATATTTTAGTGATTCTTTCACTGTTAGTTATGTAAAGCCGTAAAATTTCATTTATAGTTCCGTTCCAGAACCTAAAAGAATCTTCTATTTTTACAAGTTTTGAACCTTTTTACTCGAAAACCACTTGTTTTCCGCCCTTTTTTGAGAAAATAAAAATCATTATTTTTTCATTCATAAAAATTAATTTATTTTTTTCTCTACACATACATTTGAGCTTAATATACATTTCGAATTACGTTTACATATGATAATTTGACACGTGTTCCATAGTTTTTTTACTTAGTGTACAGAAACAAAATTGTCTACACATTTATTTGATTGTTGCAATAAATTTAAAACATTTACACAAATTTATAGACATTTTGTTGCACTAAATATTTTGTTTTTATAATTATCTAAAAAAACAACTAAATTTAATAAATCTATGATAAAACTAAAGTATACGTATATAACAATTATATGGTTAAACATATACATTTATACATATAGATAGAAATAGGGAATAGGCATAAAAGTATTTATAGAAAACCTACTTTATACAAAAGTTTTATATATCTATTTCATATTGAAAATATAATTTCTAAAAATTTATTTCATTTTTGTGTGAATTAATTACATTAATTGTTTTTATATATAAAATCACAACTTATTAGACTAATGACTATTTTATAAATATTATAATTTGTTATTATTATTTGCAGATTGTTATTCATTTTACAGTGTTTGTTTATTATTTATTTATTTTCTAAAGAAAAGTCTTAGTTTTTTTCGGAATTTATTTACAAAAAATGTATACTATAAACTTAATGGCAACTTTTGTATAAAATTAATTCAATTTCTTTTATTTTTTGTAATTCCTAAATTAATTATTATTGCATTCGTTTTTGTTTCTTCTAAAGTTTTTATTTTTTAAATGTTATATATTTTTTATTTTATTAACTAAACTATTTTTTTAAAATTGTATTTTGGCTTGTTCTTGGGGGATTATAATTCGATTCGATATTTTGTTTAGTTGATTGATTTCATTCGTATCGTATGCTTTGAAATATTTTCATAATTCTGTAGTTGTTTCGACTTCGGAACGATCCAAATCGTTTAGGTAGGAAAATCCCATTTGACCATAATCACGTTTGCCAAATGTAACATTTTCATTGGTGGGACTTAGGTGGGATAGATCGCCATTGGATCTGGAAAAGAAGATTAATAAAACAATTATAATAGTTGGTTAATAATAAAAAATAACATTTAAAATCAGTAAGGAAAGTAGTCAAGTCGGACGGGGCCGACTATATCCTTCACCACTTTGGGTATATTCAACAGATGAATCCTAACAGACGTCGCATTTTTAAAGACCAGTAAAATGAAATTGGATCCATAAACATGCCATTCTGCAACCGATACTAATTTTTTCATTCGGTCAGATATAGAAGCTAAATCTAAATCTGAACCGATTTCAGGAAACGTAACACACATCATTGTAGACCTAATTCATTACGCTGTGCCAAATTTCGTGCAAACCGAAAGATATTAAGGGACTTTGGTACATCATTTACCTTTAGTCGGACGAAAATATATATGGAAGATATATCTAAATCTGAACCAATTTTCATGAAACTTAACACACATTATTCTAGACCTAATTCATTACGCTGTGCCAAATGTTGTGCAAATCGAAAGATATTTAGGGACTTTGTGCTCCATTTACATAAAATCGGACGAAAATATATATGGGAGCTATATCGAAATCTGAACCGATTTTCACGAAACTTAACACACATCATTCTAGACCCAATTCGTTATGCTGTGCCAAATTTCGTGCAAATCGAAAGATATAAAGATGCACCATTTTCATTAAATCAGACGAACATTTTTATGGGAGCTATATCTAAATCTGAACCGTTTTTTTCTAATTTCAATAGGGTTCGTCCTTGGGCCAAATAAGTGACCTTTGCCAAATTTAATCCAAATCGGATCATAAATGCGACCTGTACTTTGTTCACAAAATACAAGGACTATTCAAGGACGACTTGTGTATATTTAAATTGTATTGGAATCACGATAGTGAGCCGCGTGTAGGAGATGATAGATACCAAGAAACGGGCCTGATTGCTTTAACATGGCAAAGCCCAGGCTTACCTTGGTCTCTCTTTCATTTCAAGTTCATTGAATGATTGGGAAAGGACATCATTCTTTTCGGTTGATGGAACTGGCAGCTTTAATGCAATATCAATTGAACTGAGTGACCATTTGAACGACATAGGGTAACTGAACGAGGTGAACGGACTAGTTCTATTTTAAAAAAAGGGACCTAGTTCGCTCGATCACTGTTCTGAACGAGATTGCCCAAGACTAGTCTCGAGCCAGCTAAGAAAGTCGATTAAAAATGCAAGTAAAGGCAAGTTTAAGGTGATTATTGGGTCCCTTGATTCGGTCCTAATGACATCGTCTATAAATTGTCACTTGAAATTGCAAATTTATACGTTTTTACGAACGTATATATTCTCTCGACTCCTCCAACTTACCTCTGAAACAATGGATTTGTTATCGGGACCTCATTATAACCCCTCTGAATATTATGCTGCGGCTGTTGATGATTTCTCCCCAACGTGTTTGTCATTAGCTCTCCATTACCACCACTAAGATCACCATTGAGGCCACCATTCAAATTGGAATTATTACCAAATGTATTACCCCTCCGACCCAAGGTGCTGTAGGCATTATTTTGTAAATTTGCCAAATTATTACGACTAACACTATCCATTTTATAGCCACCATTTTGATAATGATTGGAATTTTGATGTTTAATGCGACCCAAAGTGAGGGTGCCCGGTAGGGTACCATTTGCTGCCAGCGGGTTGGCATTATTACGGGCATTCATCTCGAGTGTACGATTGAAGGTGTTTTGACGATTATTCATGGTACTGTGATTATTGTTGTTGTTGATATTATTATTGGCGGACATATTATTTAGATTATTGTTGTTATTATTCCTTCGCAGGGTGGCAATGGTGGCAGTTGTGGCCTCGGAATGGGATGGACTTGTTTGGCCACCACTTGAACTACCATTGTGTTCCTTGTGGGTAATATAGCTAACATTGTCCAAAGAGAAGGCATGATTTTTGGCACTGAAATCCAGTTGCAATTCATCATCACCATCTGGTGGTACAGCCATGGCTAGAACTTGGGTTTCATATTCCTTCAGATTGGCTACCGTGTCGCCGGCATTTGAGGCCTGAGAGTTGACAATGACCGGATCATAACGTGTGGGGCTTGGAGTGGAATATTGACGCATGCGTTGTTTGAAGTTTTTGTATCTGTAATAAAAGTTGGAAATTATTATTTATTGATTAAATTGAACATAGGTTTCTCAAACTTACTTGGACCAGGAGATACATATGTAGATAATACCAATAATACCCAAAATTAAAATAATTATTGAAATGGCTATCAAGGTGTAGGGGAATACTTCATCATCAATGGCAATGGCGGCCTTGACCTGTAGAAAAAACAACTTTATATATATTTTTTCAGATTGAAATGGATTTCCTGAACGTACCTTGTGGACCTGTTGTTTCATTTCAATGGGTGCATAAATACCCTCTGCAGTGGCCCGGGTTTTCGATGAGGCAGCGAAAATAATCTCCGAACTTGCTGTGGGTTCTAATAATGTCTCTTGCACCACTGAGGCATTACGTGGCAGAATCTTTTCCGTCTTGGGATCAATCAAATAGAACCAAACATCCGTGGCAGCGGGATTTTCCAATATGGTACCATTTTCATTTAAAAATTTACGATTACTAAATCTTTCAATACCGCTAATGAGACCTCCGGTCTTTTCAGAGAACAATTCCTCCAGAGCGGCATAATGATTACGTAGCTCATTGGGTGTGGCATCAGAGAAGAATAGCGAATGACGTTGCAGATCGGTAATTTTATTGATGACAATACGGGCTCGGGTGCGATGGGAACCCATTTCCTGGCCATCATTGTCTCTGGCCTCTACATAGAAAATCATGGGGAATTGGGCTTCGTCGCGGAATAATTTGGCAGTGCGTAAGATGCCAGTGTCCTCGGTCATGGTGAAATAGGTGGAGGGCTAAGGGGAGAAAAATTAAACATAAAATAACTATACCCTTCAGATTTATTCCAAAATCTATACTCACCAAATTCTCATTATTGACATTATTATCCTCCTCATCATAGAGCTTATAACGGATCATTCCAAATTTACCAGAATCCCGATCAGTGGCTCGAACTTGCAAAATTGGTGTATCTATGTCCATTTCAGGACTAACCACACCATAAAAGGTATCCTTACGGCCGCGAGCCCGATTAAAAATAAATTCCGGAGCATTATCATTCTCATCCTGCACAATAATCTTAACCGTTGTTGTACTCTTCTGAGGATTAATGAAATACTTGTGGGAGGTCAAACGCAAATCCAACGAGAATGTGGTCATATTTTCATAATCCAAATGTTTTATCAGCTGTATACCACAACCATGATCCTCTTGGGTAACATTGAAGAGACCCCATTCATTTCCTCCAATTATTTCACATTTAAAACCAGGATTCGATTTGACCGATTTTTTCGAATTAATAACCTGGATGAGTTTAATGGTGGCATTGATACCAGTGGTCTCAGGAACCCCAGTCGTATAGCTATCATCACTAAAGGCCAAACCGAGGCTTTCGGGTGAGGTAATGACACCATTATCGGTGCGTCCTTCCATGGCACTATCTTCATTGGGATCGGTAAGGAGGTGTCTAACGAATACCGGCAAGGTGGCCACTGAACTCAGTTGGGGTTCACCCATATCATAAGCACGAATATCCACCTGGTACTCAGTATCCTCTTCCTTACGTAACTCATCTCGAATGCGTATGGCTCCCGTATCGGGGTCAACTTGGAAATATTTCAATGCCTTACCGCGACCGACAATTTCATAACGTACCACATTACCTGGGGATGAACCATCACCATCTATGGCTGGCATCGTGGCAATCATGGCACCAATTGGTTGATCATCATTGACGGTAACGGGTTCGGGTACGGAAACGAAAACGGGCCTAACATCATTACGATCTTCCACATCCACCACAACTTTCACCGTATCTCCAGGACCATTTTCATCATTCTCAATTGTGCCCACAATCAATTCGTGGGTTTTCTGCTTCTCATAATCCAATCCCTTAGTGGTTCGAATCTCTCCTGTTGCAGGATTAACCTTAAAGAATTCTGTTTCTCCCTTACGTATCACATAGGTTATATCCGGAATAGTATCAGGATCATAGGCTTGCACCGTGGCCACCAAAAAATCTGGCTCATTTTCTGGGACCTTAACATCAATATGGGTATCGGTGAACTTCGGTACTTCATCTGGTAAATCCCGGACCTGTACCGTAACACTGGCCGTTCCCAGGCGGGCATCTGGTGCCCCATCCTTAGCTGTGACCACAAAACGGTATTCATTTTGTTTTTCATAATCCAAGGCCTTAGATGTCCTTATCTCTCCGGAGCTACCATTAATGGAGAATGGTATATCCTGAGGTATGGAATAGGTAATTTCAGCATTGATACCCTCATCAGCATCGGTGGCGTGGACAATGCCGACAAATGCCTGTTCGCGGCCCTCATCAACTTGGAAGACATAGGGCAAGGTGGATTCATCAAATTCCGGATTCTTATCATTGATATCGGTTACCTTAATATTGACAGTTGCACTGCTGGACAAACCACCATTATCCGCTGCCTTTACAATCAATTGGTAGCGGGTCAAACTTTCACGATCTAATTTGCGAATTACAGAAATAACCCCCGACTCTTGTCCCACAGCAAATTGCCGCAAATCATTACCCGATACAATGGAATAGACGACCGGATCGTTTTCAGGATCTTCAGCATGGATAACCGAGACAGTGGAATTAATTTCGGCTCCTTCGCTCACCTGCACCTCATAGACGGACTTCACAAATTTCGGTGGTTTTGTATTCGGTCCCGGTGTAACAGTAACCTCCACAATAGCCTGTGACGACAAACCCCCAACATCGGTGGCCTGTACCGTTATACTATATTGTTCTCCAGCCAATAGGCGACCTCGGGTTTCAATTTCTCCCGTTTGCTCATCAATGGTGAACTTTTGCAGACCATTATTGGAAACGTGGTATATGGAATAGGTAATAGCGGCATTGGCACCCTCATCATTATCTGTTGCCGATACCTGGGCCAGCTTACGTACACCATCTCCGGCGGTAATGGATACGGGTGGGACCATTGAAATTTTCGGTGCATTGTCATTGACATCTTTCAAAATCACAGTCAAACTCAGCGGTGCACTGGCGGCGTTTGTTTTGGGTTCTCGGGCCACAACTTGGAATTTATATTTACCCGGTGCCGGGGGATCACGATCCAGACCTTCTTCATTGACCACCAAAACACCTTCGGAAGTTACCTCAAATGAGGGTGTAGTCAATTCATAAATGTAGTCCGGTTTCGGATCATCTTCTGTTAAATCAGCATCACTGGTCTTAAAGCTAATCGGTTTGCCATGTTCATCTAAAACTTTTGTACCCAAGGGGGAGTTTTCATCAACAAAGCCCACAATGGAGCTAGCAGAAATTACCGGCGGATTGGCATCAACAGGCTTCACATTTATTGTCAATTTCGCCGTAGTAAATCTCTTAATCATTGACACTTCCTCCGCCTTGACAATAATGTCATATCGCTTCGCAGTCGAGGTATCCACAGCTTTGATTTGTTTCAACACTCCCGTCTGTTCATCAATTTCAAAATAATCCGCATAATTTCCAGGCATACCACTGGCAAATGAATAACGTATTGGTGCACTGATAGTATCCAAGTCCACAGCTTGTATTCTTTCGGGAGTAACGGTTAGGACACCTTGTAGTGAGCCGGCAGGCACTGAGGCGGTATATTCGGGATTAATGCATGCTCCATCCAATAGAACACAATTACGATAGATGAACGAGGGATCCAAATCATCCGAATCGGCTATATTCACTGTGAGTGTGGTGGTTGATGTTAGCCGCTCGGAAACGTTGCGAGCGCGATCCTGGAAAGAGAAACACAAGGGAAGGAGATGTGAGAATTGATCGAATTAAAATAATGGGATATGAATACAATATGAACAAGTGAAAGTTCGACTAGGTCATATTACAGCCACTTCGAATCTAAACCTTTATCATATGTCATAAGACGGACCTATATCGAAAATCTTCTTTGAGAACGCGGAAATGACAACCACATGGGCTGACAAGTTCGGATAAAACTTTCAAATTACCGGAAATAAGGCGGAACATCTATATGCGGGTTCATCGGATTCATCGAATTCGGGATTCTTATCATTGATATCCGTAACCTTAATATTGACAGTTGCACTGCTGGACAAACCGCCATTATCCGCTGCCTTGACAATCAGTTGGTAGCGGGTCAAACTTTCACGATCCAGTTTTCGAATAACGGAAATAACACCCGACTCTTGGCCCACAGCAAATTGCCGCAAATCATTGCCGGATACAATGGAATATACAACCGGATCATTTTCAGGATCTTCAGCATGAATAACCGAGGCAGTCGATTTTATTTCCGCTCCTATATGCGGGTTATGGACTTATATTGAATATTTTCGGCATATATGGTTTTCACCCTCCATGAACCCTAAATGCCAAGATAAATCCACAGCATTACGAAAATGTTGCTAGAACATTAAAAGTACCAAAAAAAGGGCGGGACCTTTATGTGGGGGCTTTGTAAGCACATACATCTACGGTATTTTGAGCTAAAACCTTCAAAATACCGAAAGTGATGCGGTACTGTTATAAGAGAACTGTACCAAACCGGAATATTTGACACCCTATGTGCCTTGTGGATCTGATAGCCCCTTAACAAGTATTATTTTAAAATCCATGCCTTGTGCCTTTGATTGTCCCCCAAAAAATTTCTTTAAAAATCTACGCCTTGTGCCTTTGCACAAGTCGGAAATAACACCCGACTCTTGGCCCACAGCAAATTGCCGCAAATCATTGCCGGATACAATGGAATATACAACCGGATCATTTTCAGGATCTTCAGCATGAATAACCGAGGCAGTCGATTTTATTTCCGCTCCTATATGCGGGTTATGGACTTATATTGAATATTTTCGGCATATATGGTTTTCACCCTCCATGAACCCTAAATGCCAAGATAAATCCACAGCATTACGAAAATGTTGCTAGAACATTAAAAGTACCAAAAAAAGGGCGGGACCTTTATGTGGGGGCTTTGTAAGCACATACATCTACGGTATTTTGAGCTAAAACCTTCAAAATACCGAAAGTGATGCGGTACTGTTATAAGAGAACTGTACCAAACCGGAATATTTGACACCCTATGTGCCTTGTGGATCTGATAGCCCCTTAACAAGTATTATTTTAAAATCCATGCCTTGTGCCTTTGATTGTCCCCCAAAAAATTTCTTTAAAAATCTACGCCTTGTGCCTTTGCTAGTCCCACAAAAATGTACTTTTAAAATCCACGCTTTGTGCCTTTGATAGTCCCTCAAAAATTTACTTTAAAAATCTACGCTATGTGCCTTTGCTAGTCCCACAAAAATGTACTTTTAAAATCCACGCTTTGTACCTTTGATAGTCCCCCAAAAATTTACTTTAAAAATCCACGGTTTTTGGCTTTGATAGTCCCACAAAAAATCTACTTTAAAAATCCACGCATTGAGGCTTTGATAGTCCCTCAAAAAAACTGCTTAAAAATTTAACGCTTTGGATTAGTCTCTCAAACAATCTTCTTTAGAAATCCCCGCCTTGTGGCTTGGATAGTTCTACAAAAAATCTTCTTTAAAAATCCCCGCCTTGTGGCTTGGATAGTTCTACAAAAAATTTTCTTTAAAAATCCACGCCTTGCGGCCCAGATAGTCTCGCAAAAATCTTCCTTAAAATTTAAGAATTTTTTTTAAATCAAATTGTGTGGCCCGGGTTCGAATCCAAGTAAAATGAGGCTTACATCTCCCTTGAAGATGAAATGTTTCGAAGGCAGGATATAGCGCCATCCAGAAGAAAATTGCAACACTAAAATAATCTATGATCCCAACCATTGAACACAATTCTAGAAGACGTTGTTTCTAGGCAACAACAGATGGCACTTCCATCACCTGGGTTAGGTAACAGAAGATCAATCATCTGCTTAGCTGGCATGATTCATCGGTAAGATGTTGTGTTTATTATTTCTAGACAACGATAGATGGCATCGCCATCACTTAGGACGAGCAAGAGCATACCCATCATATATTCAGCTTGAATAAAAAAGACTATTCAGAAAGATGGCTATGCTTCGCGGAAGCCCTAAGACCTTAAGAAAAGTAACAAGTGAGACTAAAAAAAATATGTCGGGACCCCAACCACTGCAAAAAATTCTAGGAGGCATTGTTTCTAGGCAACGATAGATGGCAGCATCATAACCTAGAAGCAGACCAATCTATTTAGCTAGAATGAAAAGGACTAATCAGTAAGATAGCTTCGTGAAAGCCAATGCCCTCAAGAGAAGTAACAAGAGGGAAAATAATAAGTCAGGACCCCAACCACTGCACAAATTTCTAAGAGGCGTTGTTTTTAGACACCTATAGATGACATCTAGGACAGGCTACATCTATTTAGCTTGAAAGTACTAATCAGTAAGATGGTTATGCCTCGTGGAAGCCCTATACCCTCAAGAAAAGTAACAGGATACAGAAAAAATAAGCAAGGACCCCAACCACTGCATAAAACTGCGGGAGGCGTTGTTTCTAGATAACGATAGATGACAGTCCCATCAGCTAAGACAGGGAATAGCAGACCAAGTAAAAAGGACTAATTAATATATTCTCATTGACTCCTTAGCCCCCAAAAAAGCGAAGGAGCTATAATGTAAGGCCATATTGATTTAATTTTTTCAAGATCCAGAATTTAAATAATAATAATAGATGTTCATTTATTACTCTTAAACGCCTAAGTCTAACCAATAGTAAATTGCAACGTGCTTTTGCAGTATTCATGCAACAATGTTTTTCTCATATTTTCCTCAATGAAAAATCACGGAAAATTATCCAATTTTTTGGTTTTCCAATATTTCCATACCAAATCTATTGATTAGTGTTTTTATTGGTCAGTTGTAGTTTTTTTCCTCCTGCAGCCTAACAAAGTGTGAAACAACTGTAACACAAAGATCTTATAAGAAAATAAACGTAATTCCTAGTCCACACAATACAGAAAACCTCCGCAAGTGTTACTAACTATGAAGTTAAGAGTTAACACTTTTTCCTGTACGAATACGTGGAGTTCGAGTGAGTGTGTATATCGACGACGATATACATATGTCTTGTTACATGCGATTCATTTCGATTTCTAGTGTGAATAATTACAATTGACATCAAAATTGCAATAACGTGTTTTGTGTCTGTCTGTGTTCACATGGTGGTGTTAAAATGTGTATTAGAAACAAAATAAAAAAAACCAACTGCATTTTGCAACATGCTTTCAATTTCCTAATTTAGTTTAAAGTTTGCCAGAAGTGAAAATTATAAGACAACAAAGCAGGCAAGCAAGCACAGCAATTCGTTCAAATCATGATCGATAAAATGAAGTTTGGATTTTTTATTTCAATGTAAACATTATTTTGTTGGTCTCTATTTTGACTCCCGGGTTTTTTCGCTTTCTTCCAATGTTGTAGTGCTTGACATGTCAGTTAGTTAGACATTCAAACTCCAAAAATAGCTGAATACTTTAAACAAAATAGCAAAATTCCTAAGTGTCCGTTTTAAAAACAATTTTGTTTTATGTTTAAATCTCGAGGGAGCGGGAGAAAGACAGAGAAAAAGTGTTGGTGTTTTCCTTGATTAATTGTTAGATTTTTGTAATGTTTTTGTCCCTCTAATACATGCGTTTTTTTGGTCATTCCAGCTGCCGGTTTGTGTTGTATTGGAAAATAAATTGTATGTTTTCAAAATAATTAAAAAAAAGAAAACTCCATAAAACAACAGCAGCCAACAAATTTGTTTGTCACCAAACATAAACACGCTTCATTGTACACACAACACAACAATTTAGCTGACAGAAAATAGTTTTCCTTACATGGCCGTGTTGAAGTAATCAACTCTCCCTCGCATTTTTTACGTAATCAAAATCTCTGGTTTGGATTTTGGGCATTATTTTTGAAACTGAAAGTTATATTGCAATGTGGAACAAAATGGAGCTCATGGTCTGAAGAGTGGAAATTTTCTTATGGGGATGAATGAGCTTGCCAATAACCTAATAGTATAAATTCACTATAGGTCAAGTTTTGAGGTATGAAATGATAAAATTTCACGAATGAAAAGGTTTATATCGTTTGCGGCCATTGCAGGTTATTTTTGAGATGACATGTCTTCAGTCACATCCAATACGGAATATTTTTGTAAAACAAATCCTCCTTCTATCACGAGTCCTTGTGCGTAATTTTCGTCCTCATTTGCTTGATACGTAAACTAAATACCATAATAAGAGATTTTTCGACATGAAAATATTCTGCAAAATTGTCGCTCATAAGATTTGAGATAGGGTCCTCAAAGATATGAAATCGATATTCGCATTTTTTTCATCCTCCTTTTCCACTATATCCTTACACAGAAAATATTCTTTACAAATTCAGGCTCTGAAAGTCTTAGAAAAAACTGTTTCTAAAAATCCACAATTTTGTAGGACTCGAAAAAAATATTTTTAAAAAATTCACGATTTTATAGTTATAGAAAAATAATATTCATAATAATAATATTCAAAATCAATGCTCTTATAGCCCTAAAAACATTGTTTGACATTTTCAGGCTTACATCTTCCTTTTAGATGAAATGCATCCGAAGCCTCCTATCATTCTAATAACCAACTTCAACACGTGAGGATAACACAAAAATAGGCATGACAGGATATATCGCCAAGCACTGGAAAATGGCAACACTAAAATAAACCAGGACCTCAACCATTGCAAAAAATTTTATGAGACGTTGTTTTTAGGCAACTGTAGATGGCGGTCTCATCACGTAGGATAGGTTACAGCAGTACAATCATCGACTTAGTTGGAATAAAAAAATGCCAATATGAATATGCTTCGTGGAAGCTCTATGCCCTCAAGAAAAGATACAGGATAGAGAAAAATAAGCCAGGGCCTCAACCACTGCATAAAATCCTATCAGGCGTTGTTTCTAGGTAACGATAGATGGCATTCCCAACACCTAAGACAAGGTACAGCAGACCAGTCATCTACTTAGCTGGAACTAATGGAATCGATATGCTTTGTTGGAGCCATATGCAATATAAGAGAGTATAAGATGAGTTCTAGAAAAATAGGCTTTTAAATTGAGAATACATATATATTTTAAGAAATCTACGCTTCAATATGTGTAGAAGAAAATATTTTTTTAAATCCACGCTTCAGTAGGTCTAGGAAAAATATTTTTTATGTTTTATTTTAATGGGTCTAGAGGTCTAGAAGAAAATATTTTTTTTTCATATTCACTAAAAATCCTCAATTGAGCCTTTAAGAGTCCTAGAAAAAATATTCTTTAAAAATTAACGCATGATCTCAAATAAGTCCTAGAAAAAAAAATTCTTTAAAACGATCATTTAATAGTCCTAAAAAATCTTTGAAAAATGTCTCCTAGAAAATATTTTTTTGGTCTCTAATAGTCCAAAAATTCTCTCTCTACATATTATTAAAAATAAATAAATCTGATAGACCTAGAAATCCACATTCTGATAACCCAAGAAAAAATCCACGCTAGAAAATATTCGTTAGGCTCTAATAATCGTAAAAATCCAAACTTTAGCCTCTAAAAATAGTCTTTAAAAATTCACAATTGAGCCACTAATAGTCCTAGAAAAATATTCTTAAAAAACCTCTCATTTTTGAACCGCTAATAGTCTTAATAAAATATTAATTAAAATCCGCTATCTGATACGCTAAAAATATGTTTCAAAATCCAATCATGAGCCCTTTATAGTCTAAGAAAAGAAAAAATCTAAGCCTCTAGTAGTCCTAGAATAGTTCTAGGCAATATTTTTTAAAAATCTGCACTTGAGTCTATAATAGTCCTATACAAAATTCGTTTAAAATATTCTATGATGGGCCTAGAGTATTATTTTAAAATCTAAGCTGTGATAGGCGTAGATTTGAGACTTGAGGCCTAGAAAAAAATATTCATTAAAATCCTTAATCCAAAAAAATCCTTAAATTCTTTAAAAATACACGCTTGTGCCATATAAAATATGACATCCAAATTACATATTTGTTCTTCATTTAATAAAAAAAATGAAATAAAAATTGATTTCCACAAAAATTCATAAAAATAATAACCATAGTCACATACAATTATTTTCAAATTGTATATTGTATGTTCATTAATTTGCCAAAGACAACAAAAACAACAACTACCACAAGTAGCTGCAGCTGTTGGCTGGTTAACTTCCAAAAATCTCAGCCACAACCAACCAAAAGTAAAGTTTGACTACATAAAGTCATAGAAACACCTACGCCAAAGATAGACAAATATGCAACGAATAAAAGACACATACATGAAAAAATTTGGTTATATTTGATTGTGCTTCTAATAGAGTTACAAAAAATTTACCAAAAAAAAAAAAGACAAGAAAAAATTAAAAAACCAAGCAACCTGTCTAACCGAAAACACAACTCCTACAAATCAAAAGACTTAAGAAACAAACACGGCTTTCATCATTCCCCCGTTATTAATGTCGAGAATTATAACTAATATTAAGTTATTTATATATTTGTCTGTCTGTTTTATGCCTGAGAACATTGCTGCCACACCAGCAAATTCTTGGAAATATATTAAAAACAAATTTTAAAGTGTTTCAATTAATTAGAGGTATGGGCATTTTCTTTTTTTTTTTTTTGCAAAAAAGAAGTAAATTTGCTGTATTTGTTGAAAATGCAATATTTCAAAAAATTTTTTTATTGGTGTTCACCACACCAGCTTTTGTTGTTGTTATTTTTTGTTAAAGAATTTTATGGCAATTAAATGGTTAGATGGTCATTTATTTTGTTTGCAGTGCTAATTTGTTTGTTTTGTTCGTTTGGATTTTTTGTCGACCTGCATAGGTGCTGGAGTTCATTGTTGATGTACAACTTCATCATTTATCCATATGTGGCATTTGTGCGAGGTTGTCTCAACACTTTGTCTTCTTCGTTTTTTCGAAGATTTAGTATCGCAATTTTTTCTTGAAAAAAGTGGTACAGTTCATAAGGTTAAACGTCGAAAAAAATATGTTGGTTATGTTGCAATGATGGTAGTTAAGAGATAAAAAACGAAACTGATTTTAACTTAATCACCTTGGATTTTTTTGAAAAATTAGTTGGAGATTAAGAAAACAATTAAAATACCATATTAAGGTCACGATAAATTATAAAATATATAAAGAAAAAATCTATATATAAACCGAGAAAATAATTAAATATACACACCACTGATAGATCTAGATAACATAATCATTAAAAGTGTACCATCGACAAAAAATAATCCTTAAATTCCATTAAGCTTTTATAAAAGCCATTGTTTAAATCTAGGATAGTTCTAAAAAATATAAATAAAAACCAGTAAGGAAAGTAGTAAAGTCGGACTGGGCCGACTATATGATACCCTTCAAGCTCCCATAAATAAGTGACTTGTGCTACATTTTATCTGAATCGGATTATAAATGCGACCTGTACTTTGTTTACAATTTAACATCTGCAGACGGACATGCATACATCGACTCAGAAAGTAATTCTATGCATATTCTCAAAGGAACCTTGTGTCTATCTCGTTTCCTTTTGCCTGTTACAAACATATGCACAAAGACATAATACCCTGAACCACAGTATGGTGAAGGGTATAAAAACACTCTTTAATTGTCCTAGAAAAAAATATTCTTTAAAAATTCAGGCTCCGATAGTCCTAGAAAAAATATTTTTAAATAGTGAGCGGTGCAGTATAGTCGGACGAGTTTTTATCGAGCCTGGGCTATATTTCGTGATATTTGTACCCTCTTGCCCGATTACTGCACCTCTTCCTTACACTGACATATTTTCCGAATATTACTGATATTAAGTACAGTCTTCTAATTACTTCCAATTACAGTTTGAATGTCAACTACTCCTCTTCGATATACTATCAACTTCTTGGGTCTATATCCTTTATGGGTAAATATATACGCCATAGAATAAAATTTTTTTAATTTTTCACACAAAAGTCAGGGTCCATTTGACCCGCTAAATACTGACCCATCTTAATCAAAACAGATAAAAAATCGATGGGCCATAATTACGGTCTCTGGATCGACCAGAAAATCAGACAAAATATAGTAAATATATCCCGATCTTTACCAAAAATAATAGGGGTCTTCATTGACCAGCACCCATTCTACACATGTCTAGATCGACACAGCTAGTCGAGATATGATACGAGATATCGGTATACTTAAAGGTGGTCTAGGACCAATATTTCGCGGCGTTACAAACCCTTGGGGCTGCACAAAGCTATAGTACTATGACAACATAGTTGTGTAGGGTATAAAAAATATTTTTTAAAAATTAATATTTTAAATATTTAAAACATATAATTCAAGAATTCATCCGTTAATGGTCCTAGAAAAACAATATCCTTAAAAAAATCGCATTCTGATAGTCTCGGAAAAAATATTCTTAAAAATCGATTTTCCTAGAAACAAAATATTTGATCCGGAAATCCGAGTTTTTTTTTATTCACGGCCTCCTAGCCGACGAAAAAATGTTCTTTAAAAATCCAAGCTCTGATAGTCTTAGAAAAAAAAAATATTCTTTGTAATCTAGAGTCTTAAAATCCTAGAAAAAATATTTTTCAGTCCTAAAAAAAAATTTGTTTGAATCTCCAAGCTCTATTAGAGCTAGATGAAAATATTCCATAAACGCTCTGATAGTCCCGAAGAAACTTTAAAATCTAACGCTTATTATACCCCATTTAGGAAATATAAATTTCCAAAATATTTTCCCATAAATAACAACAACCAATCAGAGAGCATTACAAACGAGTATTGAACTTTTGCTATCACATAATTTTTTCTTCGGCAATCATACATTAGATTGGTTGTTTGTTACAACATCACATAACATGATTAGCATCAAATGAAAAAAACTAAGCAGCAATTTCATGCAAATTAAAAATTCATTAAAAATATTCAACACTTGTTACTTTTGGACAGACAATTTAAGTAACAACCACTCAACCTACTTCGATTTTTTTTTTGGCAAAACCGAAATAAGCTTAAATATTTTTTTCTTTTTGCTTACATATGAAATTATTTCCATTAAAGAATTTATGTTTGAACTCCTCCCTCTGAAAAAATAGACATTTTTTTTCAAAATGTTAACGTTAACAAATTTATGATTAGCCACAAAGAAAACAAGTTTAGAAATTAGCACACATTTAATTTTTTCTGTGTGGTGGTGTTGTTGGTGCCTATGAAAGGTAACAATTGTGCGGAATGCGATAGAAACCATTTATTGAATTTATGGCAAACATGTAGGTAAACATAGATTTTTTCACAATTGCAGATTTACACAGAAGATAAAAAACTTGGATTTTAAAATGTTTTCGTTGGTTATTATACACCCACTTCCGATAGAATTTTTGGAGATTAGATTTTGAGTTGTAGCAAATAAAGAAAAACTTCACAGTAAATAAATTTTCAGTAGCAGGTAATTTAGTTTGGAAGCTGTGCAAAATAAATTTAAGAAACACTTAATGGTTTCGAATTTAATGCGGAACATTGGTAATAATGTGTTTTGGGTTTCCAAGAATTTATTTTTTTATATTTTTTTAGTCATGGGCCGAAAATATCCAACAAAGTACTTATTTTTGCAAATTTTCAAAATTTGCTGATTGTTGTGGAGATTTTTGTTCTTGGCAATTATCAATTCCACAAGAACCCAGCCATATATTAAGACATCCGGTGGGTTGGCCAAAGAAGCCAAAAATTGATAATAAGTACTTAAGAAGAAGATGAAGAGTCATAAATTAGTACTAAGACCTTTTAAGAGTTATTGGTGACTTCAATTGGGGGTTTTGGAAAAACATTTCAGCTGACATCACTTACGGTGTATGTTGCTTAAGTCTTTTGTTTGACTCATGCATATACAAAACAAGATCTAATGTTGGTAGAAATAAATAATCTTAAAACATGCGAAATTTAGACTCTGATAATCTTCAAATAAATCCACGCTTTAGGCTGTGATAATCCTAGCCTGTAAATTTTTTCATAAATCAAGGCTCTCGTAGTCCTATTAGAATTACGATTTTTAAATAAGACTCTAAAAGTCATAGAAATTTTAAAATATCCAGACCATATAATTGGTCATAAGAAAAAAATGTTTACAAATCCAGGCTCTGCTTGTCCTCAAGCAAATATTTTTTCAAAATCTAGGCTGGAAAAAAATGAACTGAAGCTCGACTACTTTTAACTTATTAGAAATAATATCCACTCTTAATGATCTGGTAGTTCTAAAATAACATTCTTCCAAAATATATGCCTAATCCCACATACAATATCATCAGGACCACGATACAGACCCTGACAATGCAAGAAACAAATATTATTGTGATAGAAACCATACTAAATTTTTAAATGACAAATGTATATGGATGTTATCTAAAAATCCAAATTTAATGGAGAACAACAAATGTAAGTCCACACGGCCTCTCCTCCTCCCATTGTCGTGCTGCAAACAATTAGTGTTTGGCTTAAAAGATTAATTAGCAGTTTAAACTTTTAAATGAATTGAACTGGTTTCTGTTATGGCAGTAGCTATTGCCTCAATAAACTAGACTCTTGGATAAAGCCTATGTGTAAGAAACCCCCTCTCCATCCTTCCCTTTTAAGCCTACTTCAATCCACCCAAAAATTAAAGCCCACAATTGCAAACGGTGCATGCAAGTAAAGCTTATAACAAAATTTATAACTTCTAATTATAATTTACACCCCAAAAAATCAAGAGCTACAATAGCCAAGGCAGCAACAACAACAACAAGGAAAATCGTAATTTACCATAACCCACTTCAAATGAAAATGGTTTTGCAAACGAAAAAGAATTTGAAATTTACAATAACTGTGGAAAATATCAAATTTATGGAAATAATGCCCAACACTTTAGCCAGCAATGGCAACAACAACAATTACTGCAGCAGATAGAAAATATTTATTATCAGCAGTAGACACAACAAAAATACATTGTGGCCTAAAGGTTTTTCAAAAGTAAAAATGTTTGGTGTTTTTTTTTTGTTTTGGTAGTAGGAGTTAAAGGCTGATACAGCATCGTAAACGAGGCGGGTTTGATTGGGGTAGAAGAAAAAAAATTAAGAGAAAACTATTAACAACCGACGTTCTCGAAAATAGATAGTATATGTGTATGGCCTTGGGTTATCCTGTGAAACACGACACCTCTCCTGTTGGCAAATTCTGACCGTTTCTGGTAAATTGCAATCTTCAAACGGTCCAGGTGTTGAGAGTAGAGATCAGAAGTTAGCGTTTGGCCATATGGAAGCAACTCATAATAAATAATCCCCTTATAGTCCCACAAAATACATAGCAGAACCTTCCTGGCCCTTAGTCCCGGTTTGGCCACCGTTTGAGGTGCTTCACCGCTTTTTGACCACGATCGTTTTTGCACAGGGTTATTGTATGTGATCCATTTCTCATCTTTAGTCACCATCCGTTTACGAAATGAGTCTATCTCATTCGGTTTGGCTTCGCAGTTGAAAATTCGATCTATTTTATTTTTTCTGTTAATTGGTGTGGCACTCAAACCATTTACATTAAATCGGAAGAAAGATATATAAGGACTTTGGTACACCATTTCCATTAAATCGGACGAAAATATATATGGGAGCAATATATAAATCTGAACCGATTTTCAGAAAACTTAACACACATAATTCTAGACCCAATTCGTTATGCTGTGTCAAATTTCGTGCAAATCGAAAGATATATAGGGACTTTGGTGTACCATTTACATTAAATCGGACGAAAATATATATGGGAGCTATATCTAAATCTGGACAGATTTCCAGGAAACTTAACACACATCATTCTAGACCATATTCAGTACGCTATGCCAAATTTCGTGCAAATCGGAAGATATATAGGGGCTTTGGTATACCATTTACCTTAAATCGGACAAAAATATATATGGGAGCTATATCTATATCTGAACCGATTTTCCCGAAATTTCGCACACATCATTGTCGACTTAATTCAGTACGCCGTGCCAAAATTCGTGCAAATCTAATGAATTTCAAGGACTTTGGTGCACCGTTCGTCCTTGGGCCAATCGAATGGGCTGTGCCAAATTTCGTCCAATTCGGATCATAAATGCGACCTGTACTTTGCTCACAAAAATGCATGGACGGAAGGATGGACATACATAAATCGACTCAGAATGTGATTATTGTATGGAACCATTATTAAAAGGAACCATGGGTCTATCTCGATTCCTTTTGCCTGTTACAAACATATGCACAAATACATAATACCCTGTACCACAGTGCGGTGAATGGTATAAAAATCCTAGCTTATGCAGTGAAACTTCTTGAAAAAATACTTAAAAAAATAAATTAAAAAAGAACGAAAAATGTTTTTGTTTTAAATCCACGCTTAAGTTTCTTACAGATTCTTTATTTATTTATTTAATTTTTTATTTTATTCTACAATTTTTATTTATTCTTGTTAATATTTGTTTCATATTACTTGACATTCGATATTCAGATATCCGCCGTTCTCACAACCTCATTTCATAAATTTGTATTTTTTTTATTTACTGCACTCGTTCTTTTTTCTTTTTCGAAAAAAAAACTGAACTTAAAAGTTGTGCCACTTATCATGTGTGTGGTTGTTCGTTTGTGTGTTTTGGTGGCGTTGGTGATTGGTTTTGAGGTTTCAATTTTTTTTATTCGAACTTAAGCTGTGATCTTATTACAGGTAGTTGGTTGACTTTTCGTTGGTGGGTTTTTCGCAAAAGTTTTTTTTTGTTTAGCTGGGTCAGCACTTTGTCCATAGAACTGGTATTGAAATAAAGTTTTTTGTGGTTTCTCTTTCGTTCTTTGTTGGTTGTTATTTTTTATATGAGCAACAAAAAAATTAACGCGTCAATGGTTGCAATCTTTGATTTTTTTTGCTAAGTTCGCCAAACTTTAAGACTGCTTGAATTTGCAAAAAAGGTTTTGGGGTAATGCAAATTTGTTAAGAAAAAAAGGAATGGGGATCTCTAAATCCTAAATTGTTGTTGTGTTGGCTTTTAAAGTTGTTGTAGAGAGCAGAAGCCCCTGGTAAAAGATAATACTGCTTAGCTAAAAGTTTTAACCCAAAAACAACAATGTGCGATATTGTATATTTTTATACATTAAAATCAAAGTGATCGCATTGATTGACGTTAAAACTACTTAAGAAGCAATAAATTGCCAATAGCCATCGCCCAGCGATAAATATTTCAGATGATGTCGAATAGCCGGAAAGTGTGAAAACAAACCCGGCAACATAGTATGGAGTTAGGAGGAATATTTTTTAAATGGAGTTTGGTGGTTTTGAGAGGCGGACTCAATTTTTTATTGTGAGATAGAAATATTTAAGAAGGCGTGACAGAAGTTTTTGGTGGGGAAATCTTTTATATTGATTGATAAATATTAATATAAAACCAAGGGGAAATTTCACTTTAAGAATTTAACATAACTAGTAGGCGTTACTACTGTGCTAAATTTTTATAAATTTTTTAGGCCTTAACAATATCTACAAAATTTGTTTATATCTCTTCAACCTAATTACAAAACTATTCATCAATCATAATTTATATCATACATGTATCAGTGAGACCCCCAAAACCAATAGCCGGCAACCAATGTCCAAACAAACAAAGTTATAAGCTATCAAACACACAACACGTTCTATAGACAAAGCTTAACACATTAACTCAAACATCACAACTCCTATGAAAAAAGTTAAACCAAATTTGAAATTGGAAAAAGCCTACATGGTAGAAAACAAAAATCACTAGACCACAAAAAATAAGATTGATGATTACCGATAATGACAAAGGAAAAACCTCTTAGGAGAGTAGAAAAATATATGAAATACTATAAAACCATTAAAATTATAAATTGTGTTAAAGATAATATTGTATTATTAATTATAATCAAGATAAAAGAAAAAAATGTAACATATAGCTAATGGCTATGGCATAACGTCAAAAACACCAAACCAGTTATTAAAGTTAACGCTAACAAATAGCAAAAGCTTACAAAGAAAGGGTTAGGCATTGTCGGTGGTCAAGATATTGTGACACAGTGTGTGGCCCTTAGCTATGGATGTGGTGAAGAGAGTACATTATTTTTTGGGAATAAAAAATAAAAATTGAAACTTATTGCATTAACAATCGTATCATCTATAGCTAGCTATAACAGCTATCAGTGTGCATATTTTATTCTTGCTTTGGAATAATATTCCTAGAATGATTTTTAATGAATATTTTTGATCACATTTTTTAAAATAATATCCTAAAAATTATTATTGGTTAAAGGGTGTAGTATTTTTTTGGTTTTTAGGATAATTTAAGTGGTAAAGAGAGGGGGAAGATATGGTCGTAATTTTCAGCCTTTATTTCGAAAAAATACAGAAATAGTTTTTAAAAGTATAGTTTTTAAACAATATTTTCCCAAAGAGTAGATTTTTAAGATTGAGAATTTTAAAATACAACTAATTTTACAACTAACTTACATTTCTAAAAGATAATTTTTAAGGACTAAATTTTCAAAGCTAAATTCGTTTAATCAATACATTTTTCAAAGTGTGGATTTTTTTTCAAAAAATGTATTCATATATTTTTATTATATTTTGAAACATCAACATCCGATTATGGATTTTTAAAGACAATTTTTAAAAGTAAATTTTGGTAGGATATATTTTACATTTTTATACCCTACACAACTATGTTGTCAGGGTATTATAGCTTTGTGCAGCCCCAAGAGTTATTAACGCCGCGAAATTTTGGTCCTAGACCGATCTTTAAGTATACAGATCATATCTCGACTAGCTGAGTCGACACGATATAGGCCACAGTTACGAACCAATCTTCACGAAATTTTGCATGTAGGAAGGGTTCGGCCCAATGAAGACCCCTATTGTTTTTGGTAAAGATCGGTTAATATTTAGGGGATGAAATGGACCAAATACTTAATTTTTGTCGGTTTTTCTGGTCGCTCCAGAGGCAGCAATTATGGTATATTTCGAATTTCTACACGGAGAATAAGCATGCCTGTTTTGATAAAGATTGGTCAATATTTAGCGGGTCAAATGGACCTTGACTTTTGAGTGAAAAATAACAAAATTTGTATTCTAACGCGTAGATATTTACTCCTGAAGAACATAGAGCCGAGATGTTGATAGTATATCCAAGAGGAGTGCTTGGCCTTTAAATTGATACCAATTATATTGTCGTATGTAGTCGGATGTGGGAGTTACACGTAAAAATGTATAGGTGCTTACGTATTCAGATATTATTTAATAAGCCATTATTACACTAGAGGGCGGAAATATAGCGCGGATCGCTTTGAAATGTTCCATGAGGTTCCAGTTATGGCCAAGGACAACGCCTATAATTTTCGGCCATGATCAGATAATAACTTTGGGGTGAAGTGGACCGAAAACTAATTTTTTGTGTTTGTTGATTCGATCTATAGGCTACAATTATAAGCCGAACATCACAACACAACCCACGGTGAAGGGAATATGGACAAGTAATTAGAAGGGCTGTACTGAATATTGGTAATATTCGGAAAATATGTCAGTGTAAGGAAGAGGTGCTGTTGACCTCTAATCGGGAAAAAGGGTGCAATTATCACGAAATATTACCCAGGATCGGAATAAAAATTTGCAAAAAGATAGATTTCTGTGGTAGTTGTGTAGGGTATCGTATGGTCGGCCCCGTCCGACTATACTGCTCCGCTCACTGGTTTGGAATATTTTATTGTGTTTATTGAATATTTTTATAGGACTTTTTTGGAAAATATTTGTGGAGAATATTCGAGATGATTCCCAACGATGTGTTTTTAATTTGGCAGTCCAGGAATTTTTAACATGAGATTCGGTAAAATAGTATTTGGTTCACTAATAGAAATGAAAACCACCACATCAAATAATACCAAACGATTTGCATTTTTTCCATTATTTATCGGAAAAAATACCTCTAATTTTTATTTGAATGTCCTATGAAAAAGTGTCTACCTTAAATATTCAGCTTAACACGAATTTATCATACCATCGCTACTTAATATTATCCAACAAATTTGAACGAATGAATATAACATCCATAGGAAAGCCCACATCCCTTTTACTTTTCTTACTAACTTTTCATATCATCTATACCTGCAGAGGGAATAAGAAAACCCCCTCTCAATATTAATGTTCATAGCCACATTACATAAAACGTTTAAAAAACAATTTAAAACTAATAACATGCAACATGTATTATGGCTAAATGTAATACGTTGGACCCCAGGTACACCAAACAACAACAATAACCGGGACGACGGTAACGACAACGATGACGACAATATCAACATACACGGGTCATGGCCTGTAACAACCTCTTACTTACTCCATATTCTTGCAAATCCCGACTCCCAGTCATCCTTGTTTCTTTTTTTTTCTTGGTTATGAAATGTTAGACAATTTTGTTGTAGTATTTAGTTCGGCTAAACAATATGCTCTGTGAGGAGCAGGAGTAGCAACAGCAACAAAAGAAAGGATTCAATACGACACAATCACGTGCTACCAACAACAAACCCAAACGGCAGAACAGTAACAAAAATACATGGATGACGACAACGGCATAACAACAACAAAATTCAGGCAACAACATAGATCATGATGATGATAGTTTTTTTCTTTTTTTCGCTCTTAACTTCAATGCGGTGGTAATCAATGGCCACAACGAAGACCACGAAATAGCCTCCCAAAAAAATAAAACACCAAGATATATGTATGTATGAATATTCCGAACAACAGGTACTACTCCATATTTTGTTAATGTTGTTCGACAATTTTCAATAAACACGAGCTACCATTGCTTGAAAGCAAGGCACAACATGTTTAAAAGCAATGTTTGGAGCCAACTACGTTCACTCCTGGCTGGAGATACCAACAGAAAAAAGCCCCAATATTGAAAGATATGATAAAAGACCTTTACTAATGTGCCAATATAAGAAGTTATTGCTATGGTCTCACTTGGCGTTGCAGGCGGCTAAGACGATATTTTGTAGTCTCCATAGGCAACGATGGCTCAGATGACGATGATGATGACAATAATATGGGCAATAATGCCAATGTCGTTTAAATACTGCAGAACACAAAAAACAACACAAAGTTTAAAGTTTAATTTCTCGGGCTCCCTTGCCTGCCTAGCAAAATGAGAAGTAACAAGAGTAGCAGCCATTTTGAACAAGAAAATTTGCATGTTCTCTGGCATTTATGAAATCATTTATCAGAAGTATTTTTGTTTTTATTTTTTCTCTTCTGTAGATCTGTTTGTGTTGGAAATATTTCATTTCATCGTTCATGTTTTTTTTTTCATGAAATAAATTATCATAGATATTTTATCTGAACACAGTACACACCATTGGGGTGTGTGTGTGTGTGTGGCCAACACTCTTACCATGGAAGCACGTCATTGTAATCGTATCGATATTGATTGCCCCTTGGCAAAATAATGTGAGTGGGTGGTTTTATTTCCATTAAACAAGACAATAGAACAGATTAAAGTTTGTTGTCTAAGTCTTTTGTTTCAATGTTTTTTTTTTTGGTTTGTAAGATTTCGGGTGAAATTTGATTTAACAATGACATGTGTATTTTCTATGCCAATCACTTGAGAATGATTTGATTTTTTACCGAATCATAAAATCTTCGTTATAGCCAGTGGCAAATTGCTGAATTTTATAATTTAAAATTAATTATCGGTTGAGTTAAAAAATCGTATTTTTTATTAAAAGAGATTCACAATCTATCACCCTTAAGCAAATATTTATTATGAATGGAGAAAGTTCATATAGGTTAGAATAAGCATTGCCTACCTAAAGATTCTAGTTAAGCAGATTGACTGCCTGACTTAACGATTCATCAACGAATGGACGAAACGGCTGAAGCTCGAATTTTGAAGTTTTGGTTGAGGGCAACTCTAAGTTTGATGGTGTCTGTAAAAGCTAGGTTTATGGAAATTCGTACTAGAACGGCACGAAAAGTGCCAAAAAAGTACTAAATATGGTAGCATTTGTATTTGGCGAACCGCTTTGGATAGACGTACTATTTTTTTTTTTTTTTTGGAAATTCGAACTATAAGTAAGTATAAGTATTAAAATGTACTAATTTGGTACAATTTCGTAGCATGTGAACGGATAGGTTGAGAAGTAGGGTCGATATACGAAGGTTCTTTAGGAAGTGTGTACTAATGTACACAAATGTACTAAATGGTACTAAATTTGGTACAATATAAATTAGGAGGAACGGATGGAGCTGGAATCCCGAAAATTGAAATTTACATTACGTACATTGGAGTGTAGGGTTGGGATATGGAGGCAGTTCTGAATATTTGGATTTTAGTGAAGCGATAGAGCTGAAACACTGGCAATACGATTAATATTGCAAATGCAGAATTGAGGTATGTAGTTAGTTGTGGAAATTTGTACTTATGTGTACTAAATGGTACTAAATTTGGTATTTGAGTTTTGGGTGAACCGATAGAGCTGGTTGGGATGTAGAATTGGGATATGTAGGAAGTTTTTGTGAAATTCCTACTAAGTTTGGTACAATTTGGTATTGATGAAATCCTGAAATATGAAGTAAGAAAAACTGTTGGGATGTACTATTGGGATATGTAAGAAGTTTTGGAAATTCGTACTAATATGTACTAAAATTTGGTACGATTTGATATTGATGGAATGCTAAAATACGGAGTTAGTATGTTGGATTGGGATATGTAGGAAGTTTTGGAAATTCGTACTAATATGTACTAAATTTGGTATTGATGGTATGATGTAGGTAGTTTTAGAAATTCGTACT
The DNA here is from genome assembly GCF_032173495.1 of Musca vetustissima. NCBI lineage: Eukaryota > Metazoa > Arthropoda > Insecta > Diptera > Muscidae > Musca > Musca vetustissima. Next base: position 123,101 of record NW_026880437.1, read on the forward strand.
AAATGTACCATTTAATAAGGTTTGAGAATTCGTGCTATTGTGTACTAAATGGTACTAAATTTATATGATTTATATTTAGGTGATGAGATAGAGCTAGAATCCTAAAAATTGGAATTCATATTACTGTTGGAGCTGGAATCCTAAAAATTGGAATTCATATTACTGTTGGAGTGGTGGGATATGTAGGAAGTTTTGAAAACTAGTATTTATATGCACTCAATGGTACTAAATTTGATTTTGAGTGAACTGGAATCCCAAAATTTGGAAACATGATTTCTATTGGATTGTTTGGGTAGGTAGAAATGGAAATGTATATTAATGTGTACTAAATTTGCTACATTTTGGATTTGGGTGAATATATAGTGCTCGAATCATGAAATGCGGAATTAGTTTAGTCGTTAAGTGAACCGAACTTTTTATACCTTCCGGCATTCAAATCGGAACTTTTATATGGGGATATACCATAATAAATTGCTGCCAGGAGAAAACGAAATACCAAACTGACAACCTTTGAAATACGAAATGTGGCGCGTTCCCTTTGTATGGGAGCTATTCAATATTTTTATTTGTTGGTAGGAAGAGAATACTAATTAAAAGTACTAAATTGTACCCAAATCGGTTAAAAAATATGTCGAAGATCTCCAATATACCGAATGATATAGGTTAACGGAAGTTACACCTGAGCCAATATTTATAAATTTTGGTAGGGACATTTTCTACCTAATGAAATTCCAAAATTTTAAATTACAGCCAATTTGGCTGAAGACGTTGCCCAAACTCCAAAATATGCAAGATATCATTGTATCGAGGGCTGCCCTAAAAATTGAACAAATATTTATAATTTCTGGTAGGCAGATTTTCCATCCAATATGAAACTAACGCCCATAGGGTACACGGTGGTACCCATTGACTTTGTTTTTATTTCCAAATATACAAACTCGTGGATAAAATGATATATTATCCCAAACTTATATATTATTCAAACTGATTTTCCTAAGAAATATTATATATACATAATTTGAATACATTATCAAGATATACAAATTCCTATTACTTCCTATTATAAAATAGCTTAAATACAAATCCCAGAATCATAAATGACCTGGTGGTTGAAAAAATGCAGGAAAACTACTGATAACACAAAACAAATAAAAGACATAACCGAATGAATGACAATAAATTCTATGTGGTCTTATTCGACAAAAAACTATAAAAATGTCCTTCTAATAAAATCAGAAAAATCTTCAAACGTGATGGGTTAAAATTGTCTACAAAAAAGTCTGGAGAGAAAGAAACATTGATCTACGTTCAGCAATTTTATTTACTGCCAGCAATAAAAAGAGGAAGGCGAGCGCAACTGCCAGCAACAATTTACCAAAAAACCAAACAAAGTAAAAATCTATAGACAATTATCTTAAAACACGACCATTTAGAAGAGAAAAAACCTTGCAAAGCGTTTTAAGTCATGAGGATGAAACCAAAAAGGCAAACTAAATTGTATTGGACTTTTCCAGGAATTTCTTAAAAATATATTGTAGCAGTTATCGATAACAACAATGTGTTGAATACAATACACCAGACCTGCAGTATGGAGTACATGGCTATATCGCTGTAAATGCAATTATGCATTCGGTTTTAGGCATTAGAAGCAAATAACTAATATTTTCTTTATGCATAATTAAAATGCTAGTATTTCGATTACGTTTTGTTCTGTGGGGAGATAAATACCAGAGCGTGCAGTTTAGAACAAAAAAAATAGCCAACAACATTATTCTTTACAACCATGACAATCATCGTATGTTTGTTATGCCCGGTGTAATCGTTCGGCTCACCACCAAATGGGGGGCCGCTTATGATCTTGCACGGGCCATCGAACGAAATAAAAACAATGATACGAGACAGCTAAGAACAGAAATGTTGGTTAAAAAAGATTCTAATGTCCACCTCGTTGCTTGTCAATATTTGCTACAGATAGAATCAAATGATGGCACCAAAACAAGAGCAACAACTTTTGGAGACATTTTTGCTCGAAGCTAACTGAAATATTTCGTTTGAAATGTTTGTTGTTGGTGTTTTTTTAATGCAGCACACAATCCTTCCAAAAAAGCAGAGTATCTGTATTACCAAGAGAATAATGTGCATTATTTTTTTAAGGAAAATAAAAACTATTTGGTGTTTGAAAACATGATTATAGTTCAAAATGGTTTAAGTTTTTTTTTTTTTTTAAGAAATTTTCGAGGGTGGTATAGAGAGGAATGAAAATTTGGTGTTTGAAAATAATTTTTTTATGGTACAAATCCAAACATTTTTTATGAGTCACATTATTGATCTCTCAAAGGTTTAACTTATTATTAGCCAAAGGCAAAGGGCTAACTTCGACCGATAAATAGATATTCTATAACGAGATTAGGTATACAAACCGAACAGAAAATTGTAATAAATACTGTACGTAAATATTTCGAAAATAAATTGGTTGGGGCTGTGATAAAATATGGACACATATTGACAAGTATTTGCCATGAGACATTTTAAAACTTCGATATGCCAATTTTAAACCAGATGAGTTGAAAATGTGGAGAATTGGTTTGAACAAATTGCAGATACTCTTATAAAAAGAACTCATAAATTTCAAACATATTCCCACATGGATTATTATGCATGGAAATATTGGAAGATGGGTTCGGCATTTCAATTCTTTAAAAGTGTTTGTTAAATCGGGGACACACATTCTCTACATATAAGATGAGTCCGAAGCCACCCTCTTATTCTTATAACCAACATCGGCATCAACAATTAGACTTATGGATGTCACAAAATAAGGTTATCCGAAATAGCGCCGCCCATAGGAAAATGGCTAAACTAACTCAGCAAGGATCCCAACGACACATTACAAACAGATGGCTCCTGGTTTTCAATTTATTCAGTGTTTTTGAATAGTTGTAAAATTAGAAGTTTATATCCCTTCAGATGAAATGGATACGGCATTCATCAACTAGGAATTGCAGGAGATAGCAGGGATCCCAACCACAGCACAAAACTCAAGGAGGCATTGTTTCTAGGTAACGATAGATGGCAGCCCCATTACTTAGGACAGACAACAGCAGACCAATCATTTACTTAGGTGAAATAAAAAAATTAATAATTTAAGAAACTTTTACTACACAGCACAAAAACTCAAGGAGGCATTGTTTCAAGGTAACGATAGATGACAGCCCCATTACCTAGGACAGCCAATAGCAGACCAATCATTTACTTAGGTGAAATAAAAAAATTAATAATTTAAGAAACTTTTACTATGGCTAATCGAATATGACGGGACTGTGAAACGGATTACCGACTTATTCCAAGATTTGACCGATTCAAAAGGCGCTGGTATGAGTTTATGTGCCACTGCTCACATTTTCATGGTGTACAATGATTCGTATTCTTCATATAAGATATAAGGTAACACAAAGTAGGAATGGCGGGAGATACCGCCACCCGGAGTAAACTTGGTGATGATAAGCAGGGATCACAACCGCAGCACAAAATTCAAGTAGGCACTGTTTCTAGGTAATCATAGATGGCAGCCTCATTACCTACGACAGGTTATATCAGACCAATCATTTACTTAGATCAGAGTGGAAATAATTGTTGTATTTTGGCCTCTTTGGCTTCGTTGCAAAAAGGGAAATAAATTATATGAAATTATAAAAATTACTATTAACGAACCTAGCACAAGGACTTATCGAATAAGTCAGGGTTGTTCAGCGGATAACCCATTTATTCCAAAACTTGGTCTGCCAAAAAGACGCTGGTATGAGTTGTACTATCATTGTGTGCAATGGTTCGTCCTCTCTTCATCATTTTTCGAATTTCTATATATATTTTCAGGCAAAAATTTATGGTGTACGACTTAAAATTTACCATATTTCGTTGCTCAAGCGGAACAGTAGATACATGATCAGTTTAGTCAAAGAAAAAGGTGACACAGGTGCCTCAAAGTGATTCTTCCACGAATAACATTTTTGGGAAATTTGGTTTGACTTCGAAGACACCTTTAAGGATCTGATAAACACATGGTTGAACGTCAAACTGTACTGTACACATTTTTTACAGTACATGGATCTTCGCATCAATCGACACAGTCCTTTTTTGAGTGATTGTCAAATTGTGCGGATCCAATGAGTACGGATGCCATGGTATGCCCCATCACTATCTTGTATTATCAGTTCGTAGCGCGTGACGTTCCTTGGCACATATGTCGTTTTTTGACGAGATTCGTCTTGAACGAGCGTTGGCCACGATCGAATTTAATTAAACCAGTTTTTTAATGATAGACTATCCCGAAAATTGTAAAAAATACCGTACGAACACGTTCAAGAATTATAATATTTTATTGACAAATTGTAACGTCACTGCAAACAACACAACACATGTTCGTACGTCAAACTGTACTGTACACATTTATGCAATAAATTTTCTAATTGAAATCATAGATGGCGTTGTTCAGGTCAGAAATAGATGTATACAGTAGCCATAGTATTTTGTCTGCAGGCGAAAAGTCATTTACTCAGAACTGTCACCAACTTAACCAAGGGGCTAAGAACCACATAAAATAAATATGGCAATGTGGATTTCAGGATTTGGAACTAATGACATTCGCAAAGGTTCGAAATCGTTTATTTTCTCTAATTAAGATAGAAACGGTTTCTGATTTTTTTCTCCAAAAGGCCAAGAAAAATCGGAGGAATGATATAATACGTAACAAATGAATTCGAGGAAATTTCTACCAAAGAGTATTTTAATTGTTTTCAATGGCGAGACTTAATTAAAGTCCTTCCGATTTATTTAATCTAAGTAGCAGTAGTAGTATTTCGGTATGTCCGGAATACCTCCTCTAATATTGTTTCAAATATGTACCTGTGTTGACAAAGCTCCCTGAATTCAGACACCATCTGCCTTTCAGTTTTTTAGAATTTTACTAGGCCAAGTGCCTGCTATATAGACTTCCTGAGAATTATATTTTTAATTTATAAATGGCTTTAAAATCTATGAATTAGGAAAAAATTATTTATTATTTTTTTTAAATTATAGATTCATTGAAAACTATCTTTGTTTTGTGAAAGTAGAATATTTGTCCTACATTTTCACCTCAGACAAAATTGACATATGTACCTCCCACACAATAACCATTAGCCCTTTACTTTTTTTGTCAGAAAGGGTTAATAAATTCTAAGAATTTCTAATAAACCACAAACATTTTTCAATTCTCTTCGCGATGACACAGTTGTCAATTCTGTGTTTTGTATCGGGAAAAATACATTTTCTTGGGTGACCGCATTTTCCATACGCCTTCGCATATTCTGTCATGTTCGGTCGTACGCTTGTTGGGTTCGATGGTGGTGGCACATACTAAATCCATAGTTGGCACATACTAAATCGTGCAATTACCAATATATATTTTTTTGTTCATACGATTTCCTATTTCTCCGTTGTTTCTGTTGTTGCTGTTGTTCTATTTGACAATGAATGTGCCCTGGCCGTTTTGGTCGTTCCAAATCAAATGCTTCTAATGCTACCTACACACGTACCAACATGTCGGGCGACACACTAATCTTGTGTTTTTGTCCAGGAAAAAAAAAAGAAGTTTCTTTTGCTGGCCGAATCGGAAAGCCAGAAACATGGATGGAGTCATTTTGGAATGTTATTGCAATGTAATGGAAACTGTATGAGGGAAGGGGAAGAGGGAGGCAGTGAGCAAGCCAGCCAGCTACGAGTACATGTACACGTTTGTACAATTGGCTATTTGGATGTTTTACTTGTTTAACCTCTTTACGGGAGAAAAACAAAAACCTAAAAGACACCAGCGCAACAAGCTGTAAAAGCAACAACAACACCGAACCAAAGCAACATGTGCTCCAATTTTTTGCATTGTTGTTGCCTCGAGGCTTTTTTGGCAAATGCCGCCTGACAAGACGGCCGCATTGAAGACGCAGAATAAACGGATACTCCATATTGTGGGGAAGGTAGGAAAGCGGTCCAGAGGGTGTCTATGTGTGTTGTATCTGTAAACATGAACTCCTTTTTGATTTTTCCAACCATTGTCGCCGTTATCGCTAAATTTTTCAGTGCTCGCACATGTATCCAACCAATGAACTTTTTTTGGGGCCAGTTGTTATTCCAGCCTCCGAATGGCCGATCGGTCAGTGTTGGTGGTGGCGTTTGTTTGTTGCGTTCCAATTTTGTTGAGTTTGTTTTTTTGCTGTTGTTGTCAAAGATTGAATTTAATTACCAAAAAATGCTGAACCAAAAAATAACCCAACTCAACAAGAAGACGAAACAACGCAATAACCCAAGGCATAGCTCGCCATCCTGCCCGATATTCTACCAGTGACTACAACAAAAGAAATCGCTTTGAAATACCTTTCAAGTCAACTATGTGTGTGGGTTCAGCATCCATACATGATTGCTTTGTTGTTGTTGGTTTTTTCTTTGGTGTAGATCAAATGTGATCTATGCCTTCTGCACTTTACCGGGTATCAAATGGCCACCAACCGGCCCAAATATTTTCGCTGTTTGTTTTTTAACAAAATAACAGGTGGGTCCTTAATTGAGTTTAACCATTGACCAGATTTGAACCGTAAATAGCGATGTGTTAAATAAGCTGAGTGTTTTTAAATTGGTCCATTTTTCGGGTATGAGGGGTTTTAAAGTCAACAAATCGCATTGTAACAAAAAACAAAAAGCCTTCTAAGGTTATAATGTTTGAACCTTTAAGGCAAATAACATGGATGTGTTTTTTTCTTCTTCTTGTTTTGACCACAATGTTTTGTTCATCCGCCGCCGACTCTGTTGGTGGCTTGTTAATGGTTCGGTATTTTTTCTTTTTGTTGTGTGATGTGAAAACTATTTGTTACAATTATTTTTAATTGCCGTTTTAGTGTAATGTCATATTTGGAAAGGGTTAGACAATTGCGATGCACAAGAGGAGGAATTTTGCAATTATCATCCATGGCTGAAATGCGTGTGAAGACAAGCCCCAAAATAAATATCAAATCTTTTTTTTTTTCGGGTCTATAGAAAATAAAAGAGGGTTTTATACATAGCTGAAATTATGACAATGTTGATTTCAGGATATTGTTTTTCAGGCAACCATGGTCTCTGATATTAATTTCACAAGGAGGTAAAATTATATGAATAATATAATAATGGAATACTAATTTAAATGGATTAAAAATAGGCATATATAACAGGCCATATACCGAAAAAAATAATCGAATCGGATAAAAGATCAAATGAGTGAGGGTATTTTAGGTTCTAGAACGCTGTGTGTAAAGGCCACATTCCTCACATACCCCGGATTTCGCCTTAAGTGATATTTTCCTATTTTCAGACTTGATAAAATGAATCGGCAAAAAAAATCATGTCAAAGATGTCAACAATTGAAATGCATACACAAAATGGAGACAATTTTTAGTAATAGCTTCGATACATATTTGAGTATTAGCTTGTTTCTGTAAAATTGGAAAATAACGAATTCGAGGGAGTTCCTACCAATTGTATTTAAATTTTTCTCAACGGGTATACTTATCCCCAGTTGTTGTAGCTGTCCTATTGTTTTTACACAATGTCCTAAGGTGACAGATGTTGACCTCTCTGTCGGGGAAACGACATATCTCCAGTGGTGTCAGTGGGTGCACGTTTTGTCGTACATTAAAGGTCCAACATTCTATAAATAATTTTCTATACGAAGTGTGGAAATTTAACAAGTAAAAACGATGTTAAGAGTGGACCGGCCGAACTTTTTATACCCTCCACAACAATGTGGAGGGTATAAAGGGGACTCCTTGGATAAGGCCATGTTATAATAGGACCTTGAACATACCGAAAAATACGTGAGAAATAAATTATTGCAATTCTCAAAATATCTAATAGTGGGTGTACCGGCTATAATAAAGCTGAGATCAATAATGAGTAGTGAGATTTGACAGCCAAATATAATACAAAACGTGGGTCAATATTAAACCTTTTAGTATGGAAACGTGCTATACAGTGAGAACCCAAGAATCTCTTTATTGAAGGTCAATATTTTCGGAGCGTAATATATTGATTCGAATTAATTCAGATACCGAAAAGGTATAATTTAGATACGGCCAAGGGTCGTCAGATATATCAGAATGTCATATTATGTATTTTTCAAATTCAGGCTGAAATCAGTTGTCCTTTTAGTTACTCAAGAAATTACTTCAGGCTTTGAACAGAATTCGAAAGAAGAAGAGATCAGATTTTCCTACCCCAGTTTGGTCAAACCTCAAATCAATCACTCCATGTGACTATCGAAACGACTTTTGTCGGAATTTGACATCGGAAGACTTTTGCCGATTTTCGAAGTGGAATTCTTTGAATAACAAGTAAAATGAGGGTACATACACTTTGATACAGCAAAAATGTGCCTCATCGAAATATTGGTTTTAGATCCCATGTTTCTTTGGACCAAATCCGTTTCAGACAATTTGGAGTCGATTTCCAATGTCCGTCCGTCTGTCTGTCTGGCCGGCTAGCGCGTACGATGACTCTCGAAGAGAGCAACCGATTTCGTCCAAACTTTGCACATCGTAAAATTTCTTCCAAACTTAGTTTAAGTTCGAAAATGGGGTATATCGGTGCACTCCTTCTGGTACCTCCCCCAGGAAGTGTCCAAATTTTGCAGAAAATTAATTTGATAAAATCATGGTACGGACTATCCGATTTGAACCAAAATTTGCAGAACCTATTACGTTTACCAAGCGTAGATCAAATCCGAAGGTGGGAGCCATTGGTCCACTCCTTTTGGTACTTCCCCACAAATTTGCAATGTTTATAAATCCAATATCAGACGAATAAAATGTCCGACTTGAACCGAACTTTGCACAACCTATTACCTTTACCAAACATAGATCCGAAGATGGGACCCATTGGCCCACTTTATAAAATTGTAAATTTAATTTGAAGCTATTTGATAAAAACCTATACCTTACATAAAGCGAATAATAAAACCTGTGTGTAATTTCGAAGATCACCGCAAACCAGAGGCTGAGGTTAAATATCTGTCGGCGAAACCGACTGACACTTTTTTACTTGTTATCCTTCATAATATCGAAACAATGTTAATTTTGAAGGTTCGTTTGCCACAGTCCGAAAATTTTATCGGAGACCCAAAAAGGGGATACTGAACTTAAATTTAAATAGGATGCTTTGTTACGATGACGGAATTTATCGGTCCAAATTTTGGGAAAATGCATAAGGTTCCGAACATAATTTGGTGTTTTGGATTTTATGAATATGTAAGACCTCTAATATAATTCCATATTAGTCACTGTTTTGACATTATCCTCATATGAAGCTCAGGAATGACTTTAGACATTTTAAAGGTCCTAGCCTCATTTTTCAACCGAAGTGGTTGTAATTTGACATTTTCTGTTTCCAAAGTAGAATACCTTATATAGTATAGCCACAAGTTTTGAATTTGGGTCAATAAAGGTATTTTGAAAATCATAGCATAATTGCTAAAAAATGGCTCGACCTACTTTAGGTATTTTGAAGGTCCTAGCTGCATTAGACACTTTTTGATAATCGTATCCGCAATATCTTCATATGTAGCTGCAATTTGAAAATTCGAAGTTCCCAGATTTAAACAAAAAATTAGTACGAAATGCCTTATATTTTGGAATTTCTGGTTCTCAGAACGCCTTTCGACCGAACATGTTTAATACATGTTCATGTTTGGAGATATCCCAACATAAATTTCAAACCATAGCTTCTATAATTTTGGAATTTCTCGCAGAATTATACGAAATTCTTATTAATTTGTATCACCAGAATTTGTTGTGGTTCTTCATTGTGGGGGAGAAAAAAGTTTGATCTGATCTCAAAATATCCTTCGACAGAAAATTTTTAATGCATGTTCATGTTCATATTTGAACATATCCTAACCTAATTTCGTAGCTAAAGCAAGATTATATGGAACTCCAACTGATTATACCACCCGCATATTTCGTGGTTCTTCGTTGTGGAGGTTAAACAAGTTTCACCTGATCACAGAAGGTCCTTCGACAGAAAATGCTTAAAACATGTTCATGTTTGGGCATATCCTAACCTAATTTTCACACCCTAGGGGATAAAATATCACTTAGAAGGACATTTTCGATATTTGTTTTTGCATGATTAAATGCAACTCCAATTGATTTGTACCACTCGATTTTTTTGTGATTCTGTAATGTGGAGGTTAAAAAAGTTTGACCTAATCTTAAACGAAAATTTTCTTTATTTGTGCCACATCTCTGAACATACCAGCTCCTAATACAAAAATTATATATTTTTATCATAAAAATATAAAATAATGATAGCAATAACAACAAATTTACACCCAACCAACCCAAGCACAATGGAGCATTTGAAACAGCAGCAATACAGTAAAAAAATAACAAAAACAACACAATCATAAGCTGTTGATTAGCGTTACCAATTGGAGCTTTATTATCCGAACGGAATAATAGAAGACAAAACACAAAAAACAAGATCACTTGTGGCTATATTTGGTTACCCAACACAATGTTTAAATGTTTTTCGAAGCAATTTGCGATTTTTAAAAGTGCGCGCGTTCGCAAGCTGTGGTCATATATGGTTTGGGTCTGTGGTTTTTGTTTTCTACTTTTTTAGGGCTACAAGTTTTAATGATACTCGTACATAGTTTGATATGAAATATCTAAGAAAAACATTATATGGGGAGTTGTAATGTAACAAGGGGAGGTGTAGGGGTTGGGGAAATTACAACCAAGAAATAGCTAAACATTGTGTTGAGGCTATGCAATTCACAGAAATGGGGGAGATAGGGGATATATTTTACAGCAAATAGGCAGTCGTTTATAATGTTGTGGTGTTTATAAATTTTGAATTGTTTTATTTTTTTGAGTTCTCAGATAAACGATAACAATCATAAATGTTTAAAAGCGAAATATAAAAACGAGACAACAACAGTGCCAAAAATGCATTGCTCCGATATGTTTTCAATAAAGTGCTAGGTTCTCCTTCCCTCCTCTCGAATTTATTTTTATACAGTTCAAATGTATCGGAATTCCTTCTGTTATGCCGCAACGTAGATACAAATTTACCCAATTGAATTTTTACAAATTTATTTCAGATATGATAAATTAATTACAACATGAGGTAGCCACAAATGTGGGTTTTACGATTTTGAAATGAAATTTGAAGATATTTTTTCTACTTGTACAATCTATCGCTGAAGAGTAGTACAGGCTATTATGTCTGCCACCATTATAGAATAAAAAACAAATCAGACTTATTGATATATCTAGAATTCCGATGAGAATTAACACAACTCATTTTATTAGCCCAAAGATGAATCATATAGGCGATCCTGCCCGATTTTGGTAATTTTCTATTTTTTTTTTTAATTTAATTTGTATAAAATGTTTGACATTCTTGGAATATTTTCAAGAAGCTATTATCTCTAATAACTTGACATTTTCATTTCATTATGAAATTGACAGCAATTTTCTACTGACAATTGTAAACCAAAAACGACGTAACAACACGAATGACACTTCAGGCAATCATTAGAATAATCATTGAATACCATTAATTTGAAATCCCACAGAGAGACAAAATTTGTGTCTACCTCATGATCGATCTTCTCTCATTGCTGCGGATCTGATCATAGGCTACCAGAAAAAAACTAATACTCTTTAATAACATCACGACAATTTGGAATATTGCTCGTAGCCTTTTTTGAGGACATTAAAACACATTTTTTCTCGTCACAAAAACATTTGTGACAACAACGACAACAAAACACAGCGATGACACTTGCCTCCAACTTTAACCCGTAAAGGTATTTTTGTATGGATGCACATGGCATCCACAAACGTAACCACATTTACCACCACCATCATCACTCTAAACTGCAGGAGCATCACCAACCAACCAGTCAGCCAGCCAACTTCAAAAAGTCAAATCATTAAAAACGACAACGTTTGGCACCTGAACACAGTTTTCAATATTTTTTTGTGGCAATTGCCATTGTACTTAGCGCTCCATCATTGGTGTCTAATGACACAGTAATGAGTGAGCAGCTAGCGAGCGAGCCAGCAAGCGATCAGGCACGTTTAGGACCAGCAGCTATAAAACAAAAAGCAACACGCTTTACAATATTGTAGAGGTGATGGTGGTGCTGGTAAGCAAGCAGAATGACTTGATGCTGCTGGTACAATTGGCAGCTGAATTTGGTTGCTTGCTGCTAAAATCGGCAGCAAGCATCGGCGAGGGGTCTGGATGAAACCACCACTATATTTTGTCGATTTCTTAAAGGCTTTAGACATGACACGATTTTCGTCATTTTTACCAGTTTTTAGTTTAGCCATTCAAGATTCAATGAATTATAAATGTTGTTCTTGCTATTATTGTTGTGTTTTGGTATTTTAGTGGCGATTTTTCATGCTAGTGTTTTTTTTTTACGATTTCATTCAATAATTGGTTGCATTTAAGTGATGGCGGTAAAACTATGTTTACCATATGCTCAACTATAACTGGATTTTTTTATTTGTGGTATTGACACTCAGTTTGCTGTCATTTATTCACTCACATTGGAGGATATTCAAGAAACAAAAACAAAAATTTATAAAATAAACAATGATGAGACATCAAAAACCGGATATTAATATTTAAATTTTATATAAATGAGAGATAAAAAGGGAATGTAAAAAAGTGGTATTGGAAGAAGCCCTGGAAGATTTTTTTCGGAGAGCTCTTGATCCACGTATGTCTGATTGACTTTAAAAATATTCTAAATAACTCCATGTCTTTATTGTCTTAAAAATATTCTAAAAATTCCGTCTTAATCGGACGGGAAATCGGAGGAAAATATAGCTCGAAGCTATAAATAGATAGAACTAGACCTGAAGCGACTCTAATCTTGAAAAACTATTTTTAAAAATTTACAATCTTGAAAAATCTTGTAGGAAAAATAAAAAAAGATCACTTTTAGCTCTGAAAATCGTTGAGAAAGTAGGTCTGTTTAGGCCCGAAAGTTCTTTGAACTTTTTGAATAAAAACCCACGCTTTGTGATTTTAAAGTCCTACAGAGAACAATTTTACAAACTCTGCGGCTTTAGCTCTGACAGTCCTTTGGAAAAATATAAAAATCCACGAACCATCATTTCTTAATGTCATTCAAAATGTTTTCTTTAAAATCCAAGATTATAGCTCCGATTTCCTTCACAAAATATTTTCTTTTAAAATCCAGGCTTTTAGTTCTGAAGATTCTTAAAAAGAAATATTCTTTAAAAATTCACCTTCTTAGTTCTGATGGCTCTTAAAAATATTCTGTTGAGATATAAGCTTTGGTTGTCCTTCAAAAATATGCTTGAAAAATAGCTCTGATGGTCCATGAAAAATACGTTTTAAAATTAATACCTATAGTTCTAATAACCCTTCCAAAAATATTTTTTGTAGATCCATAATTATAATAATAATTCTTCTAAAAATATTCTTTAAAAATTCAAATTTTTAGTTTCGCTAGTCCTTAAAAAAATGTTTCAAAGTCTATCCTTATAGCTTTTAAACTTCTTTAGACAATTTAAAAAGAATCCGTGCTTATAGCTATAAGTATCCTTCAAACTCATTATTTAATATCCACGCTTAAAACTTAATAGTATTTCCAAAAAATTTTTTTAAGAAAAAATGCAAATCTTAAAAATAAACTTTAAATTTTAAGCTTATACTTCTGGTAGTCATTAAAACAAATTCTTAGGTATCTTTTGTAGTTCAGTTAATATAAAAAAAATTTAACCCTAAAAGCTTATAACACTTGACAAAAATAATTTCCAAATTCCATCCAAAAGCCATATAGTCTATATAAATTACGAAACAGTTATTTCCTGATATCATCAACGCTGAAATTCCTCACATTCGTTGTTAAAATCAGTTCGTTTACAACTTGTTGCCATAATACATGTCCAATGACTGACACATATCATTGCATAAACTAATTGTTTTTGAAATATAAAACCCCAAGTAATTTTATTGTCCAAATGTTGAAGACTTCAAAGCAAACAAAAAATAAATAACTATTCAAATAACAACAGTTAGATGCCCAATATACATATACATACAAACATATTTCCATAACAAAAACAATACAATGTTGAAAGAAATCCTCTTAAAAACAAGCAAGAATTCAGTGTTAAATAATAATATATTGCTGTTTATTTTTTGTTCTACAAACTTAGTTGTCCGATTATGTGGTATGTGTTTGCTTTTTTGGTTATAATCCTTTTGGTTAAACATCTGGTCTTCTGGTTTCATATAAAGCAATAAAATACACAAGGTGACATTTGAAAGCATCAACTACAATGACAGCAGCAACAAAACAACAACAACATCATCGCAGACAGACAACACATTCTAGCATATCTGCAACAACTCCTCTTCTCTCTCACAGGAAAATAGAGATGAGAACAATATCTTTGTTTTTGGTCTTGTGTCTTTGACACCTGAATAGAATTTAACGTGACACTCAAGTAAAACGTGACAAGAAAATCCTCCGCATTAAATTCAAGTAAGCTAGCAAGCAAACAACAAACCCCAACAACCACACACTCATTGCCACACACACATATATATGAAATCCTTCAACTAGCCGTTGAATGTTACATTTGAAGACAGTTCTGTTGCTGCTGCTGCCAAGAGAAATGCCAACGAAGAGAGATCTCGTGTGTATTGTGCCGGCGGCCAAATGGACAACGGCGTTGCATCAATGTTACTATTGTTGTTGCTGTTTTTTGATATTCGATGCCGATCTCTAACTCTCCAGCTGTTGACATATGTGTGGTAATCATTTAACATAGTTGACAGAAGCGCTCAAAGACAAAAAGGAATAAAAAATGAAACGGAAAATAGAAAACCAAAAAAAAAAAAAAAAACACAACTTTTTTGGAGGGATATATAATTTGGAAAAATTATCCGACTATACTTTAGTACTAAAGATCAAATAGTATACAAAAGCAACCCTCCGATTGGTTGCGGATGAACCCCTAGAGGGGCGAGATTTCAAGAAGAGCTACAATTCGAAATTATTGAAATATGTAAGTTTAAATAGTACCGAAGATCGAAATAGTACTAAATAAAGTATTCTATATTTCAGTGAAATATAAAAATGTTCACACCCAGCCTTAAGTGAGGACAGATTTTTCAATAGGAAAATATACACCTCAGTCTTATATAAGATCTTAAATAAAAATACTCTAATTTTTTCCTATAGAAAAAGTTCACCTCAACCTTTTTCTGTAAAAAAGATCATACCTCACCCCCTTAAGTGGGGTCTAATTTTTTCCTAAAAAACACTCAACGGAGATCCGGACTCTTTTCCCACAGAAAAAAATATTCCTCAACCTAAAAAGAGGTATGTTTTTTTTCTGTAAAAAATATCACACCTCAGCCTTTTTTAATAGGAAAAGTACACCTCAGGCATATGACATACCAGGAGAAATAAGCATTCTTGGGAATTCCATACACCAGCGTAAATTTGATATTGAAAGAACACTTGGACGAAGTAAAGGTTTATTCTGATAGGCTTCCGCACAATTGGTGCAAAGAAATGTTGAGAAATTGGATCGCGGCGCTTCGTCGCAGATGATGAATCATGGGTCTAATGTAGTTCGTACTGGGTAGGAAAACGGACACACATGTAGGTTCCTATATTAACATGTCGGCTGATCTGTTTTGATTTCTGAAAATCAATAGTTCTTAAAATAGAGTTTCATAAAGATTTTTAACTTTCGTTACAATTTGAATCAAATGACAAAAATATCTTTCGAAATATCTTTTGTTTCTTTTTTAATTTTCATCATTCAAAACACGTTTCGAATTTTACACGTGTAATTTTCATGTTGGTGGTGTTTGATGTTGTAAATCAATGATTTTTTTCTTTTATTTTTCATTATTAACAAAAACTGCCACAGCACGTTTGATCTAGATTCTGAACAAATTAATCGAAATAGTATAAAAAAGTTGGTTACACCAAAACAAAATAACTGCAACAACAACAGCAGCACCAAATCCATAAAAAAATGCCCATGGACATGTAGAAAAGTTATTTGAAATTTAAGTTGACTGCGTGTGGTTAGGTGGCATTTTGGTGTTGGTTGGTTGGAGTCTGGACCACAGCAGCCGTTCATTGTTCATGTCAGTTATGTTGGAGAGGGGGAAACACAAACGAAATGCACAACTAAATCCAAATCCAAAATAAAAAAATTTTCTGTGCAACAGTGAGTGGTTGGTCTGTCTGACTGACAGTTTGGTAGTTATTTTCAATGTTTTTGGTTTGGTTTGCGCTTACGTGTTTTCACAAATGATATAAGTTTTAATTTCTTTAAACCAAAAATAAAATAAAAAAACAAATCTATTTAACTTTTGTGTGTTTTGACTATTTTTGTAGCAAAAACAAAAAATTGTTTGCTTGTTTTTACCATAATACATTATAATTAGCTAAAATTTATTTAACCAAAAATGTAGATAATTTATTTTTGTTTTTAAAACCGTCACAAATTCCTAATTCTTCGAAGAAAAACAAAAAATCGTATAAACTCAAATTATGGTCAAAGCTTGCAATATCAACTACCCGGATTTTGCGTTGTATTATAACGCAATCACTACAAATTTAAAAAAAACTCTGTAAAAAAATATTACGCTTGAATGAATGTCTGAATGCTCAAATCAATGAATGAATGAAGGAATTGTAAGACTTCAGCAAATCAAAAATAATTTTGTTGAAGGCTAAACCATTTTCTGATTTGCAACTGTGGCAGTCCATTTGAAATTGCATTAGATTTTGTTGGCTATGTTCAACATCAAGTTGCATACAATGTTGCAGGAGATTTATGGATTTGTAGTGAATTTTTGAAGTGTAGCAAAATTGAAAAAAAATGTTTTAAAAGTTAAAAACATTTTAATTTGACTTGAAAGATGATTTAGTAGCAGATTAATTTTTTTTACTGACACCTGTTGCAAATAAATTAGTATTGTAATCAACATGTTTGAACCAATTAAAATGTTTGTCTATAAATATCAAAACTCTATTAAGGTTGAAGATTACTTTCTATATTCAGCGTCATAAGGCGTAGTGTATATAGACAGGTGTGTATGTATATTGAAATCACGATAGATATCGAAATATTAAATATAGATCTTTGACATTTTGCATATAGTTACCTAATACTCAATATAACGGATTCCCTATCTTTTTTGGTATTTTGATATTTCGAATTCTTTGTGGGTAAAAAAATCCTCAGTATTAGTCCATATAAAGATGCAGTACTGAACTCCGGTACTTCTTACTGAAATTCTTTAGGAAATAAAAATCATATTCACAAAACAAATTAAATATCGGTCCATGCTTTGTCATATCCATGTAAAGGTTTTCCCATTATAGGCATTATTTATTTTTCCAGCGAAGTGGCTGTACTTTGGCATTGCGGGTTCTTGGAGGATGAAAAATATATAGGCTGAACATTTTCAATAAAGGTCCATGTTATATCAAAATAAACCATATATCCTACATAAAGGTCCCGCTCTATTTTCAGAACTTTAAGGGTTGAATGCTAATTTTGTCCACCAAAGTGACTTTAATCTGATATTCCGGGTCTTTGCAGAAAATTATAAATATTGTTCCATGTTGAGACATAGTCCCTTTATAAAAGTCCCACCTAATTTTCGAAATTTTGAAGGCGGCTGTAACTTTATATTCCGGATTTTTTAGAGGCAGAAATTTATCAATATAAGTCCATGCTATGACATATCAACCATGTACAGGTCCCGCCCCATTTAAACTATTTTGAAGTTTCAGACATTTTTTCCAAAGTGGTTTTACTATGGTTCAGCCTAAACTAAGGTCTGATTTTCAGTCTATACTGAGGTCAGATATTTTTTTTCTGTACAAAAAGATCTCAACTCAGTGTTAACCGAGGGTGGAATCATACTCCACTGAAGTCTAATATTTTCTTTAGAAAAAAGATCACACCTCAGTCTGAACTGAGGTCTGACTTTTTTCTATAAGTAGAAGTCCTCCAGCTCTTCTAAAAGAAAAATACAGCTTGCTCTTTTATGAGAAGAATACCTCCTGCTCTTTTATAAGATGAAGCTCTTCTGTAGGAAGAAGAAGACCTACAGCTCTTCTATGGGAAGAAGAAGACCTCCTAATCTTCTATAAGAAGCTGAAGACCTCCAGCTCTTCTGTAGGAAGAAGACGACCTCCAGCGCTTCTGTAGGAAGAAGAAGACCTCCAGATCTTATATAGGAAGAAGACGACTTCCAGCTCTTATATACGAAGAAGAAGACCTCCAATTCTTTTATAAGAAAAATACGATCTCCAGCTCTTCTATGGGAAGAAGAAGGCCCCTAGCTCTCCTATAGGAAGAATACCTCCTACTCTTCTATAGGAAGCAGAAGACCTCCTGCACTTCTACAGGAAGAAGAAAACCTCCAGCTCTTTTATGGGATGAAGAAGACCTTCTGTTCTTCTATGGAAGAAGAAGACCTCCTGCTCTTCTTGTTCCTCTACAGGAAGGAGGAGAAGACCTCAGCCTTTTTTGCTATAGAAAAAAAAATAATCCTCAACCAAACTGAGGTCTGTTTTTTCTTATAGAAACAAATAATCCTCATCCTAAACTGAGGTCTGATTATTTTCTATAGAAAAAAGTTGAACTCAATCTGAACCCCTTAACTGGGGTTTGATTTTTTCCTACAGAAAAAATAATGATCAACCTAAACTGAACTCTGATAGATAAATAGTTTGACCTGAACCGAAGTCTGATTTTTTTCTGCAAAAAAAAAACAAAAAAAATCACATATCTGCCCCGTAACTGGGGTCTGATTTTTTTCCTACAAAATATACTCGACAAAGTAAACAGAGTTCTGAAAAATATTACACCTCAATCTTAACGGAGGTCCGGGCTCTTTTCCCACAGAAAAAACTGCTCCTCAACCTAAACTGAGGTCTATTTTTTTCTATAAAAAAAGTTATACTCAACATTAACCGAAGTCTGATTTTCTTCTGCAAAGAAGATCATACCTCAGCCTTATGTAAGGAAGATTTTCCAATAAAAAATACTCAGTCTTATTTGAGATCTGACATTATGTGTCAGTCATATGGCATACTAGGAGAAAAAAGCATAGTGAATTCGATATTAAAAGAATACATGGCCGTAGAAAATGTTAATTCTGCTTGGATCCCGCACAATTGGTGCAAATAAAAGTTGAGAAATTCGATCGCGGTGCTTCAAAAAATGTTATAGGATCGTGGCAGATGATGAATTATGGGTCTAAGCCGATAAAGCGGAAATAAACTGGCAGTCGACGTGGTTCATAGAAGAAACATTTCGAATCAAATGGTTGGTCGGCTGTTTCTTCGCAACGATGATTAATTCGGAGTGTACGATACTGGGGCTCTCAAATCCGACGAACGCTTTTCTGGAAGAAGCCTTTCATCGTCAAAACTGATCATGTGGTAACTATTCGGCTTGATGAAGGTAGCACGGTCAATGCTGAGTGGCTTGAAGTTTTCGGAGAAGTTTGAGAAATGAATAAGGGAAGACAAATTATTGTGCTTTTTTGACCGGTCAGAACATGGAATACCTAGGTTATCTGTCATAGAACCCTGACATGGCATTAAATGACTATCCTTTTATTCCTACACAAGAAGAAAAAATATGTGGCCAAAGAGTTTTTCTCCGGAAGTCTATGTTGAAGCGTTCAAAAACCATGTTTTGGAGGTGTCTCAATTTTCATTATTAAATCTTCTAATTTTATTTATTATACTAAAACATTTTTAGTAAACCTCGTATGTTCTACAAATACCTCACCTACATACCACATAATTGTCCCTTATTATGCAAATTCCAATATATGGCATCACATCAACATCATCACCATCCCCATGCTCATCTACATAGATCAAGACTACAACTTGTTTATTTATATTGCCGACAAAATGTTACGATAATGTCAGAACAGCAACACCAAATATAAAACCTAAACAATAATCAAAGTGGTTTTTGGCGGTGCGCACGACAAATATGAAACCTTTCTAAATCATATCGCAAAAAAAATGCACACATTTCCATTTGCAGCGATGACAATACGAACGAAGTTCGATATCACTACCACACCACAAGGTGTGCAGCAATCGGCCCATTTTAACATTCATATTCTTCATGTGATACATAATAAATCCATAAAAATGTAGACAACACACGACAGGAGAACAGGATTGTCATGCATAGAGCATAGAGTGTGCATATATGAAAGAGGAAGGAGGGGTGGGATGGTCATTGCCTTCATGCATCCCATACACTGAATAACGCATGAAAACGGCAAATCCATAGAAAAAACCCAAAATACCGCAAACAACAGGATTTGAAAACCAGGGAACGAACGGGCCAACGTGAAAAATGGAAATGAATCCCGAATTGACCATAAACGTATGACATGCAAGACTACGATGAAAGCTATGCAACAACAACAACAGCAGCTTAAAAATGAATAACAAAAATTATATATATTTTATTTCAAAACAAATAAAATTTATTACTTTTGTCGCTCGATGCGAAAGCATGCATAAACTACACACCAATGCTCAACACAGCCGACCAAAGCTATGGTTACAATTTGGTTTTCACGGATGCATGCAACATCAATGACAACCAGATCAAGCCAAACACAAACATTCACACGCATAAGCAGAGCAACAGCCTTCCCCAAAAATATATTGCAATAATACCAGGATGAATTGCAAAGAGAAAAATAAAAAATACACCATTTGAAATTGGTAACAATCCACGACTGGCAGCCAGCCTGCCTGCCAACCAGGCGTGTAGACACTGAAAGCAAGCAATGACACCAGCAATGGACACTCTAAATTCCCGGCATCAACAACATAAAAACTTCAAACACATGCAGCAGAAGCTCGTGCAGTATCAACAGCAATTTGTTGGGTTTTTGGGGGGCTACAACAATGTGCAAATGCCAAAATCCAAATAGAGAAAAAAATAACATAACAGAAGCATTGAAATACTTTGTTGGTTTTTATTTTGTTTTATTTTCTTTTGGGCGAAATGTAACAGCAGCAGCGGCAAATTTGTTTTTATTTTCTACTGCAGCCGATCATGTAGAACAACAAACATGGAAATTTGCTCGAAGATATATTTGATTTAAGGTTTCGTACGTCAAAGAGAGTAATGGCAACGGTGTGAGTCAGTTTAGGCATGTGGATTTTAGAGGGGGAAATTGTACACATAAAAATGCACAGTAATTTGGTAAAGTAATTTTAAAATATAAAATTGTAATAATTAAAATTAAATATGAAATAAAATAAAAAGGTGCCTCTAGGCGTATAATTGCTGTCAACAATAATACGCACAGTGGATCCCCATGATAAAATAGGTTTCTAGCTATGAAATAAATGAAAAAATATTTGGGTATGTCAGAGATTAGGCATGTGGATTTTAGGTAGGATTTGTGCACATATATATTAAATTGGATAATCACAGCAAATTATTAGAGAAATAAACAGGAAAGGTACCTGGTGGTGTATAATTGCTGTTATTATGTATACGCACAGCGGTCAGATTGAGCTGGTGCGCATTGTGCACATACAAATTATATTTACAAAAATTATGTACAAATATCTTCATTTGGACATATAGGTATTGCGTCAACATTGTTACCAAATATGTATTTGTTCCGATTGTAGGTAATGTCGATTAATTTCTCCTCGTATCACTTATGCATTATGAATTCTTATTAAGATATATCTAAATTAAATAATTATAACAAATAAATAGTGGAATGAAATAAGAAGGTTCCAGGTGGCGTATAACTGCTGATATTGAGTATACGAAAATTGGCCCCCATGAAATTGAGAGTTATATTGCATTAATCAGACTGAGCAGGTGGGAATTTTGCACATAAAAATTATCTTCCCGAACATATAGTACAAATAAAAGTATTTCGTATAATTGAAATTGAATAATTATATAATTACAAAAAAAGAAAAGAGGAATATTTGGCGTACGCAAATTGGACCCCATGAAAAACGTACTCAATATCAGCACAAGAAAGTGCCAGCATTTGCTGTTATTTACATCATGAGTACTTGTCACACAGAGTTGTTCGTGAGTTTGATGCCTCAAACACAACATTTATCGGACTTGGCCCCCGATGGAAACGTAGAAAAATCAAAGCAGGAGATGTTGTTATACCAAAAACCAGTGAGCGGAGCAGTATAATCGGACGGGACCGATCAAATGATACCCTACACAACTACCACAGAACACAAACTCTCTGCGGATCTATATTAAGTGTCTGGATAATATTTCGCGATTATTGACCCTCTTGACAAATTAGAGATCAATAGCTACTCTTTACACAGAAAGGTCTTGGTTGATTTGACCCACTGACTAGTGACCGATAAGAACTGACTTTCTAATTAGTTCGCCAGATTCTCTTTCACATGTAATGTGTTGTGATGTTCGGCTTTTTATTGTGGCCTATAGAGCGACTTGAAAAAAACACACAAAAACTTACTTTCTGGAACATTTCATCCCCTAAATATCATCTGATCATCTCCGAAAATTATAGGCGTCATTCTTGACCATAAGCGGAATTTCGTGTAAAATTTTAAATCGATCAGCGCGAAATGTATGTGTTAATGATAATCAAAATAGGTAGATCTCTTTTAATATTTTCGTATAACCAATTCGGAGAACATACAACAATATAATTGGCATCAATTTAAAGGTCAACAACTCCACTCGCATACCCTATCAACCTCTGGGCTCTATATCCTTCAGAAGTAAATATATTTGTTATAGTATAAACAAAACAAAACAAAAGTTTGGTCTATTTGAACCGCTAAATATTGACCGATCATCAACAAAACTGTCATGCTTAATCTATGATCAGACCCCTCTCCCGGTGTAACTGTGATATTCGGAACTCCTCTAGAGCGACAAGAAAAAAAAAAAGAAAAATGAAGTTTTTGGTCCGTTTCATCCCCTAAATATTAACCGATCATTACCAATAACTGTAGGGGTCTTCTTTGGCCAGAACGTCCGTCATAAATGCAAAATTTCGTGACGGTTGGTCCATAACTGTGGCATGTATGGTGTTTTGAGTATTTATGGCACGGTGATCTCAAAGTGTAGAAAATCTTCGCACTAAAAATGATGCGTATTGGTCCATTTTTTATGGTTATTAACATTGAATAAAATTTTTAGTGTAGCCTCTATTTAAAAGAACGTCCCAAATTTTGGCATTTGGAAGGTTTGGAGACGCTTTCCAACTAAACTGGCTGTAATTTAGTATTTTTGAATCTCAATCGACCGGAAAAATTCATATCATAAATAATGAATATTTAATCATGTTTTGGGGTAAGCCCGAATTTAACTTAACTTGATTTCCTTGTCATTGTGTCAGGACTTTTGGGCGGATGATCCCTCAATTCCACGCTTGCAGCTCTGATAGTCCTTCTAGAAAAATTTTTAAAAATTCACGCTTGAAACTCAATAGTCCTTCAAGAAAATTATTTAAAAATTCTTCGCTTTAAGCTCTGATATCCCTTCAATAAAATTAAAAAAATCCAGGTTTTAACCTCCGATAGTCCTTCAATACAATTATTTAAAAAATCCACGTTTAGAGGTATAATAGTTCTCCAAGAAAATTATTTAAAAAATGTTTAAAGCTCTGATAGTCCTTCAAAAAAATTTAAAAAATCAACGCTTTGTGGCCCGAATTTATTATTTGTGGCTCTTATATCAATCAACCTCATGATGGACGTCTTAACTTGATTTCTTTGTCATTGTGTCAGGACTGTTGGGCGGATGGTCCCTAAATTCCACTCTTTGGCTGATCAAAAAAGGCCCAAGTTTGAACCGACGTGTGTAGGCTCGTATTGCCATGGTGTACAATGATGCCTCTCCCCTGTTCGAATTTCTCCTTAGGTGTCAGGCAAAAACAAATGTGGTGTACCACTCAGAACTGGCTGTATTACCTCGTTACACTCATTGATTGAATTTCATCACCAGGCAAAATGCATCGATGTACCCTTGTCCTGATAATCCTTAATAAAAATTGTGAAAAGTGATCGCACGAGGTAACTGACCCATAATAAAAAAGGGATCCCAAAATATATATTTATAGTAATTTGGGAAAGTTTTAAATTTGCAGGGGGGCCCAAGGGTTCGAGGATATGTTTTACATATAATATACCCCATTCGATTTACATAAACACATGTCATCGGAAAAATACCCTACCATAGTCCTAGATGAAGATCTAAAGCATTTTCTTCATGCCCTTTAGTGTTACAAGCAAAAAATGCATCTTAATATGTTCGGTAAGGGTTTTCGTCCCCATAAGGAGTTTTCCATCCCCAGACCATAAACTCGATTTTGTGTCACGGTGTATTTCAGAGGATATTGTTTTCTATATAAAATATTTTTGAAACTTTATATCGTGAGATTGCAAAACGATTTATATTTACAAACTTTTTTTATGGATATTTAAAAAAAGTTTACGGTATAAAGTTTAAGGAAGTTTACGGAAAAACTGTGTGGGTGGCGAATGATTTATATGCCCATGATTGCAATAAGTATACGCTCGAATGTCTGAGACAATCAAATTCACACAATACAATTGTTTAAAATTAATGTAAACATAGCATCTTTGAATTTTCGCCCCATTTGGAGGTAAATAACTGGCAAAGTAGAATTTTGGATCAGATTAGGTGCCTTCCTAAATATATTAATTGACGGATTATATTAATTGGCACTACAAATGGATGTGTTCTTGTTGACGTATATCCTGGATTTAAGACATATTCACAATTGCCAGCGCCATTATAGAATGTCTATAGTTTATGTAAATTATTAACTTCAGTTTATTGGTTTCAATTGTTTTTTACTTTTTATGAAATGATAAATTGCCCCATTTTTAAACACTGTTCCATTGCGAATAACAATTTCATTTCATTGTGTTGATTCCCCAAAAAGCCATATTTAGGCATTTTTTGCGGTTAGACCACAGAAAAAAGAAACATTTGCAGCAACATTAACAACAACAGGAGCAGTTTACAAGCAACAGTAATGGCAACAGTAAAATAAATGTAATGCACATGGAAAGAAAAAAAAGCAACAGCAGCAATCGCCCCTTCCATTCGGGAAGGCGCTTAAGCATATGTACAACAACGATGTTGTCAATGTATCAAAAGGAAATAAAACATTTATATGCCAAAACGTTTGATTACAAGTGAATTGTTTTAAGGAAAGTCGGCGAGGAACAGCCAGCCAAACGCTTTTGGCAATGATATCTTTTTAGAAAAGGTTACCATTTTCCCCAACCCAAAGGGTTAGTCGTACACCGGACAGACATCTGTGGATTGAAAATTTAAAATTGTTATACGAAGAATCAGAGAAAAAAGCCCAAACAAAATATATTTCTAAGCTCAAAAAGATTTATGCTTTGGCGTTACACCAGGCATAGCATGGCAAATTAATCCAGGAAGTGAATTTAGAAACGGAGGAAAAAACAAAAAATGGGAAACAGATGAACAGCCAGAACAGAATTGCATCAAGCAAACAGCAGTGGCCAAACAAAACCAATATGGTATCACTGAAAACCCTGCCTGGTCGGCATATATCTTTTTTTCGGTTATTGTCTTTGTGCAGTCAGAGCATTTTAGCTTCATTCAAAAAGCCATTGAATTGATTTGAAAAAATCGCAAATGGAAGGAAAGCTAACCGCACAAAATACAAGAAGCCAAAATGCTTGTCAGTTTTGGTTGTGGGTTCACAGCGGAATAAGACATATTTCTTAGGAAAACTTCAGTGCTATTGATTTTTTCTCTCTCTCCTTGGCGAATACAGTTTTCCATTGTAAATAATGTTGTTGTTGTTGCAGTTGTTGCTGCTGTTGGTTTATCTCATGGTTTGTTTATTTTCATGATCATGACTTTGACTTACCGATGCGACAATTGTCAAGTAGTAACGTTGTATTTTCTCGTAATCCAATGTTTTAGCAACGGTAACCTGTAAAAAAATCATAGGAAAAAATAGAAACAATAATATTAGTGGATTGGAAAAAAATATGCAACAATAAATAGGAATTATTATTTATATAACGATTTCGCAAGTCTAAAGAAAAAAACTTAAAAAAAGCTACCATATCCAGGCCTGATGGTTCAAAACAACAACGAACATTAACAAATCTGCTCATGTAATCCTGATAGTCCTTGAAAAGAAATACTTAAACTTGTTTAGATAATGATAAGATAAAAGATCTACGTTACTTTGATTTAAAAAAATCCCAGCATTTTTTTAAAAATCCATTCTTCAAGCTCTGATATTTATTTAGGAATATAAATAAAAGAGCTCTGAGAGTCCTTAAAAATTATTTAAAAATCCACGCTTAGAGCTCATTAGAGGTCGAAAATTATTAAAAAATCCAAGCTAAGAGTTCGAATAGTCCTTCAAGAAAATCATTTTAAAAAGCCACGCTTAGAGCTCCGATAGTCCTTCAAGAAAATTATTTTAAAAATCCACGCTTAGAGCTCAAATAGTCCTTCAAAAAATCCACGGTTAGAGCTCTGATAGTTTTTTGAAAAAAATGTCGAAAAAAATCAAAGAAAGTCCTTCACACGCTTAGAGCTCTGATAGTCCTTTACGAAAATTATTTAAAAATTCACGCTTAGAGCTTTGATAGTCATTTAAGAAAATTATTTAAAAATTCACGCTTAGAGCTTTGATAGTCATTTAAGAAAATTATTTAAAAAAATCCACGCTTAGAGCTCTGATAGTCCTTTAAGAAAATTAAAAAAATCCACGCTGAGAGCTCTGATAGTCCTTTAAGAAAAGTATTTAAAACATCTACGCTTAGAGCTCTGATAGTCCTTTAAGAAAATTATTTAAAAAATCCACGCTTAGAGCTCTGATAGTCCTTTAAGACTTGAACACTTCAAGCTCTGATAGTCTTTCCAAAGAATTACTTAAAAATACACACTTCAAACTCTGATAGTCCTCCCAAAAATTAGGGTGGGGTATGTAAGTAATACCACTTTCTAACTGTATTGAATCTTTAAATTTCCTGAAAAAATCCTCCACATTATCTAAAGCAAATAATCATGATTATATTATTTTCGACATTTCAACGGTTGCTGGACGTTGTGGTGGTGAAATAGCTCAAGTACCATCATCATCTTCACCACTAACATTGCCATTTGAAATAACAACTTCAAATCATCAATCATTTAGAAAAGAATTTATTGTCAAAAGCGTCAAAACATAAACCTCACCATTTGATTGATGTATTAGCTTATCAGAAATAATAGAAAAATCTCTACGCCAAAGCCATATTGAGAAGAAAAGGTAACAGCAAAAAAACAACAACAGACGAAGACATAAATACAGGGTATATTGTGGTAGACATCACCATCCACTACTGCCACCATCAACATCATTATAGCCAAACTGCCACAATGTCGCCTCTGTCAGCAAACATCAGGAGAAGTCATGTTATGCCGAAGAAGAAAAAAAGCGAAAACCGCCAACGCAATAGTAAGGGGGATCTTTGTTATTGTACTTTTAATGGTGGAGGTAACTTTTCCAGATTCTTAAGAATGTGATATGGCTTTTGTTTTGTTGTTGTTGAGGGGTTTTCTTATTGTTCTTACGTTTGTTTTATAAATTATAGTGAAATTTATTGTTGTAGCTGGCATAGATGAAGGAAAATGATCTTAGACCACAAAATATGCAACCTTTCACTCTCATTTTATTGGATTCTTGGGAAAATTGTAAAAAATAAAGGGAAATCACTTTTTTTTAAAGGTGAGAAGAAGTTCAAGACTACAAAATCTTCGTTTCTTTATCAAATAGCCCTGGAAGAAAAATATTACAAAAATCTGAATTTCTAGCTCGGATAGTCCTTGAAGAAAAGTAAATTAGAAATCAAGCTCTGAAAGTCCTGAAATAGCAAGACAAAAAGTAGAAAAATGCTCTGATAAACCCGGATAGTCCTTCAAGAAAAATATAATTAAAAAATCTACGCTTCAGGCCCTAATAGTCCTTCAAGAAAAATATTTAGAAGTCCACGCTTTAGATTCACACCTCAGGTCTTAATAGTCCAAGCCTCTGGCCTTAATTGTCCTTGAAGAAATTTATTTAAAAAACTCCACAATTCATGCTCTGATAGTCCTTAAAGAAAATTAATTAAAAGAACTCTACGCTTCATGCTCGGATTGTCCTTAAAGAAATGTATTTAATAAATCCACGATTCAGGTCTTAATAGTATTTGAAGAAATGTATTTAAAAAATAATCATGCTCTGATAGTCCATAAAGAAATTTATTTAAAAAAAAAATAAATTTCTTTAAAAAATCCACGCTTCTGGCTCTGATAGTCACCTCAAGAAATTTCTTTAAAAAATCCACGCTTCTGGCTCTGATAGTAACCTCAAGAAATTTCTTTAAAAAATCCACGCTTCTGGCTCTGATAGTAACCTCAAGAAATTTCTTTAAAAAATCCACGCTTCTGGCTCTGATAGTCCCCTCAAGAAATTTCTTTAAAAAATCCTCGCATCTGGCTCTGATAGTCCCCTCAAGAAATTTCTTTAAAAAATCCTCGCATCTGGCTCTGATAGTCCCCTCAAGAAATTTCTTTAAAAAATCCACGCTTCTGGCTCTGATAGTCCCCTCAAGAATTTTCTTTAAAAAATCCACGCTTCTGGCTCTGATAGTCCCCTCAAGAAATTTCTTTAAAAAAATCCACGCTTTTGGCTCTGATAGTCCTTCAATAAATTTCTATAAAAAATCCACGCTTTTGGCTCTGATAGTCTCTAATAGTCCTTGAAGTAAATTATTTAAAAAAACCACGCTTCAAGATCCGATAGTCCTTGAAGAAATTTATTGAAAAAATCCGCACTTCATTTCTCTAACAGTCCTTGAAGAAATCTGTTGAAAAAATCCACTCTTCAAGCTCCGATAGTCCTTGAAAAAAATAGCCAACCAATAGCCTTTAAAAAATATATAAAAAATCGACACTTATGTAAATAAACTTTTTTTGCACAAGGCAGGACGGGCGGAAAGCAGGAAATCTTTCGACAAATGACCTGAAGGCAGAGGTCTTTCGATAGAAAAGATTGAGTCAGGGAGTTTTTCAATAGATGAGCTGAAGCCATGAAATATTTCTATAGACGAAGGCAGGAAGTATTGCCATATATGGGCTGGAGGCAGGGGTCTTTTGACTCGCTGGAGTCAGGGACAAGCTGAAGGCAGGGAATTTTCGGATGGACGACCTAAAAATAGGAGGTCTTTCTATAGTCGAATTGAAAGCATGGAGTCTTTCTATGGACGAATTGAAAGCATGGAGTCTTTCTATGGACGAACTGAAGCCATGGAGTCTCCCTATAGATGATCTAAAAGCAGGGACCCTTTATGTAGAAGACAGGGAAGGCAGGGTGTCTTTCTATAGGCGACCTGAAAGCAGGAAGTCTTTCGGTAGACAAGCTGGTGTCAGGGAGTCTTTCAATAGATGAACTGAAGGCAGGGAGTTTTTATATGGACGAGCTGAATGCTGGGAGTTTTTCTATTGTTGAACTAACCGTAGATAATCTTTCTATAGCGGATCTGAAAACATGAAGTTTTTTTAAAGACAATCTGAAGGTAGGTAGTCTTCAATAGACCACCAGAAGGCAGTCAATTTGAGAGGCTGTGAGTCTTTTATAGACGAAGGCAGTCTTCTACAGACGATCTGAAGGCAGGGAGATTTATAAAAATCCTATCCTTTGTAATAAACGTCAGTCTTTTAATATTTTATTTTAAGTTGATACTAACTTGATTACAATTGTATATGACACTTAAACATATGCATGTATGTAAGATTGTATACCCCATACCCCTTCAAGATTTTTGTTATATTTCCGCACGTACATTATAACAAACTAACAAGCATTTAATTCATTTCGCAACGATTACAACAATGAGTTAAAAAGTAAAATTGATTTCTTATCCGCCAACAGCATCAGGATCTTCGATACACTGGCAGATGCTAATACCATTCAAAGGCTACCAGAGGCTCCCGCACTTTTGTAACTAAAAGAAACTCTATGGCTATGGCTGCGATCAATCAATGTAATTGAAATTGATTGATTTCGTTTATTGGATATAACAACAAGGAGATCAAAAAACCTCAAGCAATGGACCAGAATACTACACCACCATCGCCATCATCTTTGATTGACGACAATTGCAATATTGCGAATTTATAGCTATAACGTTGGGTGATCTATTTTTATGGCAAATTGATTTTGATTAATTTTCATCAAGGAAATATTCATAAGGGATCCGACGTATTTTTCTGTTTTAAAGCATTGTAACATGTTACGATATTGCGATAGCTTGTTGCAGATGCTATCATGTGCAATGGTTATAACTTACAATGCACATTTTCTTATAACAGGTTTATGTCAGTAAAAAAGAAAAAAAAAAACAGCAGAAATACCCCAGTCATTGTTAAGTGGCGTCCCTTTGTGAAGACACCAACAAAGCCATCAAGAAGTCATCATCAATATGGTTAATGTAAACTAACCAATCATCAGTAGAAGAAAAAAATTGTTAGACTTTGGGTTTTTTTCTTCTTAACTTTTTTATGGTTTAAATGTGCGGAATCTTAGTTAGTGTTTTGTGGTTTGATTTAGGTATTCAGAGAAGGTAATGCGGCATAGCTAAGGGTACAGTGACATGTGACAGTGGGGCAATAAAAATAAAAGTATCAGGATGGAAATATTATAAATCAGAAAAAGATATTCATTATAGACGTGCTTAAGCAGGACGACTTTATGTATGCGAACAAAAACCAGGAAGTCTTACTATAGACGAACTAAAGGCAAGAAGTTTTCCCACATACGAACTGAAGTCTGAGAGAATTTTATAGAATGCAGAGAATATTTCATGGGCGAGTGGAAGGCAGGGGTATTTACGTCAGCTGAAAATAGGGAGTCTTTAATAGGCTGGTGCTAGTATGCTAATAAGCTGCAAGTTTTATATCTGAAGGCAGGCAGTCTTCTAAAGACGAGCTGAAGGCAGGGGTCTTTTTACTTGCGTGCTGAGGAAGAAGGAGTCTTCTACAGACAAGCTTAAGGCAGGGTGTTGATCTATAGGTGAGCTAAAGGAATGCAGTTTTTTCTGAAGGCCAGGAGTCTGTTAAAGACGAGCTGAGGGCAGGGAGGTTTCCTATAGACGAGATTAAGACAGGAAATCTTATTATAGTTAGACTTAAGGCAGGGAGTCTTTCTATATGTGAATTGAAGACAAGGAGTCTTTTATAGACGAGCTGACTGCTGGGAGTCTTTCTATATCAGGGATGAAGACAGGAAGTCTTTCTATAGACTAGCCGAACCCAGGGAATCTTTTATAGACGAACTAAGAGTCTGTTACAAATGATCTGAATAAAGAGTTTTTAATACACTCTGAGGGCAGGAAGACTTCTTTTAAACGGGTTGAAGGCAAGTACATTTCCTATGGACGATCTGAAGGAGGATAGTCTTTAATCTACAGAATTAGAGGCTGGGAGTCTTTCCTACACCAGGTGAAGGCGTTGAATCTTATACAGACGAGCGTAGTGGGTAGAGTTTTAAAATGTCAAAGATAATCTGAATTCTTTCTGTGGACGTGCTAATGGCAGGGAGATTTTTTTCTACAGACAGGTGAGTCTTTGTAGACGAAGTGAAGGTAGTCTTTATAGACGATCTCAAAGGAGTCTCTGTCATTATAGTGGAGCTAGCCCCGCTGTAGAGGGTATATATTGACAAAGGAATGTATGACCTATGAGGCCTATCAGATTTATAAACCTGATTTTTTAAGTTGTTTCCTTGAATTTCTATAAATATTTTTCTTGTGAACTGAAAGCATGTACTTTTCAGGTCTTTATCCCTTTCAGTGCCAAAAAAATTTGTCGGAATAAAAATCTAAAATTTTGTTTAAAATTGTTTGTTTTTTAAAATTATATAAAGGGAAATAGTTTAGAAAAATAGGAATTGTCATTTCAACCCTCAGCCAGTTTCGTGTGTCTTTCAGCATAAACAAAAACATCAATAGTAACGGTACATAGGATAACCGAAAAATCGCAAAGAAAGAGAGTATTTTTAAATGTCGACTATATTCGACAAAAACACTGAAAGGGTTAAAGTAGAATTTTAGGCCCAAATCGTGGATTTTTTAAATATTTTTTGAGGGACTATCAAAGCCCGAAGCATGAACTTTTGTTTATATTTTTCTGAAGCGTGGATTCTTTAAAATTTTTTTCTTGAGGGACTATCAAAACCCGAAGCCTCAATTTTTTAAACATTTTTATTAAGGGACTTTCAAAGCCCGAAGCATGGATTGTTTAAACCTTTTCCTTTCAAAGCCCGATTTTTTAAACATTTTTCTTGACTATAAAAGCCCGAATCGTGGATTTTTTAAATATTTGTCTTGAGGGAATATCAAAGTCCGAAGCATGGAGTGGATTTTTAAACATTTTTTGAGGGACTATTGAAGTCCGAAGTGTGGATTTTTAAACATTTTTCTTGAGGGACTATAAAAGCCCGAAGAGTAGATTTTTTTAGAGTTTTTATATATCAAAGCTCGAAGCGTTGATTTTCATATCCTTTTCATGGGGACTATCAAAACCCTAAGTTGTTTTTTTATATTTCTCCTGAGACTATCAAAGTCTGAAAAGCGATGTATTTAAACATATTCTTGAGGATCTATTATTTATATTATAATTTTTTTATTAATTTTTTTTTTGAGGGGCTTTTAGTCCTCTAAGCTTGGGGTTTTAATATTTTTATCGGTGGACTATTAGACCTTCAATCGTGGATTTTTATAATATTTTTTTCGAAAGACTATTACACCTTCAGGCGTGCATTTTTTAAATATTTTTCTCGAAGGACTATTAGATCTCTATGCGAATATTTTTAAAATATTTTTCTCGAGGGACTATTAGACCTCTAAGCGTGGATTTTTTAAATCTTTTTCTCGAGGGACTATTAGACATCTAAGCGTGGATTTTTAAAATATTTCTTTCGAAAGACTATTCGACCTCTAAGCGTGGTTTTCTTAAATACTTTTTTCGAAAGACTACTCGACCTCTAAGCATGGATTTTTTAAATATTAGACAAAAATATTTTTAAGTGAGGATTTTTTTATAATTCCTTATGAGTTTATTATTAGGCCTCTAAACTATTATGAGAGTTCTTAGTTCTACGTCCATTTTTAAAAAAGCTAAAATAAGTGTTATTTGCCTTATTTATTTTAAAATAAATATCCTGAGAATTTCCTACGAATAATATAAATATTCATCCACTATGAATTATATCTATCAGTTTTTTTATATTAGTATTATTATTGTTGTAATGTTTTTTCCTCTGTCTTTTAATATCTTTGTTATACACTCACCTGGCCCTGATGGGGAAATGATATGGCAAATGTGCCATAACCATCAGCAATTGTCATCTTTTCATCTTCTGTGGTATTTGTGGAGCCCTCAACAATAAAGTACTCAACCAGGCCATTAACACCGGCATCCTTATCCAAGGCTTGAATATTGCGAAAAATCGTTGTCCCCACTGGAGTGCTCTGCAAAAGAATGAGAAAAAAAACAGAAAACGTAAATACACACACGGACATTAATAAACAAGAAAGAAAAAAATACACACAATCGATAATAGAGAGGAAGATATAACGACATGAAGGGAATAACATTAAATCAAGTGTATAAATACCAATTGCTAGATAGATGTTGGTTGGTTGGTCCGGCTATTTTGTAGTCAACATAAAAACTAAATTACTAAGTCAACATAATGGTCTGGCTGGCAAAATGAACAGGAGCAGACGCTTCAGAAGCTAGTAGAAGTTGAAAACCTGGCTGTGCCAGCTAAAATTGAAGTTTGAAATGAAATGAAGCAAAACTAAGCTGTCCTTTTGTATTCAATCTGTTGGCCCTATGCTGGGAGCCGTTGCGTTTTTTTTGTCGATTTGGTCTCTGGCCACCACATATGCTTCTGTAAATGGTATGAAATCATCAACTATGTGTGTGATTTTTTTTGTTTTCTTAGTCTCAACACTGATTATATTTTTCTTTTCTCATCGTCATCATCGTTGGAAGACGACGACGTCATTTCGTGTGTAATAGAGTGCAAAAATATAAAAATAAATAACCAAACCAACAATCATTACAATAGCAACAACAATAATAATAAAATCCAATATGAACATACATATATAATAATAAAAAATAGTAACAAAAAGAATGAAGAAGGAAGACAAAGGAGAGAAAGACAAAAACCACAAAGCTAACATATTCTATGTATAGCATTTACCATAAATTAATTTGTTGTTTAAGTTAGATGAGGCCTGAAGGCACAAACGATGGCCCAACGTCATTGGAACCCCAAGGAAAATGAGTTACAAGGAATAGGGATGGGGAATGATAAGTTCGGGAAGTTATTAAATGAACAGAAGAGAGGTCCTAGATTTTTAAAATATTTTTAACGAAGGATCATATTTTAACTGAAGGACTATCAAAGCTTCAGGCCTAGAGGTGTTTGAGGTTCTTTAAAGGCTCTAATCGTGGATTTTTAGACAAATATTTGTAAAGGTCGTTCAAGGTTCTAAGCGTAGATTTTCAAAAGAATAGTTGTGAAGGTTGATCAACGTTCTAAGCGTGGATTTAAAACCAGTAAGGAAAGTAGTAAAGTCGGACGGGGCCGACTATATGATACCCTTCACCACTATGGGTATATTAAACAGGACTATTAACATGAAATTGGATGAAATAAAATATGTGATATTTATCTAAATGTGAATCTACCTAGATCTATCCATAAAGTATGTAAATCGACTTCAAACAAATATAAATAGGTCATCCGTTGGGCTATGTCTGTCAAATTTCGTGCAAATCGAAAGATATATAGCGACTTTGGTCCACCATTTACATGAAATCGGACGAAACTATATATGGGAGCTATATCTAAATCTGGACCGATTTTCTCGAAACTTGGCAGACATCATTCTAGGCTCAATTCAGTACGTTATGCCAAATTTCGTGCAAATCGAAAGATATATAAGGACTTTGGGGCACCATTTACATGAAATCGGACGAAACTATACATGGGAGCTATATCTAAATCTGGACCGATTTTCTCGAAACTTGGCAGACATAATTCTAGGCTCAATTCAGTACGTTATGCCAAATTTGGTGCAAATCGAAAGATATATAGGGACTTTGGAGCACCATTTACATGAAATCGGACGAAACTATATATGGGAGCTATATCTAAATCTGAACCGATTTTCACGAAACTTGGCAGACATCATTCTAGACCTAATTGATTAGGCTGTACCAAATTTCGTGCAAATCGAAAGATATATAGCGACTTTGGTCCACCATTTACATGAAATCGGACGAATCTATATATGGGAGCTATATCTAAATCTGGACCGATTTTTTCGAAACTTAGCAGACATCATTCAAGGCTCAATTCAGTACGTTATGCCAAATTTCGTGCAAATCGAAAGATATATAGGGACTTTGGGGCACCATTTACATGAAATCGGACGAAACTATACATGGGAGCTATATCTAAATCTGGACCGATTTTCTCGAAACTTGGCAGACATAATTCTATGCTCAATTCAGTACGTCATGCCAAATTTGGTGCAAATCGAAAGATATATAGGGACTTTGGAGCACCATTTACCTGAAATCGGACGAAACTATATATGGGAGCTATATCTAAATCTGGACCGATTTTCACGAAACTTGGCAGACATCATTCAAGGCTCAATTCAGTACGTTATGCCAAATTTCGTGCAAATCGAAAGATATATAGGGACTTTGGGGCACCATTTACATGAAATCGGACGAAACTATACATGGGAGCTATATCTAAATCTGGACCGATTTTCTCGAAACTTGGCAGACATAATTCTGTGCTCAATTCAGTACGTCATGCCAAATTTGTTGCAAATCGAAAGATATATAGGGACTTTGGAGCACCATTTACCTGAAATCGGACGAAACTATATATGGGAGCTATATCTAAATCTGGACCGATTTTCACGAAACTTGGCAGACATCATTCTAGACCTAATTGATTAGGCTGTACCAAATTTCGTGCAAATCGAAAGATATATAGGGACTTTGGGGCACCATTTACATGAAATCGGACGAAACTATACATGGGAGCTATATCTAAATCTGGACCGATTTTCTCGAAACTTGGCAGACATAATTCTATGCTCAATTCAGTACGTCATGCAAAATTTGGTGCAAATCGAAAGATATATAGGGACTTTGGAGCACCATTTACCTGAAATCGGACGAAACTATATATGGGAGCTATATCTAAATCTGGACCGATTTTCACGAAACTTGGCAGACATCATTCTAGACCTAATTGATTAGGCTGTACCAAATTTCGTGCAAATCGAAAGATATATAGGGACCGTTTACATTAAATCGGTTAAATATATATATGGGAGCTATATCTAAATCTGAACCGATTTTTGCAAATTTCAATAGGGTTCGTCCTTGGGCCGAATAAGTGACCTATGCCAAATTTCATCTAAATCGGATAATAAATGCGACCTGTACTTTGTTTACAATTTAACACCAACAGACGGACAGACGGACGGACGGACATTCATAAATCGACTCAGAAAGTGATTCTATGCATATTCTCAAAAGGAATTATGGGTCTACCTCGTTTCCTTTTGCCTGTTACAAACATATGCACAAAGACATAATACCCTGTACCACAGTGTGGTGAAGGGTATAAACATATTTTTGAGGATCTTTGAGGGCTCTAAGCCTGGATTTTAAAAGGAATATTTTCGAAGGTCGGGGAAGGTTTTAAACGTGGATTTTTAAAGAATTTTTTGAGGATCTTTGAAGGCCATAAGCGTGGATTTTGAAAAGAATATTTTTAAGGATTTTGGAGGCTCTGAGCCTGGATTTTTTAAAGAATAATTTGGATGAACTTTCAAACCTGTGTGGATTTTTTAAAGAATATTTTTGAAGGTATTTCAAGGCTCTAAGCGTGGAGTATTTTAAAGAATATTTGGGAAGGTATTTCAAGGCTCTAAGCGTGGATTTTTTTAAAGAATATTTGGGAAGGTATTTCAAGGCTCTAAGCGTGGATTTTTTTAAAGAATATTTGGGAAGGTATTTCAAGGCTCTAAGCGTGGAGTATTTTAAAGAATATTTGGGAAGGTATTTCAAGGCTCTAAGCGTGGAGTATTTTAAAGAATATTTGGGAAGGTATTTCAAGGCTCTAAGCGTGGATTTTTAAAGAATATTTGGGAAGGTATTTCAAGGCTCTAAGCGTGGATTTTAAAGAATATTTGGGAAGGTATTTCAAGGCTCTAAGCGTGGATTTTTTAAAGAATATTTTTGAAGTTATTTGATGGGCGTAAGCGTGGATTTTCTAAAGAATATTTTTGAAGTTATTTTTCTAAAGAATATTTTTGAAGTGTCTTTAAAGTCTTTAAAGGATCTAAGCCTGGATTTTTTAAAGAATATTTTTCAATCTCTTTAAAGGCTCTGAGCCTGGATTTTTTAAAGAAAAATTTTCAAGCTCTTTAAGGGCTCTACGCCTGGATTTTTAAAGACTATTTTTCAAGCTCTTTAAAAGCTCTACGCCTGGAATTTTTAAAGAACATTTTTAAGGTCTTTAAAGGCTCTACGCCTGGATTTTTAAAGAATACTTTTAAGGTCTTTGCAAGAGCTAAGTTCTCGACTTTTTGATTTCCCTAACTTCTCAATCTTCCCTGTTAAAACATTCCTCACAAATCTAACCAAAGCAGGATATCTCTCACAACATTTCATGACAAAGATGTGTTGCATGCAGCTGCCGCTTCTGCTGTGGCCGATGATGTTCTTGTTGCCTATTACTATTATGACTGTTATTGCTGTTGATGTGGTCGGAGCATATTTTTGCTGTCCGCCTAGAGAGTGTCTAAGAATGTCCCTTATTTCATGTAAAGGGCGACATAAGAATGTTAGTTTGATGTACGAAGCTTTACATGGTCAGTAGTCCGTGAGTACAGCTGAGGGAAGTATGGCACCACAACACATTGCTGGAATCTCATCCCCCAGTTGAGTTGGGATAGCTATGTGAATGTCTCCATATACCACATAGATATTTTTTAGTTGGACAGCAGTAACAAATATTAATCAGTTTTGAAAATGTGCTGTGTGTGTTGTGTTGGAATTCTTAAAGTTCAGTCATTTTCAGTCCGTTTATTGTAATGACAATGAACTTGGACTTGTCTTGGGCCATAGCTATGGTCAACATAAATTGGTATTCTAGTTGGCTATTTTGTGAGTGAGTGTGTGTGTGCGCTCTTCATTGTCAAGTTATGTTTACTCCATTGACCGCATAGAGAGTTGATTGTTGTCATAAATGGTTATAGTGTTAATCATGGTTGATTCTTTTGTCTCCATTTAAAGGCAAAAGTGTTTGATGAAAATAATTTCTGTTGTCGTTTGGTTGTAGTTTTTGCTGTTTTTTCTATTTAATAATGATAGCTATTTGAGAAAATGTGTTTTCTTCGGTATATTTGGTAGCAAAAATAATAATTAACTTTGAATTTTACAAATTGTTATAGTTTTTCCAACCAAGGGAATGGGGAAAATAGAATTCTCAAGGTAATGCAACATGAGAAACAATTTTTAATGCCTGTTAGATTTTACAAGTCTAATTGTGTTCAATTATTATCAGAACCAGAATAGTTTCGAAGGTCTACAAAGGCTCTAAGATTGGATTTTTTAAAGAATATTCGTTACAGACTTTGAAATCTCTAAACGTGGATTTTTTTAAGATTTTTTTTTAAGACTTTGAAGCCTCTTAGTATGGATCTTTTCAAGAATATTTTGCAAGGAAGCCTCAAAGCGTGGATTTTTAAAAGAATATTTTGAAAGGACTTTGAAGCCTCTAAGTGTGGTTATTTTAAAGAATATTTTGAAAGGCTATTAAAGACTCTAAGCGTGGATTTTCTAAAGAATATTTTGAAAGGTCTTTAAAGGCTCTAAGCGTGGATTTTCTAAAGATTATTTTTGAAGGTCTTTAAAAGGCTCTAAGCGTGAATTTTCTATTTTCGAAGGTCTTTAAAGACTCTAAGCGTGGATTTTCTAAAGACTATTTTTGATGGCCTTTATAGGCTCTAAGCGTGGATTTTCTAACAAATATTGTTGAAGGTCTTTAAAGGCTCTAAGCGTGGATTTTCTAAAGACTATTTGTGATTTCATAAATTATTCATATTGAAAAAAAAACAACAACAACAATAACACTGAAGAAAAATAATACTACAAATAACGCTTTACAATGCATGGTAAGGCGGCGGTAGTCACACAGCTGGAAAATTTAAAAATTGTTGAACGAGGGAAGGTTTTAAAAGGTCAGGTCTCAGGTTTAGTAATAAAGACTAAAAGTCGTGGATTTAAAAAAAATATAAAAATGATTTTTTTAGGTTTGAAGGCTCTAGGCTTGGATTTTTAATGAATATTTTTGAAGGTTCCACGCGTGGAATTTTTAAAGAATATTTTTGAAGGCTTTAGGCTTGGATTTTTTAACGAAGGCTCTAAGCGTGCAAGGAAGCCTCAAAGCGTGGATTTTTAAAAGAATATTTTGAAAGGACTTTGAAGCCTCTAAGTGTGGTTATTTTAAAGAGCTATTAAAGACTCTAAGCGTGGATTTTCTAAAGAATATTTTGAAAGGTCTTTAAAGGCTCTAAGCGTGGATTTTCTAAAGATTATTTTTGAAGGTCTTTAAAAGGCTCTAAGCGTGAATTTTCTATTTTCGAAGGTCTTTAAAGGCTCTAAGCGTGGATTTTCTAAAGACTATTTTTGATGGCCTTTAAAGGCTCTAAGCGTGGATTTTCTAACAAATATTTTTAAAGGTCTTTAAAGGCTCTAAGCGTGGATTTTCTAACAAATATTTTTGAAGGTCTTTAAAGGCTCTAAGGGTGGATTTTCTAAAGACTACTTTTGGCTCTAAGCGTGGATTTTCTAACAAATATTTGTGAAGGTCTTTATAGGCTCTAAGCGTGGATTTTCTAACAAATATTGTTGAAGGTCTTTAAAGGCTCTAAGCG
This sequence comes from Musca vetustissima, assembly GCF_032173495.1. NCBI lineage: Eukaryota > Metazoa > Arthropoda > Insecta > Diptera > Muscidae > Musca > Musca vetustissima. The sequence continues at coordinate 163,314 of NW_026880437.1, forward strand.
TGGATTTTCTAAAGACTATTTGTGATGGCATTTAAAGGCTCTAAGCGTGGAGTTTCTAACAAATATTTTTGAAGGTCTTTAAAGGCTCTAAGCGTGGATTTTCCTAATACTTAAAGGTCACAGAAGGCTCTAAGCGTGGATTTTTTTAGAGAATATTTCAAAGGTCATTGAAGGCTCTAAGCGTGGGTTTTTTAAAGAATATGTTAAAAGGTCATTGAAGGCTCTAAGCTTAAATTTCTTAAAGAATATTTTGAAAGGTCATTGAAGGATCTAAGAGTGTATTATTTATAGAAACATTTGAAAGGTCACTGAAGGTTCTGAGCGTGTATTTTTTTATAGAAAAATTTGAAAGGTCACTGAAGGGCCTGAGCGTGGTTTTTTAGAATATTATGAAGCGTCATCGAAGGCTCTAAGCGTGGATGTTTTAAGGAAAATTTTGAAAAGCCACTGAAGGCCCTGAACGTGGATTTTTTTAGGAATATTATGAAGGGTCTTCGAAGGCTTTAAAAATATTGTGAAGTGCCATCGAAGGCTCTAAGCGTGGATTTTTTAAAGAATATATTTTAGGGTCTATCAGAGATTATTTCTTTATGGATATGTAAATTATATATCACATCTTGTTTTATTATTTGCATTTTAGGTGCATACATCATATCTATTGAAACTTCCATTCTTCTTCAGGAATATGTCAAACTGAAAACAATTCCTAACTGAATTGACATGACTTTAAAGCACAAACAAAAAAGGAGAAGGTGGTGGAAGTGGCAGAGGCAGTTTCCAATATGCCTTCCTTTTATTGTTTTAGGCCTTTGGATGGCCACACAAACGGCCAAAATCACACTTCATATTTTAAAGGCGACACAACGGCTAACATAAACAGAAAACTTGGTAGAGATTCTACCATCTTGCCAGACGGCCATCTTAAACAAAAAATGTAAAGATTTGGTTTTCAAGAAAGAAAAAAAAAGAATTGAAAGAACAGTAAAGAAATATCAATAATATTTTAAAGTTTTCAACATATTCTGTCGTAAAAGAAGACGGCTTTTGTAAATGGTAAACAAAGCAAAGCTGTTGTAGTGGCATGGCCTGCCCTGGCCAATAGGAAATGCCAACAAAAATGCATATTAAATTGAAAATCGTTTACAGCTGAAAGATATATGTGGAAGAATTCAAACGGGAGGCATCTTGAAAATGGTAAGGGTTATTTTATTTTGTCACTTGATTTATAGAACCCCCTCCTCGTCTCTCTTTTTTCCCGCCCGTTCCATATTAAATCATCTTGCATAAAAAAGTCGTATCCCCAAACACAATATTCTAAAAGTATTTGCAGATTTGTTGGTTGGTTGCTTTGCTTTCTACTTAACCAAATAATATGAAAATAAACAGAAAGACATATTAAAAAAAAAAAATGGAAGAAGACACCCAAACCGTTGAATGGCTGGCCAAAGAGGAAAAAAAGATAGCTGGTAGCAAAGTGATTGCATGGCTGCGCAACAGATTGGGTGTTTGTTTAGATGGATGCAGAGCTCAAAACCTCTTAGTGGTGGTCATAAAGAAAATCTTGAATAGGGTTATTCCTTTCGGTATGTTTATTTGTTATTGTTGTTGTTATCTTTTGGGGGCTTTGTTTGTTCGTTCGTTGACAACGATGACGGTGACGACAACGACATATGAATGCAATTTAAATATTTGCTATTCGGCTGATCTCTACATGGTTTTCATAAATTATTCATATTGAAAAAAAAAACAACAACAACAACAATAACACTGAAGAAAAATAATACTACAAATAACGCTTTACAATGCATGGTAAGGCGGCGGTAGTCACACAGCTGGAAAATTTAAAAATTGTTGAACGAGGGGAGGTTTTAAAATGTAAGGTCTAAAGTTTAGTAATCAAGACTAAGAGTCGTGGATTTCAAAAATATAAAAATAACATTTTATTAACTTCTTCGAAGGCTCTGGGCTTGGATTTTTTAATGAATATTTTTGAAGGTTCCACGCGTGGAATTTTTAAAGAATATTTTTGAAGGCTTTAGGCTTGGATTTTTTAACGAAGGCTCTAAGCGTGGATTTTTAAAAGACTATTTTTAAGATCTTTGAAGGCTCTAATTGTGGATTTTCTAAAAAAAAATTTTGAATGTATTTAAAGGCTCTAAGCGTGGATTTTCTAAGGAATACTTTTGAAGGTATTTAAAGGCTCTAAGCGTGGATTTTCTAAATATTTCTGAAGCTATTTAAAGGTTCTACGCGTGGATTTTATAAAGAATATTTTTGAAGGTCTTTCATGGCTCTAAGCGTGGATTTTTTAAAGAATATTTTTGAAGGTATTTAAAGGCTCTAAGCCTGGATTTTCTAAACAATTTTTTTTAAGGTATAGAAAGGCTCTATGCGTGGATTTTCTAAAGAATATTTTGGAAGGCATTTCAAGGCTGTAACCCTGGATTTTCTAAATTATATTTTTGAAGGTATTTAAAGGCTCTAAGCCTGGATTTTCTAAAAAATATTTTTGAAGGTATTTAAAGGCTCTAAGCCTGGATTTTCTAAAAAATATTTTAGAAGGTCTTTGAAGGTTCTAAATTTTGATTTTTTAAAGAATATTTTCAAGGTCTTTCATGGCTCTAAGCGTGTATTTTCTTAATATTATTTTTTTAGGTCTTTAAATGGTCTATGTGTAAAGTTCTAAATCGTGGATTTTTCGAATGATATTTTTGAAGGTTTGAGGCTTTGATTTTTTTAATAATACTTTTGGAGGGCTTCAACTGATCTAAGCGTAGATTCAAGGGCCCTAAGCGTGGCTTTTTAACAGATTTCTTTTTGAAGGGATTCAAAGGTTCTTAGCGTGGATTTGTTGAAGGGCTCCAAAGACTCTAACAGTGTATCGTTAAAATATATTTTTGAAGGATTTAAACACTCTAAGCTTGGATTGTTAGAAGATTTACTTTTGAAGGACCACAAAGGCCATTAGCGAATTTTTTATAGATTTTTTGAAGTTCTTCAGGGGGTTTTAGCGGGGTTTTGTTAAAGCCTCTTATCGTAGAGCATTAACATATTTTGGGAAGGACTTCAAAGACTCTAAGGCTTGTTATACGATTTTTACGGCCATAAAGACTATATGCGCGGGTAGATAAAATATTTTTTTCAAAAGCTACACGCTTATTATTTCATGGGCTACAAAGGCTTAATTTTTAGAATAACATTTATGAAGGCAGAAATAATATTTATTTTATTTAATCCACGCCTCTGAACGTTGAAATAATATTAATTTTATTTTATTCACGCTTATGGGCCTTGGAACTTCATTTATTTTATTTAATCCACGCCTGTGAGAATTGAAATAATATTGCATTTATTTCATATCCATCTCTTGTCACTAAAAAGTTTTATTGGATTTGAGACTTTAATCTTTGAGACTTTTAATATGTGAACCCAATTTTTATATACCACCCTTTCATACTTACTATAAAACATAACAATGCGAAAAAACAACAACAACAAAATCAAAATGTAACTATTTAATGCTAATGTCCTTCCACCAAAAAAACTGACAAAGCCCCAAACAAAAGAAAATCCGAATACAAAGTAGCATTTTGTGTATATTGCAAAAAAAAAAAAAAAAAAAACCAAAAATAAAACAAATTTTTACCACATTTGGCTATACTGAGATATTATATAACTGTAAGATAATATTTTTGTTGTTGCTTAATGCTAACTAGCCTTTGACTGGGGTACACAGCTGTAAGTTATATTCTACGTTCTTATTATTTGGAAAAAAACAAACACTATGAAAAACGAACCGATAAAAAAGAAGACGTTCTTAGTTCGCTTTGACCTTTTTGTGAGCTTTCTTAACACCACCACCACCATTGTGTGTAGCAGAGACCATTTGGCCTTTTTTGTGCCTAGGTGGGTTGTAGGTGATGATGTCACCTTAGCTAAGCTTGAAAGGAATAACAATTCCTGCGATTTTTTTCTTCATGATAAAATTCTTATGAACATAATGATTTATGAGTTGTGTGATGGTGGTGCTAAGGCGTTGGTTGACAAATTTTATTGTTCCATCCATCCAGCCATCCATGGCAGTAGATGTATGCGCAAAGGAATGTAAATTATATTTGTGAGTGTGATACTATTCTATAGCTGTCGTCATTTGTCATGTGAAGTGAACTGTAGTGATATCGAGTTATTGTATTTTTTATAGAAATACGAAATGATGTACGAGAAGAAATATGGTGTGTTGAAGTGTGTGCCTTAAGTCTTTTGATTTGGGACCATACCCTTTAAATGAAATACAACATAGTTTGAATCAATTAATACTATAAGTTAAATATGGTGAAAAATAAAAAAATAAGTGAATAAATATTTATAGCAGATTGAGTTCTACTTTATTTAATAGCAATTTTAGAAATACGACAAATTTGTATTATATTAAAAGTGTATTTAAATGTGTGGACTACCAGAACCATGAACTGATTTTGTTAAAAATTTAGTATTTTCCAAGCCTCAGAGGCCTGAATAAATAAAAAAATGCTTGGTCAAGGCGTTTTAAAAAGAAATTCGAATATTTTAAAGATTGTATGAAAAAACTAAATATTATTTTAATACCAAAGTCGGGATTTACTAAGTCAAATATTTGTTAAAGTTTCGGATGTCAGAATTAAAGAAATAAATATTTGATCACACGTTCTGAGATCCGGAGGCGTAAAATAAGTAATACAAATATTTTATTGAGATCAAGGTGCGAGGTTTAAAATATAAAATATTAAATAAGAATATATTTTTGCACACAGGCTTGGATTTAATAAAATTCCTTTAAATTCCAAAAGTGTCGATTAAAAATATTCTTTTAAGTTCCAGATGCGTGGACATGGTATAACTAAAACCTAAACCAAGACTCATGATATAAAAAAATAAAGTCCTGAGGAGTGGATTAAAAATATTAATATTTTTTTAGACTAAAATTTTGATAAAACCGGAGAAATGGTTGAAGTTGACCGGCATGTTAGCAGTCGTAACATCGCCCAGGAACTAAAAATCGACCATAAAACTATTATAAACCTTTTACACAAATCTGGATTCAAAAAGAAGCTCGATGTTTGGGTGCCACACCAATTAACAGAATAAAATAGGATGGATCGAATTTGCGAATTCTGCGAAACTTTGGCCAAATGGAATGAGATAGACCCATTTCTTAAACGGATGGTGACTGGAGATTAGAAATGGATCACATACGATAACTCTGTGCGAAAACGATAGTGGTCAAAGAGCGGTGAAGCACATCAAAGGTTGCCAAACCACGACTAACGATCAGGAAGGTTCTGTTATGCATTTGGGCTTAAAGGCGATTATTTATAAGGAGTTGCTTCCATATGTCCAAACGCTAAATTCTGATCTCTACTGCCAACAACTGGACCGTTAGAATATAGAATCGGCTAAAATTGGCCAACAGGAGAGGTTTCGTGTTCCACCAGGGCAACGCTAGGCCACACACATCTACAGTGACTCGCCAGAAACTTCGAAAGCTTTGTTGGGAAGTTTTAATGCATCCGCCATACCGGCACCATGCGAAAATTGGTATCTAAAAAGGATGTGACAATCGACAACTAGATTTTTTTTTGCAAATAGAGTGCAGGACTTCTAAGAGATAGGCATTATGAAGTTACATTTAAAATGGCAACAAGTCATACAACAAAACGGTAATATTTGGCCCAAATCGGACATTCCGAATCATGTTAAATAAAGTCCTATAGTTCATATAAAAATAACGCATTTCTTTTTCCCCAAATTAATATATTTTAAGGCGCAGATTTGTAAATATGTGTGTCATGAAAAGCTGAATTTGGAGATGTGACCCAAAAATATGTTTCTAAGAAAACTGTGCATAGAAGCATCACTAAAAAATATTTTTCAAGTGCGTGACTTAAAAAATAGTTTTTATTTTAGAGAACAGGGTTTGTAGTTGTGAAATAAAAAATATATTTTTCAAAATTCCAACAGAAGAGGTTTAATTGGTTTCAAGAAGATTTTCTATGGTCTTGGTAAAGATCGAATTTCGGGGAGAAGGCAAATATCAAATGTGGTAGAGGTTTTAGAAGACCTACAGAGGAACTTCTATAGCATAAAGCCTCTGATACTGATACTGATTTCACTGATTTCTTCTATAGATGTTTATAGAATATTATCTAAACTTTCCGAGATAATTGTGAGTAACATGTCGCGCATTATTTAATATTTAAATTTATCATTCCTGGCGCATCTACGGTAGCATAATAAAGTGATTACGTGCCTAAAAAACTGTGCTTAGAGGCGTGATTAAAAAAATAAACAGGGTTTAAGTGGTGAATTGCAAAATATGTTTCTGAATATAAAACCGATGTTCTGAGTTCAAAAATGATTATTTCTCAAGGAATATAAGACCGGGTTCAGTATGATAGATGCTTGTATAAAAAATTCCAGGACTTGACGTAAATTTGTAGACCTGCAGGAAAATTAAATATTTTCAAGGGCCGTAAATTTTTTATAAAATCTTCTTATGGCGCAATGAGAGCAGCAAGCGCGATTTTTTAATATTATCATAAATTTATCAAGATTTTTATATAAATAAAAAACAAAAAAATTTCTCAAATTTATTAATTAAAATTGGAAATTTAAATTTATTTTTATTACTAAAATATTAAAATTATAATTATATATAGCTACTGGTTTTGTGGGCAACAATAAATTAAAAAATCCATTTTCATAGAAAACCACTAAAGCATTGAATTTAACAATTATAAATTGTAACACATAAAATCGCAGAGTAATTAAATGCCAGTTAACAATTTTATTTCAAGTGGAAAATCATGCATAAATAAAAACAATAAGATATGGAAATTAACTGCTGAGTATTTGGTTACAGCTGTGGTAAATTATTTTTTTATTGTTTGCAGTTTAGTTGAGTGTTAAAAGCCAACTGAAAATTAATAGAACCTAAGCAAAATTTTCTTCGGAACAAACATGTGTGTTTTCAAATCAAGAAAATGTTTTAAATTGTTAGAAGGCAAAAAAACGAACATAATTCCAGCCCCGATCAAGACACCTCACAGTCAAAATAATACAGAATCTTGTCGGCTTTAATCCACTACCTAAGAGCAAATTAATATATCTCATACCCTTAAAGGATTATTATTAGTTCCCTTTGATTTATACTCTATGGACCAACATATTTTTTCTTGAATTTCTCACACAAAGTCAAACACCCACTACCCGTTTATAACTCATAAAAACAACAAACAAATCCATATTATTTTCACATATAATTCTAACAATAGTTTGTTTACTCATAACGTCCAATAAAACAAACATGAATTTACCGCGAATTCCGCCACGTTTAACCCTAACCTAACTTTAACAAGAAATAAGCCAAGCAGAAAACAGAAAAAATCTCAAAACTAGTCCCTTTTTGTAAAGATGCACGTAGCATCGTTGTGTACACATACCGAAAAAACAAAGGTTCACAAAAAAATCGTTCATCATCATTGATGGCCCCAATGGTTATGGTAGGTAGTCAATGGCTTTGGTTAGAGAGAAAACCAATTACAATTTTCATTGCCTCTTTTTGCAATAGATTCGAAGGTTTTTTATTGCCTTATTTTCCAATAGCTTCATAGGTTGTGTGTTTTTTGGCGGTTGTGATAAACTTTTTCTCCAGTTGAGGTTAAATTGAAATAAACTTTGAACTTTTTTTATTTTTGGTATTGGGAAATATTTAGGATTCGGGGAAATTCAATATTTGATTGACAACGAATTTGGGGAGCACTATAAACAATATTTCCTATGCTCGGTACACTAAAGAGTCTCATCAGAAACTTACAAAAGTAAATTTTAATATCAGACTCTTTGAAAAAGTATTAATTATTTTAGAACTAGTTGTATGACAATTTGAACTACACTTCTAGTAAAAAAATCGCTCAATACAAAGTTGAATAAAGTTTGTGTCTTGAGTCGTTTGTTTTAAATTGTGTATACAATGTTAAAGTGTTATGACGTTTGTGTCTTAAGTCGTTTGTTTTAAGGGATATTTGCAATGTTGTAGTGGATTAAAGTTTGTGCCTTAAGTCTTTGGTTTTATAGGGTGTATAGCATATTAAAGTAATCCTCCGTTGTTTACATTTTCTGTTTAAAGTACACATATTGGCAATAGAAAAAATTAGCTATATCCTACATGGTCTTCCCTAACTCTTCTGCTTGTTTGTTAGGCTTAAGGCATATAGCTGTTACACAGCAAAGTACACGTGTGTAAATATTGGTTCCATTGCAAAATTTCTTTCTACCATTAGTTGTGGAATCACTATGTTATAAATCTCTTTTTGGGTTGGTTAAGCCTTCAAGGCTATTTTTGCATATATCTTCAGCGGTAACAACAACAAAAAATACCATGGAACATATACATACGCAAACATTTCAACTTGTATTAGATGTAGATATGGCAAGACTACTTTGAGCATGACCGCACGCGTTAAGCGCTTATCGTTTTTTGGGAAGTAAACAGCAAAGCATGGAGTTTGGTGGATTGGAAGTTTATTTTTTTTTATTTAGCTTGCTTAGAATTTTCGGTTAGATTTGAATTGGGAATTTAAGGGCTTGGATAGTTATGATTAATTGTCCATTGTGTAGAACATTTGTTGTTTTTCTAGGCAATGGCAAAAGGAACGTATTTAGGATGAAGTTCAATGAGATTTTCAATATGAATTTTATGAATATTTGCGATCAGGTAAATTCCCTAAAAATTTTAAGGAACGGTAAAGTTTTAAATTTCTTAAATATTTTTTAAGGTATTTATGAATAGTGTCTAGAAGATTTTCTACAGTCTGGCCAGATATGAAATGTGGTAGAGGTTTTAGAAGACCTACAGTGGATCTGCTATAGCATAAAGCCCCTCCAAAAAACTTCCATTGATAAAACATATTTTACTGACTTTACTTCCATAGTTATTCTATCGATGTTTACAGAATGTTATCTACCCTTTTCCGAGATAATTGTGAGTAACCTATCGGACACTATTATATATATAATTTTATCATTTATTATTACTTAAGGCACTGCTGTAGCAATTTCAAGTGTTTACATGCCTAACTAAATTCAGAAATCCCCCTAGGACTATATCTGACTATATGCTATGACAGAACATAATAACAACTCTAGACTATACAGGATCTTCTGGATGTATGCCTAGCCGTAGGTACTGATGCAGCTTGACTTATAATAACCAGCGGACCTTCGATTGATTTCGAACTATGAATAGAATGGCAAAAACTACACGATCGGAAAATACATAATATAATATTATTGGGTTTGAAAGGCGAATACTTGATATTCTCGATTCGACACAGAATACTCGATCGAATCTAAACAGACGAATACTCAGGAACTACAGAACATTTTAAGAATATCAAGTGTTCGCCCTTCAAACCCAAAATGGTATCCTCATCAGTCAGATGACGCCAATACCACAACCCGCCAATGAAAAAACATAAGGTTCTTGCAACAGGTGATTGTGCGGAGTAGATACTATGTACGTCATAATTCTGCTGTACACAATTTAGATTAAAAGAATTTTCTGAAAAAAATATAGCTCGAGCCAACGATGCCTAAGCAAATACCAGTAATAGCAGCTTAAATCGAAAATTTCGAATTAGACTCTGAGATGGACAACCGACGAAATCCCCTGATAAACTACAGGAAGAATTTTAGTTCTCATGATCCCGATTTCGGCTCCCGATTTTTGGAAAACAAGTCTTGCATGAATTCTACAATGGAGCCTCTGTACATATTTTAAAAATATGACACGTCATATATGTCGTTTAGAGTTAGTGGAATTCTGTACGTCTCCTATAGACAGGAAACCTCCCGTCTGTATCGATAAACGGACATTCTGCTGATAGAATATCTATTATAGGTCTAGACAGAGTACTTCGGTAAATAAAAATAAATATACTCTGTAGGTCTTATACATACAGACATGTTCATTTAGATCTTCATAAGTTAGAGAACCTTTTGTAGGTATGTACAATATGTGGGTCTTCGTTGGCCCTGAGACCTCATGTAGACATTCTATAGGCAGAATACCTCCAGTAGTTCTTCTGTAGATAGAAGACCTTCCGTCGATCTTCGTTGACCCTGAGACTTCATGTAGTCATTCTATACCTTTCGTAGGTCTTCTATAAACAAGGGAACTCATATGGGTCTTCTATGGACTGACGCCTTTTATATACAAAATATCTCATGTAGGTCTTTTTCTGCACATATTTTAATGGGGTGTTCAGTATATAAATCATCTGCAAATTTCAAACCTTCAATGAGTTTTCTGTAGAAAAAAAAATTATATACAACACTTTTTACAAGACATAATATAGAATTTTTCCGAATCGTAAACATTTCTCTATAGAAATCCTTATTAGGGGTTTCTTACAAGAACTTTGGATTAGTAGTAGGTATTCTGTAGATCTTATATAAATAGGAGACAGTCCTTCTATGAACAGACGACTTGTTGTAAATCTTCTATAGACCTGCGTAGGTCTTCAATAGATAAAATAGCGCATGTTTTTGTTTGGTTTTGTGTATATATGAATTTCAATGAGTTTTCTATAGAAAAATTAAGATACTAAATTTTTTACAAGACTTAATATAGAATTTTTTACAAGAACTTCGGACTCCTATAGAATAGGGAGGCGTCCTATGGCTACTTTAGGACGACTTCTAGGTATCTAGAATAAAACTATAAAAAAATCTTTTATATGATCTCATATCGACGCCACCGAACCATAGTATGCTAAGTCTGAAAAGTGAGTTTTTCAGTAGAAGCTTTCAAAGTATGGAAGTTTATTTAATCGTACGTGCCATGCTAAACATTTTTGATTATAACTTTGGTTTGGATTGGCCGATGATTACCAAAATTTCAGTGAATATAAATTAAGGACCGTAGTATATAAAAACGTAAAGAACTTTAAAACATGCTAAGCCGACTTAGCATACTATGGTTCGGAGGGGTCGATATGTAGATTTCCTGTAGAAAACCTTCCTAGAGAAGATCTAACATATATCTGTTATAGAATACCTCAAAGAGAATACCTCAAAGTAGAGGTTATCTATGAATTATCTCCTGTAGGTCTCGTAAACAGTACATTCCATGTGTCTATTTATACTATTTTTATAGATCAAAGATAAAAGAGTTTATACATTGCCCCTATATAACATCTAATGTGTACTACATAAACATTTCGATGGCACATATATTAACCATCTCTATAACGCTAATGTCATGTATAGTGGAAGATTTTCTTCAGGACTCTGTTCTGAAGGTCTTGGAAATATTTCTGATTTTTTAAAATAATTTATAGGTGGTCAGAAGTGCACAGGTAAAACTTTTTATATGTAATACTTTAAAAAAATCCTGTTTATCCCTTTAATTTCTTTTAATTCATGTTTGTTTCTTAAGTCGTTTGTTTTCTCAGCGCAATCCAAATATAGCAAATATGATTATATTAAATATATAATACATTAAAAATATTTCTACAAAAATAAAAATGTCCCCTGCCATTCAGACCACCACCTTACAAATACATTTCTCACATCACCATGGCCAACATGTGAAAATTATTGCAATGCTTGACAGCAATGGAATAATGACAATTATATTTCTAACACATGTCGATTACACCAAAGTAATTTTATGGTATGAACAACAAACATGACTTGGCTTAGACAAGAAACAAGATATCCACCAAGAAGAAGACTAAGAAGAAGATGTGGAAGAATCCGCCTTTTCTATACGAGACAAAATATTTGTAATTGGATACTGCAGTGGTCCATACCATAGCTTATAAGAAAGAACATGCTCTTAATCCGTTTTATGTTAACAAATAAATATTTCGTTAGCAGTCAGATAAGAAGAAAGTGCAGCGCAGTGCAGTGGAGTGGCGTGGTCTGGTATATGGAGAAGTTGTTTTCTCCAAATACCTACCTGTAGCAACTGCTCTTTGTACGCTGTGTGTACATATAAATAAATATATTTGATTCTTGGCAAACAGTTGACTAAATAAAGCATTTTAATTGGCTGTAAAACAGAGCAAAAATATTTACTCCAATATGTCCGGTGACGGTTGCATTTGTATTTTACGTTCTTGGAATACGGTTGGCATTAAAACTTTGTTTGTATCATGCATGGAATGATGCTGTAGTTGCTTCGTTTTTTATTTGCTTTCCAGAATTACAAACATTGTTTTGAGTGGTTGGGTATTGCATTGCAAGTCCCGGGAGGTTTTGTGGATGTGTTTTATCAAGTAACCAACCCAACACAAGAGCCAGCCAGTCAGAAAACCAACCCGTCATCCAACTAAAACATTCAATACAACAAACCTTAATTCCTTAATGTTTACACATGTTAGAGTAGAGATATGTTGTGGGGCACTGTAATAGCAGAGATGTGTCAAATAACTGAATAGCTAATTTCTACAACTTGCTGTTGTTGCAACTGTTGTCTCCAAAGTTGTCCAGCATCTATAGCAATTGTCATTGCTGGGTACATTGCTTTAAAGACAATTGCTGTTGTTTGTCGCCTTTTATTTACTTGTGTGTGTGTTTGTGTGCGTTTAAGACCATTTTCCTCTCTGGTTTGAAATTAAGAAAATTCTACAGTCTGTATTTATATATATGGCCATTGCAAGAATTGTTTCAGCAGCCCCATCTCATGTTTATTTATTAGCGTCTTTAATAAAATATTTAGTCATAAGATGTCAATTAATTTTCCATTTATTGTCTGTGCTCGTAGCTTTTTTGTTGCTCGTTACAAGGAAATTGATTTTAAATTTAACACATAATTAGCCAAGTTTGGCTTGATGAAATTCATTGTATGTATTTAGAATTTACATTTAATTAAATTAAATAATGGGATGGAAATGTGTAGTAGCTGCAGGTGGGGTGAATTGTCGGGTTATTTTAAATAGTGCGATTTTTACAGAAACCAAGGTAAAGTATATCCAACCTTACCAAAATATAACAGACGCTGATCTTCCGTGCAGTTTACCGCGATATTAATGTTGTTCATTTTGGGAAACATAATAGATAAAATTGGCTAAATTAAGTAAAACGGTAAAATATAAAAGACGCTATGATTAGTTTTATTATGAAAAATAATTATAAGAAGCAAAATTAATTCTGCATCTGTCCCGAAACTTCAAGACCTTCTATAGGTTTAAAATGGAAAAGGAACTGAGTATCTCATAAAGAATACCTCATATTCTGTAGGTCTCCTATATTGGTATTCCATGGGCCCTCATAAATATCTTTTATATGTCCCTAATATCTCTTTTATAGGTTTGGTATAGGAAATCTAGTGAGTTATTCTCTATTGAAGAAATGTAGTTCTAGATTTGTCTAGGAAATATCAAAATATTTTAAATGCGTCCTATGTTATGTACTTTCCTCTAGAAGACCTTCTGTACGTCCCGAATATAAGACCGTCTGTAGGTAATCTATAACAAGTCTTCCATAGGTCCCTAAAAATTAGAACATCTTCTGTAATTCTTCTAAGGATACATACATGAGGTATTAACTGGATCTGTCCTAATCATATTAAACATTTAGACGTGAATGGAGTGGGTCCCCTAAAAAAGTTGATTCAGTTTTCAGCTAATGATTCGACTCAATGTTTGAAGATTATTAAGTTTTATAAATTCAAGTTTTTGAGGTTATACAGCAATTACGATTTTAACCTACTTCAAATCGCGGAAATACATATCGAAATCGAAAATTGGGTCTTTGATATGATAATGCACATTGCTACAAATCATTAAGAGCTATGGAAAAAGTAAATGAATTTCGTACCGTATTGTCTAGAACTGGTAATCGATGTATCACAATTAAGGATAATTATGTGGAGTTCAAAGAAAGATTTAACCAACAAATTATTTTTTTAGGCCTGACTGGAAGAGTCTTCCCATAAGGGAAGCTGGATAAACCAACAGAAGATTATAAATAGTCGACCAGAAAGGAGTCTAGGCGAGGAACCGGAGGTAGACTATATAGATAACTTGAAGACGACCAGAAGGTAATCTTTATACGTGATATTTTGAACAGAAATGCGATAGGTACACATAAATAGTGATAGGTCAACATATAAAGCATCAATATGGTCCTTAAATGGAAGTGGTAGGTAATATTATAGATTATTCATTGTCGCTTAGAAGGTCTAAATGACCAGACCTTATTTACAAATGTCTCTAGGACCTTCAAAATTAGGAAATAGAGGTGGGACCATAACAGGAAGTAGACTTTTAATAAAACTTAAAGATGTTATTTATAGGCGAAAAAAGAACCTTTAAGGCAAGATATGGTCCTAAAATGCAGGTGGTAGGTAATATAGAAGTATGGCAATCTGCGGATATCAAACGCGTTTCATCGTCATGTAATATGCCTTGTAAAGAGAGGTCGAAATTTTTATAAGATGACCTCCACAGGGCTGATTTCTATTCGTACTGATGCCAGAATTCAATACAATGTACGATTTTTGCCTGACTAAACAAGTTCTTTATAAACGAAGGAAGTCTTTATAGACAATTAAAAGGAATCAGAAATATATATTCTGAAATGACCGGAAGGTATTAAGATAATAATCAAGCAGAAGGGAGTCTAAATGACCAGATGATATTTTTATAGACGATCAAAAGGGATTCTTAATAGACAATATGTTGTTTAGAGCTGTGTATAGGACCTCTAAAATTAGAAAATTCGGATGATTCCGTTATATGAGACCATAATGTGGCCTTTACCACAATGAGATATATCCACATACGAAGGTAGGTTTCCGTTTCCTTTTTTTCGAACGGCAAAACTGCTCGTGAGATCCTGTGGAATACCTCATTTAAGTCTCCAAGAGAAGAAGTCATGAAGGTTCTGTAGGTCTTCTAAGAAATATTTTTTAGGTTTGTTATAGTAGGTTATCAACATGGTCCGAAAATGTAAGAGGCATCTGTTTCGGTGTTGAATACCAACGTTATTAAAAATGGGACTTTTATATTTTTGGCTTTGACCCATATTGACAATTTTTTTCAAAAAAAAGTTTTCCTATCCACTGAAAACCGTAGTGGCAAATTATGGTTACTTCAGTTGGAAATCAGGGACATACCTTTAATAGGGTTGGACATAAATAAAGAGGCTAAAAAAGTGGATATATATTAAAAAATTACTGCGATGGGACGTCGATGATTTTCGCCGGAACGAACTTTCTACCATTACCATCAAAAATTCCTAAAATCGATTCCAAGAGAATATAATATACCAAACTACATACACTCTGGTTGGAAAATTGGACTAGGACCTTGAATATACCAAAATATAAAATTAAACACATTTGGTTGAAGGTATGCCCAAATTCCCCAACCTACCGAAGTTAGGGTATTATCGTCATATGGGGACTACCCTAAAAAAAGGCCCAATATTCATGATTTGTTGTATAGCCACCGGTTTATTATTATTTGCTACCTAATGAGAACAACAAATACCGATTTACAACCAATTTTGTTGAAAAACTTGTTCAAAATACCGAATATTGCTGGGGACTATGCCACCACATTTCAAAGCTCTTTCGGAAATATTCTAACTGCTATCGTGATTCAAACATAAATACGAAAAGGACTGCATCGACATTCTGATGGGATCTCTGGTGAAGATTTAGAGGCCTTGCAAACGTCATGATATGGTGGAAGTTTTGAAAAACGTGGACTGTGGATATTAGGTGATCCATTTTGATTGGAAGTCACACATGGTTCAACCATTACAGATCACATCAAGTGAAACACATTAAAGACTTTCACCGATTTAATATATTCTAGTTATTACCATATGTATCGAATCAAACTTCATGCACCTTAATTTTCTTTATGTCTTAATATTTATCAGTCCCTGTTTTTAATTTTCTTTATGTCGTAATATTTATCAGTCCCTGTTTTTAATAATGTTAATTTTTGTAGGGAAACGAATATTAACCATTTTTTTGCTTTTCCTCAGAGTCTATTTTACAACCAACCAACATTGACCTTAAAAAACAGTCACACTTGTCACCTTTTGAAGGAAAAAAAATTCGTTTCCCAAGTCTTTCGTTTGAAATGACTTTTGTGTTGACCGAAATTCTGCGTTAAATTCTGCATTCCCCCATGATGACCCCTAAAACCAATCAAACTGTTCTCTCTCTTCAATCGCCAATGTCACTGAAGAAAAAAAAAACAAAACAGTTCGTGTCTTAAGTCTTTCGTTTGAATTGACTGCAATGACCGCAATCTTGTGCCAAAAATTGTGCATTTCAATAAAAATGTCTGTTAATGTCATTGTGTGTTATTGAACACATGTTTGCGTTGTGTTTGAGTTTTGTTGCTTAGCGTGTTTTTGTTTTCTTCTCTACTCGCCATTGGCTTCAAACATGTCATAGGCGTACAGCAAACAAATAGCAGGTAAGATGTACATGTGTACATCCATCGCAAAAACGAGGAAGAAACGTAACAGCATCATGCAGATGCCACATAATACATACTTCTGCTGCTGCTTCTTCTTCTACGTTTTCTTTCTCTAGAATTAGCAATTCAATAAATACAGCCTAAGGTTATAAAATAAAATACAACAACAACAGCAACAGGAAAAAAACTCATCTTTAACTGTTTCTCGGTTTGAAATGCTTCTTCGATCAGTTTCGTTTTAAAAATTTGTTTATGGTTTCCAGCTGTTTTTTGTCGTTTTGTGTGCTGGACGACTGTCGACAAAAGATGACGTCTGAGTAGTCGCAGAAGAAGATAGTAGATGATATTATTTCATATCATGAAATGTTATCCTAAATGGCACTCTGTATGCCATCATTTTCATGTCGTGTGTTTTTTTCCTGCACAATACCTCACTTCCTTGTGTGAGTTTTGTTGGCGACTTTTTGGGGACAGAGTTTAGGGGGTTTGGCTTTAAAATTCACATTCGCATAGAAGAAGAATTTCATAGAGAGATTTGTTTTTCTTGTCTAAGATGGAGCAACTTTCAAAACGACTTTTTTGAGCTATGATTTTTTTTTTTTGGTTTTTGGTATTTTATGTAATGTCAGCGTGTGTATGTGAACAAAAAGTTTTGTTTTTGTTGTAGTTGGGAACAACGGGAATCAAAACTATAAGTGCTGATATATTTTATTGATATTTATTTGGGGTGGAGAATATTTGCCTGAGATTTGTTGCAGTTTGCGTGACATTTTGACATTAGCAAGTGCATGCACCGTTAACGAGGTGGGTTTGGGAAGGGAGGGAAAAAATTATTCAACTTTTTTATATTCGGTCTATAAACCTCTTCAGATTTTCTATATACATACCAACCTCATTCGAATTCCTGTAGGCTTAAGAGGATTTACCGATCTCCTATATATCGAAGAGCCTTCCCTGATATTCTGCAGACAGAAGAGTCTCTACCGATTTTCTGTAGACCGAAGAACCACTCCTATAGGCAGAAGTCTCATTTGAACTTCTATATACAGAAGAGCCTTTTCCGATTAACTATGGACAGATGATCGTATTCCAATTTTCTGTAGGCAGAGGGCCTTTTCCGGCCTTCTATAGACACTTTCTGAAGCCTCTTCCCAAGTTCTATAGAAAGAAGACCTCCTCCACTTATTGTATACCAGAAAAGTCTTTTCCGATTAACTATGGACAGATGATCTTCCCCAGATCTTCTTTAAAATACATTTTATACACAGAAAACTTTTTCCACTTTCTATAGACATGCGATATTCTCCAGACAGTAGAATCTAGCGATATTTTATACACTTTCTGAAGCCTCTTCCCAAGTTCTATAAAAAGAACACCTCCTCCACTTATTTTATACCCAAAATAGCTTCACGAACTCTTTATACACCGCAGAGCTTCCACAGATCTTCTTTAAAATATATTTTATACACAGAAAAGCTTTTTCAGATTTTCTATAGACAGGCGAGCTTTTTGAGTTCTTCTATATATAGAAGAGCTTCTTTAGCTCTTCAATAGCTGTAAAAGTTCCATGAGTTCTTCTTTGGACAGCTGATCTTCTTTCGCTCTTCTATGTCTAGGAAAGCTTCTTCAACTCTGTTATGGACAGCTGATCTTCTTCCGCTCTTCCATGACTAGGAAAGCTTCTTCAGCTCTGTTATAGACAGAAGAGTCTCTTCAGCTCTTCTATAGGCAGAAGAGCCTCTTCAGCTCTTCTATAGGCAGAAGAGCTTCATCAGATCTTTTATAGGCAGAAGAGCTTTATCAGCTCTTTTATAGACAGAAGAGCTTCTTTACCTCATCTATATACAGAAGAACCTCTTCAGATCACCTATAGATAGAACAGCTTGAGTAGAAGAGCCTCTTCAGGTCTTCTACAGACAGAAAAGCCTTTTCAGATCTTCTATAGACAGAAGAGCCTCTATAGACAAAAGAGCTTTTTTAAACTATTCTATAGACAGAAGGGCTTTTTCAGCTCTTCTATATACAGAAGAGCCTTTTCAGATCTTCCACAGACCGAAGAGCTTTTTCAGCTCCTCTACTGACAGAAGAGCTTTTGCAGCTTTTTCTATAGACATAAGATCTTTTTCAGCTCTTCTATAGACAGAAGGGCTTTTTCAGCTAGTCTTTGGACAGCAAAACTTCTCCAACTCTTCTATGGAGAGCATAGCTTTTTGATTTCTTATATGTACAGAATAGCTTATTCTACAGTCGAAGGAGCTTCATCAGCTCTTCTAAGCCGAAAGAGGTTTTTCAGCTCTCCGATAGACAAAAGAGTTTATAAACTATAGACAGAAGAACTTATTTAGATCTTCTATAGAATTAAGAGCTTATTCAGCTTCTTTATAGACAGAAGAACACCTTAAATTCTTCCTTAGGCAGAATAATTTCTATAAAAATGGGATTTCCTTATATATTTTATGGACAAAAAGAGCTTCTGTATATCTGCTATAGAAGAAGAGCTTTTGTAGGTCTTCCATAGACTAAGGCATTTCTTGACCCATTATATGCTGGAAGAGCTTATTTTCCTCTTCTATTATCATAAGAGCTTTTTTATATTTTTTGTGACTACGTGAGCTTTCAGGCGATGACACGCAAAATCATTTATCAACAATAATTATTGCACTTGTTGTTGGTGTTATTGCTGTTGTCGAAGCCATTGTCAACGGTATCTCCTTTGTTTATGTCTATGACTGTAATAGTTAAACAAAACTGTTACAATTCCTATTGACGTCTAACTATGACGGCTACCTACATTCGTACATGTCTTTTTCCAAACAACCAGCGGCCATATAACATCATTGTTATTGTCATCACTGCGCTTTTTTGTTTGATCCGTCCGTTTGGTTTTGTTAGCGATGTGTTGCTTTGCGTTTCTCCATAAGCAAGTTGTTTATGGTCTCTTGTGAACATCTTGTTAACAACCAATGACTGACGTCCACAGTCAATTAAAGATAAATTACATCCTGAAAAGAACTGTAAAGCTAAACGAAGAGGCACACACACACACAAATACATATACACGCAAAAACCTTTAAGTAACATTTAATACATAGAAAAGTACGTATTTGGTTTAGTTGGGCTCCCGCAAACCAGCGAGAGAGAGACTGTGTCATTTTATTGTTTTTGAACATTTGTGCCTCATTGTATGTTGCTGCTTAAGAATACCGCTTTTTTCCTACACATAGATCTATTTTTGGTTTTGCTTCTCTATGGTGGTCTATTGGCGATTTGGTCACAATTGCAACGCATGTTGGTTTTAATTGTCACTGACTGCCTACAAAAAAAAATCGTTACAATTTATTTTTCTTGTGTTATGACTTTTTGTGTGTTGTGGTCACCCTTAAGCGTCTGATGTCTGCCAGTTAGCTTACGCATTAGCTAACTATGGCTCCACAGCTAACCGAAATTGGTGTTACAAGTGCCACAAACCGTTTTTTTAGCATTTTATAAAAATGGCAATGCAAGTTCTTGCTAACTGGCGTTCTACGTTTGCTTAACTATATCCAATAATATATACGTATGTAAGTATGTACGTGTGTGTTTGTGTTGGTTGCAAATTCAGCTCACCTTCCGTTTTGCCGTTGTTTGCTTTTATATGGAATCTGATGTATAAAATTAATTGGTGAAAGGTTCTCTAAATGGTATTTTCTCACACATTTTACAGCTTGTTTGATATCTTCGTTGCTTGCCTTCACCTCCTCCTCATAGATGCCTTTGGGACTTTCCAAAATGTTAACGGAGGTGGTGTTTTTGTTTGGCCTTAATGAAATACAAGAAGTTTTATTGCTTACGAGATATGTAGAAAAAAGTAGGAGCTGCTTGTATAAATGAGGAGGATAGGTTTGTAATAGAAGAAATTGTAAAATATTTACACAATTTGTTTTTCTTTAAAAAAAATCTGATATCCATGAGAAAGTAGAAACAATGTTTGAAGTATAGGTAAATTGTTGTGTGTAAATTAAAAGGTTATTTGAAATTGGAATTTGATTACAAAATAGGTCGTAGATTTATAGGAAGAAGTTCTGAAGTCTTAATTTGTTTCATTTTACTGCTGTGTATAGACGACATATATAAGGGGTATTTTCTCTAAAAGGAATTCAAGGCGACTTTTAACAACAGAATACATTGTATTTAATAAGGAGTTGACGGTGATATTTTATTTATGGAAGAGACGAAGAGGTTCTGTCGTATCTAGAAAAGCTTAAAATTATATATCATACATATCTCGAGAAGTCGTGGAAGATAAGTCTGAAGAATTTTTTGTATAGAAAACAACCTACTCTACCTATAGGATCATTGAAGAGATCTTCCTGTCTATAGAAGTACTAAAGAGCCTATTCTATCTACGGGAAGGCTGGAATAGTTCTTCGACTGATAGAAATTCTGAAGAATTTTTTCGATGTATAGAAAAGTTGATTACTAATTTGCATTTGTGAAGTAGGTCTGCTGTCTATGGAATATATGAAAAAGATTGGCTTCAACTGAAGATTCACTTCTACTTAGTTGGCTCGAAACCGAACATTTGTTCCATAAGCCGAACTTAAAAACAAGTTTCAGGCGCATCGATCTTGTGCGCCGTTTTTCCAATTTGAGACACCATGATTTGATATATGCATATGCATTTCCATATCGATGGAAAGATCAAATGGAGAAGTAGTTGATCTTTCCATCGAAATCATGATCTTCCCCTTCTGCGGGAACCATCAGTTGAGTCGCTTTTATATGCCTTTTGAGTTAGGATATCCTCATCCATTCCCATACAATGGCCTAGCCACCGGTGAAGATCGATACGATTGACTATGTCGATGTCCGTGTATAGATGGCAAAGATCGTGGTTCGTTCGACGCCGATATTTCGAAGAATATTTCTCTCAAAGGTGACGTAGGGGTTGATAGATAGCAAGCAACGGCTCTCATTGTTTAACATGGCAAAGCCCAGGCTTATCTTGGTCCCTCATTCATCTCAATTGTGGACATTGACCTCACCGCGGTGTCACCTGGAGTGAACTAATAAGTGCCGAGAGTTTACCCATAAGAACTATAAAACATGAGATGAGGCGCCGAGTTAGTTGCCCACACTCGGAAACCCCTCCTACTATGAAAAAACAACTAAGATTCTCTTCTGTCTATTGAAATGCTGGATAGGCTCCTCCGTCTATAGAAGAGCTGGAAATGCTCTTCTGTCTATAGACGAACTTTTCATCTTCAGATGAGCTGGAGATGCTCTACTGTCTATAGAGACGAGTTGAATGAGGCTATTTTGTCTTTAGAAGAGCTGGTTAGGCTCTTTGGTTTATAGAAGAGCAGGAGAGATTATACGGTCTATAGACGAGTTTGGGAGGCTATTCCGTATATAGAAGAGCTGGAGATACTCTTCGGTATATAGACGAGCAGAAGAGTCTCTTCTCTCTATGGACTAGCTGAATCGGACCATTCTGTATACATTTAAGTTAAAGTGGCTCATCGAAGTAACTCTTGTCTGTTGAAGAGCTGAAGAAATTATTCCACCAGAAACTTAAAGAGACGCTGAAGAAGCTCATCGGTCCGTAGATGTCCTGAAGCTTCTATGTATACAGTTCTACAGGCTCTTCTGTCTATGAATGAATTAAAGAGGTTCTCTGTCCATGGAGAACTATAGGAGCTCTTGTTTACGTACCAATTTATAGCATTTAGAGCTGATTAAACTATTCGATCTATAGGAAAACTGAAGCTCACAGACCGATGCTGAAGAAACTCCTTTGTATGCAGTATTACATGCTCTTCTGTCTATGAAAAAATTAAAGAGATTTTCTGTCCCTGGAAAACTGTAGGAGCTCCCCTCCTTGTGGCAGAGCTAAATATATTTGTTATCCATATAGGAACTGTAGATGCTCTCCTGGGCATTAAAGGACTGAAAATTTTCTCCCCTTCATAGAAAAGTCTCTCCATGAAAAAGGTTATGTCTCTTCTTGTTTAACTATCTCTTTATTTCACATTAAAATCTGACATAAGCAGTACTTATGATATTTCCTTTTCTATCAAAGAAAAAAATACAATAACAAGTCTTGTGGCACAATCTCTTTTTCTTTTCTTTTTTGTTTGCAATTCATATTAGAATATTGGCCGAGAGTGTATTAATTTCCTTATTGCATAAATCAAAATGTACTCCAAGTTTTATTTTTTGTTATTTTGTCGATACAAATCAAACTAATGACAGAAAAATGAAAAGCCGGTTCTATATGCCAATGCAATAATATTTTTTTACTTTTTTCCTTTAAATCGGAAAACAGTTTTTCCCCTCGGCAACGGAGTTTGATTTTTTTCAGTTTGCTTTCCTCTCCGTCTATGCGATTCTGATTTTTCATTCATTCATTTTTTATAACAATTTATGTTAAATATGTAATAATAGCCAATACCACTTGTTACATTATGTCAATCCACTTAGTGTCGTATCGTTTATTTTTTTTATTTAGTCGAGACAGTTTCCAGTTTTCCAAGTGACCGGCATGAACATTCGAACGTTCTGCCGTTATTTTGGTCGGCATGTTTTTGTTTGGATTTTGGTGCGGGGTTTTCGTTCGATTTCTGGGAGGACTTTTGTAACGAATTGAGTTTTGTCCATTTTACCATTTGATTTGATTCGATCCGGCTGTTATGTTATTGCTGCTGCCGCGGCTGCTGCTGTCACCGTTTGTTTGCTGACTGGCCGCTTCCACGTTATTAGTGGAAAAATATTATGTCAACTCAGTTTGAATGATTGTCCATTAAATGAGCTTAAAATGTGGCCATTTAGTGCTCATTGCTGGCTGCTGCAGCAAAGAAGTAACCGAGTCGAGTTGAACGAACAAGATGGCGAACAATAAAATTTGAAAAGATAGATATATTGCATAGAGGTGACTTGTCAAAGTCGTTCGGTCACATTTCAAATGGCATTCATAGAAAAAATCTGAGATTTTTGTTTTTTTTTTCACTAACGACTGTGATTGGCGTCTTTAGTATTATAATGCTGATGATAATGGCAAAGTTTGGTGTAGCGAAATATGCTGCACGAAAATCGTTTTTCTCTTTTTCATTTTTTTGTTTGTTATTAAAGATAATATTTACATTTTTTATGAGCTGAGATGAAAATAAATTATAGCATTAGTCGTCTCAGAGTGAATAAATTATTATTAAAAAATTAATGGACAGAAATGTGTAGGGTTAATATTTATAAGATGGGAATTGAAAGTTTCAAAGCGAATAGGAATAAATCGGATAAAAAATCGGAGCTTAAAAAATGTGTGAAACAATATAATCCTTTTCCGGCATTTTTACAGAAAAAATTAAGCAGGTCCTAGAATATTTGAAGGTTCTGGTTACACATCGTTACAAGAGCAGAATATGTTTTTTCAATAGAAAAACAGAGCTGAAGAAGTTACATTATCGGTAAAAAATTTGAAGCTGATCTTCAGGTTGTAGAAAACTGAAGAACTTTTATTTCGTTTGATGAGCGGAAAATGGTCTTCTCTGATATTTTGTCAATATAAGATCTGATGTACTTTTTCTGTCTATAGAAGTGAAGTCGTTCGTCTGTTTACAGAAATACTGCCCATTTCACTATGGCCTTTGGGCTCTACAAAAATCGGAGCTGATCTTCAGGCTACAGAAAAAATTAAGCAGGTCTTAGGGGTTCTGGTTACACAGCCGAAGTCAGGAAGCTTTTATAGGCTAACTGGAGACGGAATTTTTTTAGATGAGTTGAAGGTAGAGATTCTTTTATAGACACAGACAAGTGTCTGTGTATTTGAGAGCAGACGTAGGTCTTTGATCTAAAGCATCTCCTCTGACTATAGAAGACCTGAAGAACCTCTCTAGAGAAGTTTTTTTAAGGTGTTCGATATTTCGAAGAATTGGATCAATAGTAAAGGAATGTGGGAAATAAAGGCATAAGAAAATAGTACCGAAGGAAGTATTTATAGAAGAGCACATCGGAGTCTTTATAATCGTGCTTAGGGGCGTCTTCATAGGTGAGCGTCTATAGATGAGCGAAGTCTCTGAAAACGATCTCTAGGAAAGCTGTATAAGCTCTTATAACTTTAGAAGTTCTCAAGAACCTCCTGAAGCATTTTTTCTTCATCTAGAAAGGAAGCAGGTATTCGATCTATAGAAAATAAAAATCAGATCCTCTGGTTATAGAAGCCCTAAAGTGTCTGTGTATTAGTGAGCTGAAGCAGGTCTTTGATCTAATGCTTCTCCTTTCACTATAGAATACCTGAAGAACCTTTTCTGTCCATAGAAGGGATGAAAACGTTTTTCGTTCTCCAGAGAAATTTTTTTTGGAGGCCTTCAGTATTTGGAAGAAGAGGGTCAATAGTCTGATGTCCGGGTCTACTGTTGAGGATGTGAAGGCATAAGAAAATATTGCCGAAGGGTGAATATAGAAAAGCTCATAGCAATCTTAATAGACGACCGTCTTCATAGGTGAGCGGCTATGGGCGAGCGAAAGGTTGCTTTAACATAATTCTCTGAAAGAATCTCTAGGAAATCTGAATAAGCTCTTATAACTTTAGAAAATCTCTGGAACTTCCAGAAGCATTTTTTCTTCCTATAGAAAGGTTTAAGTCCATCGTCTATATGTAGTAGGGATAAATCAGATCGTCTGTGGCTGAAACAGGTCTTCGATCTATACAAGAATTGAAGCAATTCCATTGCTATGTAATACCTGAAGAATCTTTAAAGGTGAGCTGAAGGGTGTTTCCATAGAAGGGTTTCTTGTAGACGAAGGGTTTATTGTAGACGAACTAAAGGGAGTCTCTGAAAAAACACTAAAAAGCTTAAGAAACTCGTATTTCTTTAGAAGAGATAAAGAGCTTGTGTTCATCAGTATCAGTAACAGCTTGGCCTGAATATTAGTTTGTCTTTAAAAAGGCTAAAGTCGATCTTCTGCATAAAGAGGAGCTGCAGCAGATCTTCTGTCCATTCAAGAAACCGCATTCGATTTATTGAAGATTAAATATACCTAATCTGTCTATATAAAGCCTGAAGAAGCAGTTTTCTGTAAAATTACTGTAGCTGCAGTTTTAGGTCTCTATAAAGATTTGAAATTCTTCGGTATGTAGAAGAACCTCGATTTTCTGAAGGGTGTTTCTATAGAAAAAAACACTAAGAAGAGATCAATTGCAGTTTTTAGGTCTCTATGGCAGTTTTGAAATTCTTCGGTGTGTAGAACCTCGATTTTCTTCTGTTCATAAAAAATCTGAATTTATTTACGATCATGATTTTCTTTTTCCGCCATAAATAAAATATATGTGACACATGTCAACATAAAATATAGCAACATCAACTATTTAGTGCAATAATTTAGATGAAAAACATCTCCAATTTTTTATCTACGATGACAAATTTTACGACTTCGAAGAAAATTGTGTCACCAAGTTAAGAAAAATGTTCCTGGAAATAGAATAACGATTTAGCAACCTGTTAAGCTGCAACATTTAACTGAATTCTTTTCCTGCAGCCTCCATCAAAACACATATCCTAACTATTTTCCACATTCACGATTCTCTACTAACAAAAAATACACAAACAAAAGACTTAAGACACAAACAGATTACTTTTGCAATCAGAGAAAAAACTAAGTGGAACATCCTTACAATTGGGTTAAACTCATTAACAGGATTTTTACTGTTCTTAGCTAACAAGATAAAAACCAAACAATAACATCAACAACAAAAAAGAAGAAACATAAGAACAATGTGGCAATCTTTTAATAAAAATACAATTCAATTAAAATAAAATAACTTTATTACCCAACAATAATTGACAAATGAATGTATGTCGGACGGACCGGACCATTTTCTGAAATCCTGAAATGGCTGTTATTCTTTCACCAAAGTAATTTCTGTACACATACAATGTGGCCAAGGTATATGAAAATCCCCTCCTCTCACTCACTCAATCATCATTTAATTATAGAGTTATGGCTTCCGTGTTATGTTTTTTCCGGCATCTTGGTCGTGTTCATGTTGCAGATATCTTCTCAGCTACTCCCTGCATTCCCTCTTTTTATACCATGTTAGAAAAAATTATAGTTTATGCAACAGAATGCCAAGGGTAATTAGATGGATGGCAAAAAAAAAGACTAAGAATCTTGTCTTTTTCACCAGTAGCAGCTTGGCTGCTAGACCACAAAAACAATAACAGCCACATCTACAACAATTGCCCCCAAAGAACTGTCATCAAGAACTCGTTTCTTTTGATTGAAGAGCAACAAACAACAGTTTTAGCAAAATAAAGTTGATTGAAAACACAATAGAATCACATTGAATGCCATTGGCTGCTGCTGTTTGATCTCAAAAAGATCAGCTGCCAGACAAAAAGTTGCAGAGAATATTTGATAGTCTTAGACAGGAGGAAAATCAGATAGAAAAATGTTAGAAACGAGATCAGGAGCTTTGGTTACATCAACTCAAGTGCATGTAGATTTTTTTATGAACCGCTTGATCAATAAAACGAAAGGCTTGTCATCAATCAACATAATTGAGGATGAAACGAAAAAAGACGAAAAACACAACAGCAACAACAACATGTGAAGTGAACTTTAAAATGAAATTGCCATCAATTTTCAGTTAGATCGATAGGTAGGTAGGCAGTAGCCTGAAACTAAAATGACAAATATCCATAATATCGACAGTGGAATATCAATGAATCAAGTCGATGAATGAAGTTCATGTGAAATGTCTGCAGTACAGGAGTTGAAGGAATGTGCGAGGGAAAGGGGTGTGCATAGACTATAGAAAGGGGTTTTTATAGAAAAGCAGAAGTTAATGTTTTTAGGAGATTTGAAGGTAGGCAGTCTTTTTAGGTGAGTTGAAGGGAGTCTTTATAGGTGAGCTGAAAGGAGTCTTTATAGGCAAGCTGAAGGGAGTTTTTATAAACGAGCTGAAGGGAGTCTTTCATAGATAACCTGATGTGAGTCTTTCATAGACGAGCTGAAGTGAGTGTTTCATAGACGAGTAGAAGGG
Organism: Musca vetustissima; assembly: GCF_032173495.1. Taxonomy (NCBI): domain Eukaryota; kingdom Metazoa; phylum Arthropoda; class Insecta; order Diptera; family Muscidae; genus Musca; species Musca vetustissima. The sequence goes on from NW_026880437.1 coordinate 190,821, forward strand.
AGTGTTTCATAGCCGAGTAGAAGGGGCGTTCTGAACGAAGTCACATGGACGAACTGAAGGGATACTGATACTTGGTGTATAAAGGAGCTAGAGCTCTTTCTGTATTTTAGCGGCGAACTAAAGGAGGGAGAGGTCTTATCATAGACGAGCTGCAGTTGGAAATTTTTCTTTAATTTTTTAATATTCGGTCTATAGAGAGCAGAAGGAAGTATTTAAAGAAAAGCTGACTTAAGTAGTCTTCCTATAGATGATCTGCAGCGAGGAGATTTTGTCTATTTTTTTTCTGCTACATATATGAGCTAGAGCTCGGTGGGTAAATGACCTGCTCTTCAGTCTATTTGGTCTATAAAAGAGCTGGTATTCAATCTATAGGAAAGCTGATTTTCGGTCTATAGGAGAGCTGATCTTCGGTCTATAGAAGAGCTGATCTTCAGTCGATAGAAGGGCTTATCATCGGTCAATAAAACAGCTACTTTTCGATTTGTAACATAGTTGATCTATGGAAGAGCTCCCTCTATATTCTGCGGTCTATATAAGCGCTGATCTACGGTCTATATAAGAGGTTGAGTATCGGTCTATGGAAAAATCAGCTTCTGTTTAAAGAAGAGCTGCTATTTTGACTGTAAAAGACTGTAAAAGTCTATAAAAGATCTATGTCGGTAAAAGACCTACTCTTCCGTTTATAGATTAGAAGATATTTAATCTGTAAAAGAGCTGGTATTCGGTACATAGGAGAGCTGATCTTCGGTCTATAAGACAGCTGATCTTCTGCATATAGGATGACTCATCTTCGATCAATAGAACGGCTCATCATCGTCCATAGAAGGGCTAATCTTTGATCTATAATATAGTTGATCCATAAAAGAGTTGCCTCTATGTTCTGTGGTCTATATAGGATCTGAAATTCGGTCTATATGAGAGGCTGATATTCGGTCTATGGAAGGTCAACTTCTATATAAACTCCCATTAGGTTTTTATAAGAAGTAACCATTAGGTATTTAGAAGATCTGTTCTCTCCTATGTCTCTGGAAGACTATAGAGTTCCTGTCAGTGAAGTTTTGGTCTATACAAGACCAAATCTGTCGGGTTGACTGGTGCCAAATCCAAACTGTTCACTTGGCCAACATTTTTTCTGTTAACTCTCTTACAGAAAGCCAACATTTAGAAGATTTGTAAATTTTATATCAGTATAACTGAGAGTTCGAATTGACCCAGTCTTGGCAAATATTTTTACTAAACTTGGATCAAGTCTGAAGATGCCAGAGTCCAATTTCTCTGCTATCCCCCATAAAATGTCAATATTAGGAAAATTTATAATAGAATGGGGTATTAGATTTGATGCAAACTTTGAACATCGTAATATTTTTGCCACATTCATGATTAAACGGAATATGGGATCTATCGGTCCACTTCTACTAGTACTAGAGAGTCTACATTTAAAACATTTTTAAATAAACATTTTGGACGCTTGTAAATTTCATATTTAGCTATTTGACAAAGTGTATTGATTCAAATTTTTAAATTATAATATTTTTTTTGTTATATTCAAGGATCATTGTAATATTTTTACCAAACCTACATTAAATGCGAATTTGCTTAAACTTCGTAACGAAAATCTCATTTATAGAAACTGGGAGAAAGCATCCATATATGGCGCCCAAAGTTCTTTTTTGTAAATTTTCTGCGATAATTTCTACATTAAAAGCGAAGTTTGGGTTTACTGGTTAATTCCTCTTGGTACCTCCCTCACATATACTAATATTAATGAAATGATGAATTCTATTTGGTTCAAACAAAAATAGGTAATAAAAGATATTTTCATCATATATATCTCGACAATACGGACTGAAACTTTCTGACTAGTTATTTTATCTGAGGTACCACATTTTTGCCACCACTGATGCGAATAAAAAATAATTTATCTCCACTAATTTTTCATTTGGTATTTATTATTTCTCTATCGATAGTTATTTTTCAATCAGCCACAACCCAACAAATGAATTGGAATTCTTAGATATTTAAATAAATAGAAAACAAAAAACATACAAATAACCAGTGAGCGGAGCAGTATAGTCGGACGGGGCCGACCATACGATACCCTACACAACTACCACTGAACTCAAATTTTCTACATTAAAAGCGGGCAATATTTGGGTTTACGATTAGAGGTAAACAGCATTCCTCACACTGACATATTTTCGAATATTACATATACAGTAAGTTATTTAATGACTCGAAAATAACACAAAAATTAAGTTTTCGGTCCACGTCATTCCAAAATTAATATGATCATCACCGAAAATTATAGGCGTTGTTTGACCATTGGAACCTCAAAACATTTCAAAGCGATCAATAAAAGATATTTAACATACAAATACATATATATCAGATCACATACAACAATATAATTGGTCTTAATTTAAAGGTCAACCACTCCTCTTGGATACAATATCAACTTTTCGGGTCTATGTCCTTCAGGGGTAAATATAAACGCTATAGAATACAAATTTTGTCATTTTTCACACCACTGATGCGATCTTTATCAAAAAATAATTCTCCAAGCAAAATCTCCACTAATTTTTCATTTGGTATTTATTATTTCTCTATCGATAGTTATTTTTCAATCAGTCACAACCCAAAAAATGAATCGGAATTCTTAGATATTTAAATAAATAGAAAACAAAAAACATACAAATAAAAATATTTAAAATTCCTTGCATTTTGGCATTTAAACAATACCGAGTCAAACGGTTAATTCACAAAAAAAAAACCGGCAAACGGTGTATCTGTCTATGGACACACAACAGAACAATTCTGGAGATTATTTAAAACAGATTTGTATGGAATTAAAATTGAAAGGAATGACTATACAGCAAATGCCATAACATGTAGAGCTATTGTATTCCAATGGCGGTGCTTGGTTGGCATACCACGAACTCACACACACACAGGTTCTAATGTTTAGAAGTTCAGTGCAATTGTTTTGCCCAAAAGTGCATTAAACTTTGAATCGCGCTGTCTGCTATGAACGACAATAAAACAATAATGAAAGCTTTGAAGAAAAAAATAACGAACAAAATTAGAAGACGGTAATAAAACAAATAGACAATGTGGCTGGTGTGGTGTGGCATGGCGGCGTGGGCGAGATAAGGTACCATAGCGAACTACAACTATTGTGATACATATGCAAAGATTAAAGAGAGCCAAACTTCTTGACTGCCACCCACCTTTTAGAAACAAAATTTGGTTTGGTTTTTCAGTTTTTTTTTTGTTGGAACTCCAAAAAACCGTAATTCATAGATATTGCGAAGATAGCTGGTTGGCTGGATAGCCGGCCGACTTGCGGATGCATATTCAAATGCCTGGCTGCAGACTAAGCAGCATAAGGAATACGATACCGCCACGCCAAAGACGATGCTCTGTGTGCAAGCATTTAGAATCAGAGGAAATATTTTTTAATTGTTATTTTTGTGTTTTTTTTTTCATCGTTGTTGTTTACTGCTCATGTTCATGTTCTTGTTGTAAATTTGTATGTTTAACACAATATACATATTTGTGAATGGATGGATATTTGAAACAATGGTTTAACAAAACCAAAAAAATGTAAAACTTACCTCAGGCACTGTAACCTCATAAGGTGTGTTCATGAAACGTGGCGCATTATCATTAACATCAGACACGCGCACTATAATCGGTATATTGCGACGTTTGTTCGAGGAACGTACTGTACAGGAAACCTGAAATGAAAAAACAAAAAGCGAAGAATAAAATTAGCAATTAAAGAAAACTTTGTGCAGAAATATTGGTGGTAATAAAAAAATACTGTGGTCGTTATGCACTACATTCATATTACACCTGCTCGCCTTTAAAAAAAAGAGTAAACTTGTCACATAATTTATGTACACCCCTTTTTCGTTACAATAAAATGAACAACATCAACAGTTATGGCTTTTTAGAAAAAATGTCTTAATTACGACGAAGAGTTTTCTAACGTATGGGGAGTATACCCAGTGTGCAATTTGCTTTTCAAATGTATAATTATGTAGACGATGTGATAGTTTACTGATGTGAAAACAAGATATAAAGAGGATGATAAGAAATAAAATGCTATTAAAAACAAATAGAGGATAGTGAGAACTTGATATAAAGACTGTAGTGGGTAGGATCAACAACTTAACTAAAGGAAAAAATCATAATTTTCTTTGATTATATACACTACACGAGGAATATATTAACAAGCTCCCTATCTACTCCCTATCCCTATCTACCTATAGAAGTATTACATCAAACGAATGCCGATAGATGTATTCTATATATAGAAATCGGAATACATTATAGATTTACTTTGGTCTTTATATAAGGTCTATTGAACATTTCTATATGTATAGAATAATAATAAAATTTAATCTACGTATAGAAAGCTGGTGGACGGACGACTTTTCCTATATTCATAAAACCAATAGAAGGCCTTCTCTTTTTACATTTTCCATTCTGAAGAACGACTATTACTAAGAGAAGATTTCTGTCTGAGAGATTTAATAATGTATATCTGAAGAGGACTAAATCGAACTCTTCCATTTTCAGAAGATCTATAGGTAGTATTTTATGGATAGATGACTTAGAAGAATATGCCTATAAAAAGTTTGTTTCTCATAAAAGTATAAAAGGTATATACATGGTCTTTTACGGATAGACGACATTGATATACGAAATATGTCTTTAATTGTACATTAAGACATATATTTGTAGAACCCCTTGATTTATAGAAGATCTTTCAAAGGAAATTATCTACTTATAAAATAGGGTATTCCATAAATATACAAAGGATGTAATTAAGCGTATAGGACGTCTAAAGAAGTCTTCAATCTATAGAACATCTGAAGAATTCTTTAAAACAACTGAACTCCTGCTCTCTATTTGCAAAAAAACTCTAGTAGCCGATTTTCGCAATCCTCCCTATATACCAATTATTAATCATTAAAGAAATTTCAAAATGCAAGAAAAAGTCAGTTGACCAAGTCGTTTCTGTTCAATTGTAAATGGTTTAAAACAGTTTTATGGTCGATTTTTAGCTCCTGGGCGATGTAACGACTGCTAATTGCCAGTCAACTTCAATCATTTCTCCGATTTTATCGACATTTTTGACGACCGGCCTAATGGATTTCCAAGTTAGAAAATGAAGAACATCTTGACCGATTACATTTATCCTAGTTCATACTATTTGGAACCGATTGGATTATTACTTTTTCAGTTATCGTGCCACATAATCATAAAAAAACACATCAACCTGGAATATATGGCGGATATTTCGAAAGGAATTTCTATCGAAGTCGGTTTTGTAATAGGCCACAATTTCTGAACACGTTTCAATGGATCAGCCAAATTAGAAAAAGGACAGCTGCTTTGTCATCAGTGAACTTCTGAATGTAATTTAGAGAGTCAGGAAAAAAATATTAGAGAAATATTAGAGAACTCCGGATAATAATAGCCAGTATATCGGGTACTAACCGAGTAATTGACACATCTCTCGATTTTTTGGAATACGACTCTTTTTTGGAATAAGAGTATACAGTGCTTTGTCATCAGTGAACTTCTGAATGTAATTTAGAGAGTCAGGAAAAAAATATTAGAGAAATATTAGAGAACTCCGGATAATAATAGCCAGTATATCGGGTACTAACCGAGTAATTGACACATCTCCCGATTTTTTGGAATACGACTCTTTTTTGGAATAAGAGTATACAGTGATGGTCCAACCACATTCTCTGCTAATGATATTGGCGATTAATGTCTTACCGAATATTCCCATTTACTATCGGATCGAGGACAATATAGACGTAAAGACCATGAATCCTCCGAGATAATCCTATGTTACGTAAAGTGGTGAGTCTTTATTGTTATGAATAAAATAAACGATTATCTACATCAGCAAAACATTCAAAATATATAAAGTGAACTCACAATCCGGGAGCTATTAGATTTTAATTTTTAATTACATATATCTGGCGACGTAAGTGCTGGCCACCTTTTAATATTTCTTCCAGAATTGCATACACCAGTTTCTCCTTCAAAGTCAGGAGTGCCACCTTTTAACTCCAAGAAGCTTTAAATCAACCTGGAACTTGTGCGACAATACGAAGGTAATGGTAATGGTGGTTCGAAAATTCCTATTTGGGATGAAAGATCTTGGTGAGCATAAGAAGACCTCAGAAGGAAAAATTTACCATAGGGCAAAGTTCGGAGATGTGACGACCCTATTATACTTGAAGACATATATTTATATCTGCATTTGTAGCTGTGGTAGTTATTATTACAGATTACATTTTCTCTGTAACTTCGGGTAAGGTTTTTTTTAAACTTTTCTAAATCGACTCCTTGTGCGGTCTTTTTGTCCTTAATTTATTGAACCGGACTCAACTTATCAGAAAATGCGATTTTCCATACTCGCAATATTCTACAAAACTGTTGCTCATAAGATTTTAGATGGGGCCCTCAAAGACGAGAAATCGATATTTTATCGTTTTATTGGTCTATTCTCAAATTTACCCGTTACTTGTTACTAAAACCGTATATGCATGTATTTCAATAAGTTCAGTATATTCGTCCGAATTATTTTCTACCAAAAAATAAATTTTGAGGAAAAAAGAACCGAGTTTCTAAATTTTTTGAACCGGATATTCTAATATGTCGTTCTATCTAATTTTAACAGGCCATCGATAGCGAGTCCAGCAATAGGCTGATATTGGTGCAATTTAGAGAACTAAATCAAAGTAAGGCAAATTCGAAGCAAAACAAATCTACAGAGAACGAAATCCTGAACTAAAGCCCTCCCTGCCAACAAAGCTCTTATGTCGCACATCATTTGTAGCAGTATTGACTCTGTTTTTTTATTTCGGTTATTAGAGGGTAAAATACTAAAAATTATCCAATATTTTTTTACTTAGTTGGAATATATATTTTATATTTTTACGGTCCTTGCCGAATTTTCATATCGTAGACAATTCCTGGTAAACAGTTTTTAATATATGTATTAACTTCGGCCCGATATATACATATAGCTTAGGAACGAGTACATATTTAGGAGTATCTCAAATAAGGGTTTCTATTTGAAATCGGCCTTTTCCCCCTCTACAGAGTATCTTATGCAGTTTCACTAAGAAACCCGTTTTTCTGCAAAAATTTGACTTATTCAATTATGTTTACTTACTTGAAATACAATATGACTTAAATTCTCTTCATCGCGATCCAATGGCTGTAGCAGTTGTAATTTTTTGCCATTCAATAAGAATATAGGATTTCCTTTGGGAAAGACTAGATCCAAGGCAATTTCCGTAAACGGATCACCAAATATGGGTAGTTCGGGTGGATTTGTTTGTTGGCCAATATCTGAAAAAGAGAGAAAAACAAAAACAAAAATTCATTAACATATTTTCATTGCAAAGCAAAAGAAAAGGATAAGAGCAAAAGCGTAGGCAACCGTTATGGTAGCCAAATAAAACGCAGGCCTTTCACTTTAACGGTAAGGCATGGTAAAATAGTTTGGTCTAATCATTTTTTAAATGACTACTAAATGGAAATAAGTCTAAGATACTTAACTATAGCAGGAGAAGCATAAAAAATGCTGTGCAGTAAAAAAAAATGTTGATGACAGTGCCACCATTAACATTTATAACAGACGACAAAAAGAGCAATGTCCGCAATGGAGAATCTGTAACTGCAGCGTGCATTGGATGTTATCGTTTTACAATTGCTTTTAATTTTAGAGTGAGTAAAGTGGGCAGTGGGAATGTAAACTTATTTTTATGAGGGAGGTATGGAAGAGATATAGGATTTTTGTTTTATGGGGGAGGAATTAAAGAGGGATATTTTAAGGGACTGAAGAATGTTATGTGGATCTAAGAAACTTTATAAACATAACATTTGTATTGAATATTTAATTCGTTTTATATTTTCAATATTTTTTAATATTATGGAGCAGTATATTTTGGCATTTTTAGATACAAACATTTTTCCAAGGGCCCAAAGTGGCATATACATTAGATCTTTTAACGTGTTAACCTGCTTTATGAGGATTCTTTTGATATATTATGTACAAATATAAAAGTCTATAAGAACCTTCCAATTAATTGAAATCATTTATTCAAAATTTATATTTTCCAATTTTTCCATACCCATCTCGTTTTTCTTTCGCTCGCTTAGCATTTTAAGGTTTTTATGGCTCTATGGTGGTGCATAATAAATTTTAGCATTAGATTATTAACTACTATTAAAGAGAACAACTCTGAAATCTAAGGAGTAGAATGCCTACTTAAAACATCGACATAATAAAGTCGGTATTTATTTTTGTGAATGGCAGCCACTTAAAAGAGTCTTCATAATATTTTTCCTTAAATAGAAAATTTAATATTAGCTATTTGGTGTCGCATTTAGAATGGCAAACAGATGTTCAAACAATACTAATATAGATAACTGGAAAAGATTTTTCATAGCAGAAATTTGACAATATTAGAATTCTATAATATGATTATAATTATAAACCGATGAGGAAAGCCGCACAATGATGGATCCGACTACATGATTCTCTATACCATGGTTATTGTATTAACCCTAAGATCAATGACCGGCTACAGTTGTACCTTTTTTATTAAGAATGCTGTAAAATTTTGACATGTATTTGGTCAATTTGTATGATATTTTTTTTTATCACTTTTTTGCTGTAGACAAACAAATTTTCAATTCCGTTGAGGAGACTTTTGATATGAAAAAAAAAATACTTCCAGAGGAGACTTTTTTATAGAAAAAAAATCAGTCTTTTTATATAAAAAATCATGACAATTTCAAAAAAAAAAATCATCTGGATTCAGAGAAGATGTTTTTCTTTTTTCCATGAATGAAAAATTCCAAAAAATCCAAAATAATAATTCAAGTAATTTAAGGAGAATTTTTGATATAGAATACAACAATTCCATCACGTCCCTGAGGAGACCTATTTCTTCAGAAAAAATCTATCAGGACCCTGAGAGGTATTTTTTTTATTAAAAAAATCGTCAGGACCATGAAGAAAAATTTCATCAGTCCCATGAGGAGCATTTTTATATAAAAAATAATTACAATTTTCAAAAAAAAAAAAATCATATGGGCTCAGAGAAGACGTTTTTCTTCAAAAAAAAAAAAAAATCCATTCCCTGAGAAGTTTTTTTCTAATGAAAAATTCCAAAAAAAACCAAAATAATAATTCAAGTAATTTTAGGAGAATTTTTGATATAGAATAAAATTCCATCAGGTCCCAGAGGAGACCTATTTCTTCAGAAAAAAAACATCAGGACCCTGAGTGGTATTTTTTTATTAAAAAATCGTCAGGACCATGAAGAAAAATTTCATCAGCACCATGAGGAAGCATATTTCATTTTTTTTAAACAACAATTTCATCAGGTTCCGGTTCCTGAGGATCCTTCCTTTCTATAGGAAAAAATCATATCTTTTTCTATTGTAAAATTTTTCGTCAGGTCACCGGGGGACACTTCATTTTCTATAAAAATACATTTAGTCAGGAGCCCTGAGGATACTTCATTTTTTTAAGTTCGTCCGGTTTGAAATGGTTATACGCTCCCGAAAACTCATTCAATATGATATTACGTGAGAAGATTACACTGGAAAATTGGGACTAAAAACTTCTAAGTACTGAAAATGAGCGGGAACTTTATATGGAGGCTATGTGAAAAAAAATACCTATAAACCAAATTTTCTGCAAAGATTTTTTCACCTTCCTAGTATTACGGCCGAGACCTCCAGACTTTAATGAGAAAATTCGTTGACTACCTTCAAAATGCAGAAAAATACTGGGACCTCTATATGAAGCTACGTCAAAACATGGTTATCGAACATTTTCAGCAAATATGTTTTTCATGCTTCAATTTATGAAAGCTATACCAAAATGTGGACCGATATTTGTTATTTTCAGTCAGAAGATTTGGCACCCAATGAAAACCTAGAAATATCAAATTATAGCTAATGGCTTGCCAAAATTTCTCTTCCTAAACACACTGGGGCTGTACCAAAAAGTGGATCGATATATCCCATTTTCAATTCTAAACATCCGAGGAGTTGTTTCGAAGCTCTGTTTATGTATTGCTATCTCTGTCGTACGTGCGGACATAGCTAACAAAATTCATATTTGTGATTATGTATTCTTCTTAAAAAATCCACGCTTTAAGGTCTCCGATGCCACATTTTTTTCGTAACATGTATCCTTTAACGACTACTAGTCCCAGGGTCAACAAAGAAAAGAAACTGCTGTATATATATTTGCATCGTCATTTTCCACAATTTAGCCACTTCTTTCTTACTATATTAACATTTATTCGGAAAACAGATACGGTTCTTAAAAATTTAAAACCTGGTGTTTAGATTAAAACTCCGATTTTTGATCATTATCAATTATTTTGAACATTATCAATTTTTAATCAGATGTAATAAATTATGTGCAAAATTTCGCTGTAATAGGACAAACGAGCACCCTTAAAATTAAATGGTAAGAAAATATATATGGGAACTATATCTAAATATAAAACGATTTTTACTAACTCCAAAAAATATACAAACAAACTGATATTCTCATATATGATTATAATCTCAAAAGTAAGTATGGTTCTGTCTTCTTTCCTCATGTTACATATAAATGCACAAAAACATAATACCCTAAACCAGATTATAGTGCAGGGTATAAAAATTGGTTGTTAAATCCGAAGTTATAATAATGAATGTATTTTTATGTCTCCAGCTTATATGGACAAGATATATTTTAATATTCAGATTAATTTCATCAATTGAATGGAATTAACCGAAGAATAGGCCTTTGCCACACGCCTTATGGTCTAGTAGTCCTTTGAAAAATTCTTCTTAAAAAAACCACGCTTTTGAGGAAAAAAAAATCGGAGAAAGCATTTAAACATAAGTAAAAAAACCACGCCTTGAAAAATTCTTCAAAAAAAATGGTCTAGTAGTCCTTTGAAAAATTCTTCTTAAAAAAACCACGCCTTATGGTCTAGTAGTCCTTTGAAAAATTCTTCTTAAAAAAACCACGCCTTATGGTCTAGTAGTCCTTTGAAAAATTCTTCTTAAAAAAACCACGCCTTATGGTCTAGTAGTCCTTTGAAAAATTCTTCTTAAAAAATCCACGCCTTATGGTCTAGTAGTCCTTTGAAAAATTCTTCTTAAAAAATCCACGCCTTATGGTCTAGTAGTCCTTTGAAAAATTCTTCTTAAAAAATCCACGCCTTATGGTCTAGTAGTCCTTTGAAAAATTCTTCTTAAAAAATCCACGCCTTATGGTCTAGTAGTCCTTTGAAAAATTCTTCTTAAAAAATCCACACCTTATAGTTTATTAGCGCTTTGGCCCAATATATTATGGTCTAGTAGTCCTTTGAAAAATTCTTCAGGTGTATATTTAAAATTCGAGCATCCTTAAGATTTAGTTCTTTACACATTTTACCCACATTACCCCAAGACGACACAGTGGCGTTTGCTTGAAAAGCACACACTTCAATGATGGTTTTTTTTAGAAAAAACAAAAAATTCCATCAAGGCCATGAGTGAGGGTATCATCATGTCATTATGTGATTGCTGAAAAAATTTACTACCTTGGCAGTCAACATCGCCAAGATATGTGTTTGTTGTTCTAGCCAATTAATGGTAATTATTTTAAATTAGCATTTTGAACCATGCAGCGGAATATATATATAGATGCAAACTAATCAAAGCATCACCACCACCATGACTATGTCTTTCAAGTAAAAGGAAGTAATATGGAAATTCTAAAGGAACCACAAATTGCCACGTGCGTTTAGGGCCAACAAACTGCTGATATGATGCTGTTTTTATATTGTTGGTATACTTGATTTTGAATTTTATAGTGTTTGAATTAATTTCCGGTTGAGTTGTTTCAGGTCTAATGTTACACAAAGAGAGCAATAACACACTCATACATATTAGTTCAAAGCAAAGCGAGAGACCCATCATTTTCACAACATCATCATCAATGGCAGGATCAGAGTTGTTTTTTTGTTTGGCTCATATTTATTGGCGTCGTCGTACTCATCATCATCATAAATATGTGTGTTATGTTACAGAAAAAATGGGTTTAATGTTACACTTAGTGAAGGGGACAGTGGGTCTCTGAAGCAGTTATAAGATAAAAGTATTGTAGGAAAGAGCAAATTAATAAAAGTGAATAATTTTTAAATGACTTCCAGAACTCCAAACAGAATTTTGAAACGACTTTTTAAACTCAATATATTTTTTCAGAAAGCTTTGCAGCTTGGATAGTTCAGGAATATTTTCTGAAGACTGTTAGACCTCTATGATTGAGCTTTTATATTTTAGAATATTTTTCAAGGACTTTAAAATCTCTAAGCGTGGATTTTTAAAAAGTATAATTGAAGGACTATTAGACCTCTAAGCGTTGATTTTGTAAAAATAATTTTTTAAGGACTATCAGACCTCTAAACGTGGTTTAAAAAAGTTTTTTGAAAGACTATCAGAGCTTTAAGCGCGGATTAAAAAAAAGGTTTTTGAAGGAATACCAGTCCAAGCTTGGATTTAAAAAAACGGATATTTGAAGGACTATCAGATATCTAAGTGTGGATTTTTTAAAAGAATTTTTGAGGGACTATCAGACCTCTAATTTGGAATTTTTACAAAGAATTTTTAAGGGACTATCAGACTTCTAAGTATGGATTTTTAAGAAGAATTTTTAAGGGACTATTAGACCTCTATGCGTGCATTTTTTAAAAACGGATTATTCAAAGACTACCAGACTTCTAGTCGTGTATTTTTTAAAATTAATTTTTAAAGGACTATCAGACCTCTAGTCGGACCTCTAAGCTTGGATTTTTAAGAGGAATTTTTATAGGACTGTCATACCTCGAAGCATGGACTTTAAGAAGAATTGTTAAAGGACTATCAGACCTCGAAGCGATTTTTTAAAGAATTTTATAAGGACATTCAGCCATCTAAGCATGGATATATTGAAAAGAGTTTTGTAAGGACTATCAGATTTCTAAGCGGGGAGTTTTCTAGAATAATTTTGAAATATACTTTCAGACTTTTATGGGTGAATTTTTATTAAAGAATTTTGAAAGGACTGTCAAACCTCTAAACGTGGATTTTTAAGAAGAATTTTTAAAGGACTATCATACCTCTAATTGAGGATTTTAGTCAGAAGACTATTAAAGAACTCTCAGATGTCTAGCGTACACTTTTTAACAAAGATTTTAAAGGACTCTCAGGGTTTTAAGCGTAGATTTTTTAAAAAGGATTTTAAAAGACTCTCAGGTTCTAAGCGTGATTTTTTAAGAAGGACTTTAAAAGACTATCAGCGTTCTAAGCGTGATTTTTAAGAAGAATTTTAAAGGACTCTCAGATGTCTAAGCTTTTATTTTTTAAGAATACTTTACAAAGAAGTTGTAGAACATTAGGAAATGAATATTTTTTCAAAAGACCCATTAGGCGTGGGTTTTTTAAGAATAATTTTTCGAAGAAGAATTTTAAAGGACTCTCAGTTCTCTATGCGTTGATTTTTAAGCGGACATTTGAAATTTGAAGAACTTCTGAAGGATTGTATAGGACCTTATTACTGAAAAAATACATTTTCAAGGAAATTTATTTTTTAATTTAAATAACGCTTGTGTCTTAAGTCTTTTGTTTTTTTTTGCCATGATTTAATAACTTCCATACATCTTATTTGAAAACTAATGTATGTCTATTCCATTCCTTTGCACTGTTCTACACATTACATTATTCCTCTTGACCAAACTTGATCTCATGAAATATTCCCCCTCATCATTAATTTATGTATCAGTGTGTGTGTGTATTTGAGTTCTTTGCCCATAATAGCTGATGAAGTGGTGAATGTTCAGTGATTTACATATGACTAGTCTCTGTTGTGTCTGTACTTTGAATGTTCTTTCACAATGTAATTTTACTAGGCGGCATCTAATCAAAACCTAACAACAGCCCTGCATGCATTCGCATCCAACCGCGTTGTAGGGTCCACTGCATAGATTTGAAAAAAATTGACTATTGGGCGGGTTTGTGTTACACTTGGAGCCACCAAAGGCAATAATATGTATGCATGTTAGTATAGAAGATACATATTGACCACATCAAGAGTGGTGGAAACTTTGCAAATGTTGGACATGGGATGTCGGTGTGGTTACATTGTGAGACGTACATTTTAATTGAACTGATTGTTCGTCGTTCGAACGCTTCTCAAATATGTATGTATAAGTGTGTGTATATTTTTTATTAATGCGTTTCTTTTCCACATGTTTTTGTCCTCCACTTCTTGGATATCTTCTGTATGCTCTCGAATAAAATGCTATAGGCGTTCACATTTGCTTCCAATACAAAGTAGACAATTTTAGTTTTCAACTGTCTTAAGGGGCAATTGCTAGTTATGTGTTTGTAGTTGTTATTGTTATTATTGGAGTTTTTTTTTTGTTTTTTGATTTCCTTTAATAAAATCGTTTATCTTATTCTCTTATGGAAAGTAATACTGATTTGTTAGCATTTGCTATTTCCGAACAACAATGGGGCTTAGTTTCGATCTTACCTTGTCTAAGGACGGACCTGGGTCTTATGTGTGTGTAAGCAATCATTGGTATTATGGCAAATTCTTTACGATTTGAACAATTTATTACTTTATTATTGAAAATATAATTGGATTTGTACTATTGTAAATGTGATTTTGATATTTTTTTATTCTTATTCTTCGTTTTTAGTATTGATGTTGTAGAATATTAATGAAGTTGGGAGTAGCAGTGTTGTAGAATAACTTTTGCTTATTTTCACAGGAAATGAAAGTAAAATTAGATTTTTATCGGTGGTTAGATCAATAAGAAATATTTACTAAGGATTATTCATAAAGAGGGGATTTTGTTCAAAATAAATTGGGAAGGAATATCAGGCTTCTAAGTGTGTATTTTAACAACAATTTTTATAATTGATTATCACGTGCATTTTTTAACTTCTAGATTACTATACCAGATTTTTAAATAAATTTTTTTAAGAAACAAATTTCCAAAGAACTACAGATTACATGACGTGGATTTTTAATAATAATCAAAGGATTTATATAGACCGCTAGGCGTGATATTTTAATGAGTATTTTTTGAAAGGACTTCTAGATTACTATACCTGTTTTTTTAAATAATATTTTTTCCAAAGGACTTTAAGATCATTAGGACTGTTTTTTAGGAATATTTTTTCAAATGACTTCTAGGCAATTAGGCGTGGTTTTTAAGAATATTTTGTAAATGACTTCTAGACCATTAGGCGTGGGTTTTAAGATTAATTTTTCAAAGGACTACTAGACCATTAGGCGTAGTTTTTTAAGAATATTTTTCCAAAGGACTTAAAGACCATTAGGCGTGGTTTTTTAAGAATATTTTTCCAAAGGACTTAAAGACCATTAGGCGTGGTTTTTTAAGAATATTTTTCCAAAGGACTTAAAGACCATTAGGCGTGGTTTTTTAAGAATAATTGTTCAAAATATTACTAGACCATTAGGCTTGGTTTTTTTAAAAATAAATTGTCAAAGGACTTCTAGACAATTAGGCGTGTTTTTTAAGAATAATTTCTCAAAGGACTTTTAGACAATTAGGCGTGTTTTTAAGACTAACTTTTCAAAGGACTTCTACACAATTAGGCGTGGTTTTTTAAGAATAAATTTTCAAAGGACTTCTAGACCATTAGGCGTGGTTTTTTAAAAATAAATTTTCAAAGGACTTCTAGACCATTAGGCGTGGTTTTTTAAAAATAAAATTTCAAAGGACTTCTAGACCATTATGCGTGGTTTTTTAAAAATAAATTGTCAAAGGACTTCTTGACCATTAGGCGAAGTTTTTTAAAATATTTTTTTAATTAGGCGTGTTTTTTAAATAATTTTTCAAAAACACTTGTACAGCATTAGGCGTGGCTTTTTTAAGAATAATTTTTCAAAGGACTTCTAGACCATTAGGCGTGGCTTTTTCAAGAATACTTTTTCAACGGACTTCTAGACCATTAGGCGTGGCTTTTTTAAGAATAATTTTCAAAGGACTACTAGGCCATAAGGCTTTGATTTTTTAAGATTACATTTTCAAAGGACTACTGGGCCATAAGGCTTTGATTTTTTAAGATTTCATTTTCAAAGGACTACTGGGCCACAAGGCTTTGATTTTTTAAGATTAAATTTTCAAAGGACTTTTAGACCATTAGGTGTGGTTTTTCAAGAATATGCAGACCGCCCATTTTGGGGCTTTGTTTAAAGTATAATTTTATGAAGAATTTGATGGGTTAAAAATAAAGAGCTTCTAGTCTGGATTCAATATTTTTGGAAGTAAAATAATTTTTGTTGGATACATATACATTGGATATATATACATTTCCTATGCGCATTTTTCTTGAAGTGAATTTATTTCATACCTCTTCTACCGATTTGATCAAAATCTCAACGTAAAGAATTTTATAATTACATACGTCGTACAATTGGTTTTTTTAATTACACGCATACCAAACACAACTGAATAATGTTAATCCTTTAACCCCAATGAAAATAATTAAGAACGGATGATGGTTCCGCCGAAAAAGTCATCAATAACAACAACCAACAAAAGAATCATCAAGGTTTTGTAATGTTTTAAAAATGGGCTGGCTGTTTGCGGCCATCCGGTCGGTTGGTCATCATCAACTGCTATCATAAATGCGTAGGTCTTCAAGAAAATATTATAAATCTTCAACAACAACAAAATGATCGAGAATGGAATAAAGGGCAATCATTAAGAGACGATGACATGAAAGGAACTTGGTCGTATAAAATTGTTGGGAATTAAAGATGGGCTATAAAAACGGCTTTGTAATTAAGGTGTTAAAAATTTCTTCACTATATACATCATCAGCATCATCGCAGCCATTGCCAGAAGAAGCCGCAGAATCCTTGGATATTTGGCTTGCTAAAATGTTGTCATTAATGTAAAACCCAGGTGTGGAGGAACATAAACTGTGTGATATCTACACATGACCGCTACTACTTTAGAGAATGAAACAAATTAAAAAACAATCGTAAAAGTAATAAATCCTTGATATGGCTACTTTGCAAAAATAAATGCAAGTCTTTGATTTTATTTTAGGACTATATTCTTTGTAAAAAAAAACATTATAGCCTCCTTTTTTCATTGGCATTCTTTCGATCAGTGATTAAGTTAAGTTGTTTTCTTCATCTTCTTCGACAAGACTATTTCATTTATTTAACTTGACAGGATTTTGTAGCTCCGTAATCTACTTCAGTGCTGATGTTGTGAATGATTTTTAACACTTGCCATACAATAAAAAAATCTAAAGTTCCAGCTGCCTCTTATTCTTTTCATCATCAGAGGCTTTTCGCGTATTTTTTTCTGTTGCTTTAACTTTAACAACCAATAAATCAATGTAAAACATTGGTGTTTATGAATGCTTCATGAGCTATTGTATTTATTTTTATGCGAATGTGTAGAAATAAGTTGTCGAGAGGGGAGGGAGGGGAATCGACATTTGTTTTTATGTGGCTGATGATCGAATCTGGAGTGTTATAAATCTTCAATGGATTTTTGTTGTTGTTATTGTGTTTCTTATTTTTTAAGTTCGAATTGGATTTTTTTTTGTTGTATTCCTGGGAAGAAGTTTTAAAAATATCTCATAAATAATGGATTAAAATGTTATTCATGACATCAAAATGTATTATTGCGAGTTATTTGGTATTATTGGGTTATTTAGAGATTTGGAAGTGTAGAAGTTATTTAGAGGATAATAAACAGGGAGTTAAGAATATTTTTGAAATTTTTACGAAATTAAAAAAAATATACTAAAACACTAGGCACAGTTTATGAAGGATAAATTTTCAAAGTACTACCAGAATACTAAGAGAACTACTAGACCACTGCGCATGTGTGTTATTAAGAATAATTATTCAAAGGACAACCAGACCAAAAGGCGTAGATTTTTAAGAATAATTTTTCAATAAACTAACAGACAAATTGGCGTGGATTTTTTAAGGCATAGATTTTTAATAAATAATATTTCAAATGACTACCAGACCACTAGGCGTGGATTTTTAAAGAATAATTCTTCAAAGGATTACAACACCATTAGGCGTGAATTTTTTAAGAATAACTTTTCAAAAGGCTACCATACCAATAGGTGTGGATTTTTAAAGAATAATTTTTCTAAGGACTACCAGACCAATAGGCGTGGATTTTTAAAGAATAATTCTTTCAATGACTTCCAGACTACTAGACGTGGATTTTTAAAGAACAACTTTTCAAAGGACTACCAGACCAATAGGCGCGGATTTTTAAAGAATAATTCTTTCAAGGACTACCATACCACTAGACGTGGATTTTTAAAGAACAACTTTTCAAAGGACTACCAGACCACTAGGCGTGGATTTTTAAAGAATAATTTGTCAAATGACTACCATACCACTAGACGTGGATTTTTAAAGAACAACTTTTCAAAGGACTACCAGACCACTAGACGTGGATTTTTAAAGAACAACTTTTCAAAGCACTACCAGACCACTATGCGTGGATTTTGTCAAATGAGGGTTTTCAGAATATTTTTTTCTAATTTTTTTTTTCGCGGATTTTTTTCGAATATTTTCCAAAGGCCACTTAAGCATGGATCTAGAACAGTTCCGTAGATTTCTAAGAATAATTGTAAAGGATTATCACATCTCTTAGCGTAGATTCTTTATTATAAACATATTTCTAATAATTTTGAAAGGTCTATCACCGCTCTAAGCATATATTTATTTAATGCATGGATTTTTAATAATATTTTAAAAGATCATGGATTAGAATATTATTTTAACTCCTAATCTTGAGGTGATTCTAAGCCGGAATTAAATTACTCTTAAATATCCAGCGCACTTAAATCGATGTATTTTATCCTGTAAAAAATTCACCCAATTATTTTTTTTTCGCATTTTTCCATTTTATGTTTATTCGCACAACAATCAAAATCCAATTTTGCTATTTACCATAATTCTTCGCCAAACAACATTTAGAAATTCAAATACAAAAACTTAAATTGCGCTTTATAAAGAATTGTTGAATTCAAATATTCTTTTCTGGTACCTTTACAGAGAAGAGAACACCACAAATCGCTGCTGCCGTACAGCAGACATTTTCTGAAATTAATTTAAATGTCTGATTCTCACGCAACTATGTCTGTTTTGTTGTTGTATTTTTTGTCTTAATGAAACTGACATTTGGTATAAGGTTCGAGGTTACAAATCCACATTAGCATTAACATCGTCGTCTGCAGCAGCATCAGAGTCAAATGTTAGTCCACGGAATCTTGTGAATGACTTTACCGGCTCTTAAAGCACCCTTAATGAATTGTAATGTGAGTCATCATTTTTATATCCGCTTTGTTAATAGTCTTTTCACTGATCTTCCTTTTTGGTTGGTTGTTTGTTTTGCTTTTGTTGTTGTTATTTGCTTGGCATTATAAATTAAAGTTCCCCTTGTGTTGTGGTGTGGTCGATCACATTGTACCTTTTGTGTGTGTGTGTTGGAGTTGGTGGCTATGTAATCAAATATTTGTTGGGTAATGAAGTTAATTTGAAACTTTGAAATCTTTTTCAACTTAATTTTCTACAAACACGCTATTGCCTCCATACCATTCCTTCGAGGAGGAGGAGTAGGAGAGTGAATGGCTTCTTGTGCCAAGATTACAGAATGTTAGTTTGGATTAAATAAAGTTTGTGTCTTAAGTCTTTTGTATGAATCGGTACCCTTAGTCTTTTTCTCTTTCTATGCAGTCTTTAGTAAAAGTGATTTTGATACACATACCCACAGACATATACTATGTTACATGTTTGGTATAATATTGGCCTTAGGCCATTTATTCATTTCTTGATAGCTTCACACAAAACGTCAAAATTGTTTTGCCACTGCCAAGTGCCTTCTAGATCGCTGTCGTTGCTCTCGTCGTCATCATCATCATCAGCAACAGCACCAGCTACAACAGCCATGTTTTGGACACAATCTATGGCACCATCTTCATTTCAACCACTTTTTTCAGTTTTTTTATTACACTTTTGCTTAGATCACTTTTCCGAGCCTACGTTTCTATACACCAGAGAGAGGTGGTATGACTTAGAAGACTTTCATTAAAATCATAAATTCAAGTTCAAATTTTGCTGCCAATGTAGAATTTCAGAGGCTTGTTACATCTATGGTTTATGTAATTTTCCCTTTTAGGCATTACACAAAATGTGTTCTACGGGCCAGGTGAGTTAGTTAGATTTTCCTCTATGGTATCCTCATATGTGGCAGGGATGATTAGGCTGGTGCTGCTGCTGATGATGACGTGTATCCGTATTACGTGGTAATCTCTTTTGGCAAACCCATTATAGATGTTCAAAGTAATTTGATGTAGTTTATGTAACATAGTAATTTTGGTTAGTAAATATTTCGGTTTATAGCCTTCCTTCCCTGTTGTTGGCCAACAACAAAATCATGATAACAGCAACAATTTTTGTTTTCCTTATTCTTCTTCTACTCATTTTTAAAACAATGTATTTAATGATGGACAAGGAATTTTCTAAGCAAATACTAACACCACGATACATAAATATAGGTGGTGCTGCTTGGTTTTATGTAGTTTCTTCCCCTCTGGGTGAGGAGAGCAGTTAACAGCAAATGGAAAATGTTAGTGTTATTATTAGATTGATGAGGTACAATGGTGTTTTATATACCATAAGAATCAATTAGATTTCATCGAATAAGCTTGGAGTTAGATATTTGTTTTATAATTTGCATGGTGTTTGCCACCATGGAGGGAGATTTTGTTTTTCTTTTCGTTTTATGAAAATAATGGTAGGCGTGTTATTTTACACATTAAACCTGAAGCGATTTGAAACCAAAACAGTGTGTATAGCATTTGTGGCATAGCTTTAATCGGATAAAATGCATCATTATATTTAATGTTGTAATTTAATAAAATAAATGTTGTATTTATATAGAATGAAAAAAAAACTCTACTTATATACTGTTATTAGAAATATTTATCTATTCCAATATAAATATTTCAAAATGGCGTTTAGGTTTGGTTAAAAAATTGTGGTGATGATAGGTCTGAAAAATAAATAAGATTACAGTATTTTACAAAAATATGTTTTATTTCGATTCTCAAAGAGACATACCCTTTTTATACCCTCCACTATTTTTTCATTCCACTTGCAATTACTCGAAATATTCATCGGAGACCCCACGAAGTCTATATTTTCTTTATCAGAATATAAATCTGAGTCGATTTAGCATGCAATATTAAATACTGAAATTTGTAACATACATTGCTACTACATGTGGGATATTTGGTATTGAAAATGAGGTATGCCAATCCTCGCCTAAATATATCTCCTCCCAATTTTCCGATTTTTGGGGAGATTGGGAGCGTTTTTCTACCACGTTGGCTGTAACATATTATTTTGGGTTCTAATTAGGTTGTCAATCTTCAAACAAAAACTAGATCAAAATTGGTCCTCTTTTTAGGTTAGCCCCCATATAACGGTTTGTCTCCATTTTTGGTATTTTGGGGAGATGGGGCCTTGTCAACCGAAGTGGCTTTTGTTTAAAATTTTGGATTCTTTCTTATTGGCTGTAAAATCGTTTTACCAAAATTATGAATTTTGGTACAAGTTGTGATTTAGCCCTCATATAACCGTACTAAAAATTATTCAATATTTAGGAGTGCTTGGGATTTTTTGTAGTTTAGATTTTGGTTTATCATTGGGTATAAAATTTTCCCACAATAAAAAAATATCAATATGGGTTTATCGCACGTATAAAAGGTACAGCTTCTTTACAGCTATGCTATGTGGCTGTAATTTTGCATTTTGGGACCTCAGAAGAATTTTTCAATAAAAGTCCATGTTTGAACATACTCTCCTTACAATGTTCTCACATAAATTTCGGTATGTTCAAGCACCTAGCAGAATTTTCCAACCTTGCGGTTTATTGGTTTGTGTTTAGTTTTCTGCTGCAGCAATTTATCATGGCGTAACCCGCATATAAAAGTCCCAATCGAGTTTAGGTATTTTGAATTCTCGCTCCATATTGAAGGGCATAAAAAGTTTTGCTGGGCCAAACCCAGCGGCTTTCTTAATTTGTTTAAGAAAAATCTAAAGAAATCGGAAGGCACGCCTTTAATACTGAAAAAAATCAAGCGAAATTCCACCACGACCGCGCTTACATTTTAAGAAATTGTGTGTAATTAGATTTCAAAATGGTTGCCCTAGGTCTTCGATTGCCGCAAGACTTCTAGTTTTGGCGTTTTGAATCCACACTGCGCTGGATTAGAAAAAAATCGGAAGGCATGCCTTGTATTAGAAAAAACCAGTAAGGAATGTAGTAAAGTCGGACGGGGACGACTATGGGTATATTAAATAGCATTATTAACATGAAATTGGATGAAATAAAATATGTGATATTTATCTAAAAGTGAATCGGACTAGATCTATCCATAAACATGTCATTCGCATGTTAAGTTATACTAATTTCGGTACGTTTAGTTCCTTTTATTCATATATTGGTTTCTTGGTGCGTCAATTACTTCATATCAGCTATATCTAAATCCCAGCCGATTTTTACGAAACTTGGCACACAAAATTCTGGACTAAATTCAGTACGCTATGCAACATAGGAACTTTGGCACATTATTTAAATTAAATCGGACGAATATATATATATATATATAGATCTGAACCGATTTTCACGAAACTTGGCAGACATCGCTCTACGCTCAATTCAATACGTCATGCCATATTTCGTGCAAATGGAAAGATATATAGAGGGACTTTGGTGCACCATTTACATTAAATCGAACGAAACTATACATGGGAGCTATATCTAAGCCGATTTTCATGAAACTTGGCAGACATCATTCTAGGCTCAATTCAGTACGTTATGCCAAATTTCGTACAAATCGAAAGATATATAGGGACTTTGGTGCACCATTTACATGAAATCGGAAGAAACTATATATGGGAGCTATATCTAAATCTGGACCGATTTTCAGGAAATTTGGTTGACATCATTCTAGACTTAATTCAGTACGCTGTGTCGAATTTCATGCAAATCGAAAGATATAGAGGGAGTTTGGTGCCCAATTTACCTTAAATCGGACGAAACTATATATGGGAGCTATATCTAAATCTGAACCGATTTTCTCGAAGCTTGGCACACATCATTCTGGAGCTAATTCAGTACTCTGTGTCAAGTTTCATGCAAATCGAAAGATATAGAGGGACTTTGGTGCCCCATTTACCTTAAATCGGACGAAACTATATATGGGAGCTATATCTAAATCTGAACCGATTTTTCGCAATTTCAATAGGGTTCGTCCATGGGCCAAATAAGTGACTTGTGCCAAATTTGTTTACAATTTAACATCTACAGACGGACGGACATGCATAAATCGACTCAGAAAGTGATTCTATGCATATTCTCAAAATGAACCATGTGTCTATCTCGTTTCCTTTCGCCTGTTACAAACATATGCACAAAGACATAATACCCTGTACCACAGTGTGGTGAAGGGTATAAAAATCAAGCGAGAGTCCACCTGTCCATGAAATTGTGTGTTATTAAATCGGAAAGTGGCTACCCTAGGTCTCCGATTGCTAAAAAATTCTATTTTGGAGTAGACCTTTTATTTCACGTGGCACCAAAGGTGACAAGGGGTTAAATTACAAATTCTGGGTGGTGAATAGTTATGACCATCACCGAAACTTTCCCATAAGGGAGAAACGTTTGTGTTGCTTGTGTTGAAAGTAAACGTTGCCCAGATCAATAGTATCCAACTCCGACCAACATTTCTTCCGACCTCATTTTCAATGACCCAGGCGTACTATAAAGCTCACCAGCATAAGTTTCAACAATTTTACTTGTTATCGTAGCTACCGTGGAGGGAAAGGTTCCAAATGATTTTTAAATGGAATTTCGGATAATTTTCAAGGATCCAAGAATCAAATCCGAAAGAACTTGCCGCTTCAGTTCTGATGCTAACAATATTTCATAACAATATTTCAAGTGTTTTTGCAAAATTTTGAATTCCCATTTGAACGTGAAATGAACAACCATGTCTAAAATAAATAATCGCTGGGAAGAAATTTTCGTCGAATGAAATAGTAATCGCCAAGACAGGATATTTTTAAAGCAACGGATGGTGCATTACAATGTATCGAAAAATATGATGGTCGATATAATCTAGGTTTTAGCCTTGGTGAACAACAGCATCTTAATTGTCCGTAATTCCATTACAAACCACTATTTGTGTCTTACGCTCAGAACACTATTCACTACATTAGTCAATAGAGATAGAAAAAACTTCCATTTGAGAACATCTTTCGCACAAGCAGTAACCATTTTTCATAAGTGTCGGAATTTGACCTTGCACGTCAATTGAAAAGAGCCTTAAATTGCATTGGGAATGAAGGAAACTTAAATTTATATTTTTGAAAAGTACTCGATTTTTAGGCTCACAAAATTATTTTTGTCAAATTTTTAATATTGCAAGGATTGGATTGATTCAATCATCATTCAAAACATAAGTGGTGTCCGAGCGACCTTTTTTGATTTTTTAAGGCTTCCTGGCGATCCATATAACAAAATACAGAACCATTTATTTGCTTTAGTTGTGGATATTTTTTATTATTTTTTCCGAGTACATCTTCAATTTAAATTCAATTAGACCAGGATTTTAATGCTACACGCATATTTTTTCCATGTGTCTATTGCATTTCTCTGGAGGACACAAAACCTCAAGCTACAGGGCAAAAATATACGTACATAGCAATTAAGTGTTTAGCAACAACAAGCAAAGACAGCTTACAGACAATGACTCGGACTTGAATTATTTGGGCTATAATTTATGGACAAAAAACAACAACAAAAAACAATATTCTCAACAGTTTGCACTTAATTCTAAATGGTGTGTGTGTGCATG
Source organism: Musca vetustissima (assembly GCF_032173495.1). Classification (NCBI taxonomy): domain Eukaryota; kingdom Metazoa; phylum Arthropoda; class Insecta; order Diptera; family Muscidae; genus Musca; species Musca vetustissima. Next base: position 215,850 of record NW_026880437.1, read on the forward strand.
TTTGTGAATTTTCGAAGATGTATGTGACTCTACTACTGCCCTGAGACTTTAGTAAAATCGTTACAGTATTGTTGATTATTTCGAAATGAAAATTTTTGTTAGCAGTAAGTGCGGTAATAATAGGTTTTGTTGGTACTACACGGATAGGCATACGTGGCAAACGCATGCAGCATCTTTTCTACATTTATTTTCAGGCTGTAATTTTTCTTCTTCTTCTTATGGTTGAGGATGCTAAGGCTAAAAAAGAAAAAAAAACAAACGGATAGGCAAGTATTTAGTAAGGACAATAAGAATATATCAAAAAGTTGTCCTCATCGCCATCGCTGCAGCAGCATCAGCGTCATCATCATCAGCTACAAGAGGCCACAAAACGTAATAGCATCTGCATCACCATTTTTTGTGTGATGGAGATTATGGAAGAGAATTCTTCGTTTTTGTTTTCTATGATCCCTCTTCTAAATGGCGTCACGTTTTCAGCTTCTTGTAGCCAATACCTTTTTATCACATTAGGCCGACAGGAGAACGCGTCTTAGATGAGGGCCAATGCTACCTACGAGCTTTTTTTCCTTATTCACTTTGATAGCTGGGTATTACATAAAGAGGAAGATGCCAGATACTATGTTAAAGTGCTGTGGCCTACAAAAGACTTAAGACACAAACACGAAAATGCTTTGTAAGGATTGTAGTGTTTTATTTAGAGGTGACTTAATCTGCTTCATTTTATCACGGTTCAATAACTACCCACCTATTTGCTATTATTTTTAAGCAATTTGGGTTGGCCCACCCTTTGAGCGACATTTTTTGTAATGATCAGCTACAAAAATAAAAGAAAAACTTAGCTGTTGCTAAGAGGGGTTAACAAGAGGAATTTAGGGAACAAATGGAGATCAGAAGCGGTAGGAAAAGATAGTGGAACATATTATAATGTTTGGAGGATTAAATAGGAAACATATTTTTTGAAATAAAATAAATTCTATTTGAATTATGGATATTTCTTTGGAACTTAATTAATCTTACAAAGTTCAATAACAAAATTCTCTCATGCATTAAAGGAATTTATTTCTGAACTTCTTCTCTATCATAAGGCGTTACTTTATCCCGACCACATAAATATGTATCTTAGGTTAAGTCTACATTTCTCATTTCTAAGCAGTCTTAGTGTAGTTTTTCTGTTTTCATTGCATAGATTTCAATCAATGATTAATGAAACAAAACTCATCTTTGGTCTATGGCTAGGTAGGTAGGCCTCTTTTTTGTTTTGAACCAGCCTATGGTGACTCTGCAAATATGTTGCCACAGATCAAAGTGTCTAAAACAAAAGTGAACTGAATCAAAAAAAGTAGAAACGAAAATAACTAACTATGTTAGCCAGGCAGCCAGAGACTTGATGATGAAGAAAAATTATATGTGTTGTATTCACCTTAGATAGGGAGTAGGATGGTCTTGTTCTTGTTCCCCATGGTCAACGGCATTCATTCATTTATTCTTTATAAGTGGGTGTTTCCTAATTTGTTGTAGTGCATAAAATAGAGAGCATTTTTATCAGCAAAGCTCTTCGGGACGATCAACAGATGTTATATTTGATTGAAAAAGAATTATCGTTTTACTATAAATTTTAATTAAAGCAGACAAAAAGGGTGTAGAGAAGTTAAATGTGAGTGAGGTGGTGGTCATAGAACGCATGCGTAGTTAGAGGAGTTGTTTTTAATTGTTGTGGAGAGTGGTTGGATGGAATTAGAACTAAATTTAAGATAAAAACCAATATAAGCAGGAAGGTAATATTCTAGAAGGAGAAGGATATTTTGCCTATGTACATCGGCTCTTGTATAATATGTCGCCCCATTTTTGACTGTAATTGGCATTTCAGTTCCTCAGAGGTAAAAACAATCCATATTGCAAAATTTTTAAAGGCTCAAATTTAGACTGCAATTTGGGATTTGTGTCTCTTAACGATTAACAGCATTCGTGGCCAAATTTGAAAAATGTCCTTCAGAAAGTAAGTAACTATAATATAGTAATACCACTCAATGGAGTGTACAGCGTATATAGTAAGAAATACATAGTGACTTATTCACTTTTTTCAGTTAACGTTGCAAGATTTTCTTTGGAACTTTTTTAATTTTATTTAGAAATATGCGCAAATTGCGGCGTGATCGAACTTTTTATATCCTCCATCGTGATGTTAATATTAAAAAAAACTCTGAAATTGATTTTATGTTGGGTTAGGGATCGGGACCTTTGCTATGGTAAATTCTTTCCACAAGTAGGGGAAATATCAAATTACAGACACTAAGGTTGGAAAATGGGATAGTGTGTTGAACATACCAATAATGGCCCATGTGCATTGTATTGGGAAAAAAGAATATATAAAACAGAATCACATTCGATTTCCAAAGCGTGTTAAAAATCCTCGACAATACCGAATAATGGAGTACCGTGATATAGCAGCTAATCCGTAAACCTAAAACGTAAACCAATATTCATCATATTGATATAAAGATTTGCTACCAAATCAGAAAAATTCCAATATCCAATATTCAGTGGCGGAAAAAAATAAGAACGAGTAAATAAAACTTGGGAGTATTTATTATTCCTCAAATAAATAAATAATAATAATAAATAAAGAATATACAAATGGAACAGTAAACTATTTTTAATTATCAAATTTTAAATAATTCGACGCTGGTTTTCACTCCCGATAAAACTACATTGCATGACAACAAATTATATATTTTTTAGATAATTCTTCTATTCCGCTATCATCAGTTTAGGCGATTAAAATTGGAGCATATCAATCGTCACAACAGATGCTTCCTGATATTTTAAATGCTCAGAGCAGTGCGATTTATCTTCAGTCTTACTTTAGTTTCATGCGGCAGCTCTTTTATATCGATGAAAATGGGATTATGTTCTTGCTGGGATCAATATTCATGTACATCTGTGAGCAATGTGACATACTTGCTATTATACCAAAATGGCAAAAAAAAAATTAAAACAATTTCGTAAAGAATATCATTATCTCAATATAGTTATAATTTATGACGAATATTAAAAAAAATAATGGATTTTTGTGTACAAGGTACATCATGCTAGAATATCGATAAATAATTGCAAATATTATTCCATTATCTTCCTTTCCTTTATCTTGTTTTTGAACTATAATTTCTAATATTATTATGTATTTTTAATCAAAATTAATCACATGCCTTATCAGCAAATATTAATGACTTTCTTTACACATATTGAGTGATTCTTTGTTCATTATTTGATAGAAAGATATGAAACTATTTATTTGCAATTTATTTTAATAGAGTTTTTAATTAATTTTCACTACAACAAAACTTGTTTGATGATAGAAAAAATGAACTAAATACAACTAATGTACAGAAACTAACTTAGGTGTTCGATTAGTTGTAAAGGGGAAACGAAAGACTTAAGACACAAACGTTCTAATAAATAAAAATGGTAAAAAATAAACAACTTAAACAATGGATGTTATAGTTATAGTTATATAAAATCGGGGGCTATGAATGGGTCATTGGAGTCGGAGCTGTGTTATTTTTGGACTCAGATATTTTTAAGCAATTGAAAACATCATTTAAATCCGCAAAATGACGAAAAATTGAGGTACTATTATATTAGGACTATATCCGATCATTGACCGATGTTGGTACTTTCTAGTAAGACATATTTCTCAACCTCTGAGGACTAAACATATATAATAAAAAAAAAAACTTGGGAATATTATTGTACGGGGAATATTGTTTAACGTGGATATTATGGGGGCTACCCTAAAATGAATACCAATACTGATTCTTTTAGTAGGAATATTTTTTACTTAATGATAATTGAAAATACCAAATTCAAGCTGTTTAGGTTGGAAAGACGTGCTAAAAGCCCCGTCATATGAAAAGTGGACCCTCTATCCTATTTTCAATATCAATTATACTAGGAGTAGTAGCACAATTAGTAGTGTGGAAAATTTCACAGCGAATATTTCGAGGTGTTGGAAACGGATTGACAAATCTGATATACTCTCATATTCTGATAGAGGTTCATAGTATTTTTTCCCAAAACCTACATGTCACACAGCCACAAACAAAATTAATACCACTTAAGGGGACCTCGCCATTCTCGGAGTCAAAATTTTTTTTTGGATTTAATTCGAATCTACACTAATTCAAGAATATCCCTACAAAATTTCAAGTGAAAATCTCAAGAACTCTTGAAGATATAGCCGATTTATTGTGTCAGCATCAAGTGACGGCTAAAGAGCTTCTCAAACTTTAATCGCGTTTTTCTTATTTGTGAATGGCGGCACGATAACTCAAAAACTAATAAACCAATCTCCAAATTTTTACACGTTTCTCTGTGAGTGTATAGCTATCGTATGAACTAGGATAAAGCCAATCGGTGAAGATCTTCCTTATTTTTTAAATTGGTTTTTGGTCAAAAATCGGCGATTTTCCTAAAATATTTTTTCAAAGGTCCGCCATTTTGTTAATTTTAGAGCGAAGTCAATAATCCTAGTTCATACGAGAGCCAGACATGTACTCTTTCTAACACCGTTGGAATTTTCGGATTCCGATGTTCCAGTGAGGAGTTATCATGCCCGCCATCAAAAATAAGGACTTCTCTTTAATTACAAAAAACAATTACAAAATTTTTCTGTAAATAATTTTTCCTCTCTTTTTAATCTTCAAATATATATGTGCAATGTTACAAACCTTAACAAGCATTGGTATTGATTTACCAGCCCATTGAAAATCTTCCCTTAACAAGATTTTTGAAACAAATCAAACCCAAATCTTTAAATATATTTGTAACACCGCGAAATATTGGCCCTAGACCCCAAGTTTTAGTATACCGATCATATCTCATAAATATAAATAGATCTACAAATTTGTGTCGGCCAGTCCATCTGTGGCCGGAATAGTCATGAATAGTCATTATTTAGCGGGTCAAATGAACCAAAACTTTTGTGTCTAAAATATCAAAATTTGGAATAATTTTTCCGAGAAAAATAATTCTGAAAAGATGTAGCAGAGAAGCTGTTGGCCTCTAATCGGTCAAGAGAGTGCAAATATCGCGATAGGAATATGGATGCGCAGACACATAGAACTCCGTGGTAGTTATGTAGGGTAATATGTGGTCAGCCCCATCTGAATATACTGCTCAGCTCACTGGCTTTCTGTTATATTTGTACGCATGTTTGTTCTATATATACAAGCCATTTTGGATTGCCAGTTTGTTTTTGACAGTTACAAAGTTTTGTGAGCCCTTCAATATTTTACTTGATGGATATTTCAATCGCACAAAATTTTCATCACAATAACGCACCAGCTCACGCATTGATGCTAGAGTTTTTGGCTAAACACAATCGTTGTATTCACCGGACTGATTGACAGTTGATGTATTCCGCTTCAATACGAAATTCGAATACACCCACGAAAGGAAAGCGTTTTGCTAGGATTGGGGGAGGCTATACCAAAAAGTGCGTTTCAAAAGTGTTTTGTGGATTTAAAAAAAAAAACAACGCTGGCATAACTTTATTGTATCTGAGGGGATTACATTTTAGGGGACAAGACAGTTATTGCTGAATAAATGAAGGGTTAAATATTAATAAGGTCTTAAGGCAACCCCCAGTCTCGATGTAAAATTTCGGCGATTTTTAATCGTGTGGCAAATGAACGAGCATTATATTGAAGACTTGTGACTTAGCATATAAGATTTAAAGATATAAAATATAAGAAAGTTAATTGACATAATTTTGTTGTCATTGGTTTCTTTATAAAGAAAAGTACATCTTAACGATGGCGGAAATAATTTCCGATTACTAAAACATCGGAAAGATAAAATGCCAACGTAATAGAAACCAGTAAGGAAAGTAGTAAAGTCGGACGGGGCCGACTATATGATACCCTTCACCACTATGGGTATGTTAAACAGGACTATTATAATGAAATTGGATGAAATAAAATATGTGATATTTATCTAAATGTGAATCTACCTAGATCTATCCATAAAGAATGTAAATCGACTTCAAACAAATATCAATAGGTCATCCGTTGGGCTATATCTGTACTTCTAGAAAACGCAACTACGTAATTCTATGCTCAATTTTGTATGTTGTTCAAAATTTGATGTCAATCTGACTAACATGAGGAGTAATTTTAGAACGTTTTGTTCCTATTGGTTCCTTGGTGCGTCAATTACTTAAAATCAATTTATAATAAATGGGAGCCATATCTAAATCTGGACCGATTTTCACGAAACAAGGCAAACATCACTCTAGGCTCAATTCAGTACGTTATGCGAGATTTCGTGCAAATCGAAAGATATATAGGGACTTTGGGGCACCAGTTACATGAAATCGGACGAATCTATATATGGGAGCTATATCTAAATCTGGGCCGATTTTCACGAAACTTGGCAGACATCATTCTAGACCTAAATGATTAGGCTGTACCAAATTTCGTGCAAATCGAAAGATATATAGGGACCGTTTACATTAAATCGGTTAAATATATATATGGGAGCTATATCTAAATCTGAACAGATTTTTCCCAATTTCAATAGGGTTCGTTCTTGGGCCAAATAGACTACCTGTGCTAAATTTCATCCAATTCGGATCATAAATGCGACCTGTACTTTGTTTACAATTTAACATCTACAGACGGACGGACAGACGGACGGACATGCATAAATCGACTCAGAAAGTGATTCTATGCATATTCTCAAAAGGAACCATGTGTCTATCTCGTTTCCTTTTGCCTGTTACAAACATATGCACAAAGACATAATACCCTGTACCACAGTGTGGTGAAGGGTATAAAAATACATGTTAGCTTTGGTATGAACAAGTATTATAAAATTCGCACAAAAATTAAGAAAACAGCGGAACTTCGATTTTTTGTCTGAATATCGCCTAGTTTCGGCCACAAAAAATTTTAAAAGTAGGAATATCTACAACGATTGTATATCTTGTTCATGCGAAAGCTATTTACTTAAAGTATAAGGTGTGTTAAAGTTTGGAACTGATTGAATTATTATTTTTTAGTTATCGTGTCCGCCATTCGAAAAAAACGCGTTTATAGTTTGAGAAGTATTCATGCCGTCCCTATATGCTAACTCAAAAAATCAAAGAGATGTTGAAATTTTCACATGCATTTTAAAATCGATATTATTGAATTGTAGTTTCAAATTATATAAGAACATAAATTCAAATTTTTCAAACCAAGAAGGGGTGTAACGGTTCCTTAACGTTTCTGTTTAGATGAAACTTCATATTATCAGAAGCTGTCAGTATATGGATCCAGTTACAGTAGTTCTCAGTATTACTGGCCGAATTGTTTTTCATTTTATTGTCTGGGAATTTAACCATTTTTATTGTTTGAGTTCACTACCAAATTTAAGGTGGAGTCCGAAATTAACAAATATTTAATAGCCGTATAGTTGTTTGATTAAAATTACAATTTTTTTTATTTTAGTAAAAATATGTGGTGGTAATACTTACAGTCTCCCCTGCTCTCCTCAATATCCAATATAATATTTGTTTGTCCCGTCTCAACTTCACACATTTGTGATTTGCCCAAAAGGCCAGCCACTTTGTGGCATTTGAGCAGCAATAAAAATGTTAAATAAAATGACGATAAATATGTAAATCGGTGGAGGGATGTGAGGCTGTGTGTGCGGCTTTTTGTAGACATTGTGACTGAAATGAAAAACAATAAAATATAAATTAATTAAAGAAAAAATAATAAATATTTGTCATTTCAATTTTAAAAATTTGCTATATTTTATGAAGTTATTGTTTTGAAAAAATTGTTGAATTGTAAATTCTTTCACGTTTGCATTTCTCGACCCCTTTTAATTGAAAAAGTGCACCTGGCGACTATAATTTTCACCAAAACCAATTGTTTCCAATTATTATAATTTTATTTTTACGGAAAACAAATAAAAGTAATTTTTAAATATAAAATTGCTCTCTCTGTATTACCAGCAAGGTCCATGGAAGATAACCTCATCTCTTATATTGATTTTACCCAATTTTCTTCTCACAAACCAATACGACATAAAAAATATCTACACACATGTTCGAGTAAAACATTTGTTTTTATTTGCATAACCATTTACTTAACAATTCATTGCCAAATTGTCGTTAGCTGTTATTTTTGGGTAAAGGTTTTTTTTTGGGTCTGCAAGCAATTGTTTTTCCAACAGTTTTCCTATTTGTGCTATAGTTTTCACCTTATATGGTGATATTCTCAAACGATGCTGTTTGAATGGCAACCAAATGTTTTTTGGCATTAAAGTTTCAATGCCAAAAACAAAACGAAAAGTCGAAAAAAACCAAAACAACATAAAAGAGTCAATGTCTAAGGCAACACGCCTGTTTTGACAATCTACAAACAATGGGCAAAATGCCTTTGTGTCGCTGTGTCGATTTTTTTCTTCTTCGTTTTGTATCCTGTGTATAACTGTAACTTGTATGGTTTTTTGCTAGGGGTATTGTAGAAGTGTTGTCATATATGGTAATATGCAATTTTCATAAATGTGATAATAATATGGGCATATTTTACAAAACAATTTTTGTAAAAAAACCATATAGTAAAAACTTCGCAAGAACCACAAAATTTTATTTAAATTTTCCTGTACAAAACAATTTTCTAATTCTGTTCAATTCCTGTTATATTTGGTGTGCAAAGAATTTTTAAAGTGGCTATTAAGTGTAATATCTCGGGTCTGTCTTTTCCATGGGTAATTTTTATGTGTTTGTTCGTTTTTCGTAAGATTTGTGTAAAGCATTTTACTTTTACGAGCAATTTCCTTTTTTACAATCCCGAGCAGTTATTTTGCTTAGAGAGAAAACAAAATGGTGTTTGTGGTCTAAGTCTTTTGTTGTTTTGTGTTAATGGGATTTAAAGTAATTTCAAGATAATATTATTACCTTTGTTGGCCAAGAGGTAAATAGGTGGAATAGTTTAAAAGTTTTTTTGTTTTTCACAAGCCTATTTTTGTATAGTATGGATTTTGTATGGTAGGAATGAAAAATATGTTCACTGTAACGACACATGTTTATTTCAGGTGCAGGGATGAGGTCTCGATGCTCAGGACCTTCAACAGAATTTATGAAATAAAACCAAGAGTGGTGATAAGTAGTATTTTCTTCTGATTACTGGATTGAGGTCTCGAAGTTCAGTGTCACCAACAGAATTCGAGATATAATAATGACCAAAATAATTTTTATGGGTTTGGTCTTCATTAGTATCATTTGGAAAATTAATATGAAGGTGTAGGTGCTGAAAATGTTCCTTATGAACGCCCTGGCCAAGTATACCCAAAAAATTTGACAGCCCTAAGATCCTGTCTTGATAGGATACCTCGATTAGTACTTCCTATTCACTGGCATCGTAGCAGTCCTTGTAAGTTTCTCCCAGCTACTTCTGATCATAGCAAGGGGTTAATGCCGCGGAAAAATGAGTTACGAATATCACAAGAGTGATGTTTGAATTCGGGGAGGTCTTCAGTTTTATGACTCATTCGTGGCAGGAACCATGGATAATTATTTTTGTGATGTTGACTATTCAGGAGACCTGAATAAGTTCTCGCGTTATTTTTTAATTAATTACTCGGGCATACTATATAGGCCCCTATGGGTTTAGGGCTAGGTCGCAAAAAATGTTAACGAGGGACTAGGGCTTTTGACTGTTTGGTTGATCTTGATAAAAGTTCGTTCCTAGCTGCACATGGTTATTTATTCGAGGATACTGTGGAGACTATTCACGGGACCAAGAGTTCGTCGGTTCTATGACCTGGATAAGCCAGAAAATCTGAATAATTGCATCTGGAAGACTAATTTCAGATTCGTCTATTTCTAACGGGTGACACTACTTGTTTTTATTGCTCGGAATCACTACTTTTGTAATTGCTTACGGTGCTACGAAACATGCAAATGGGTAATCCTATAGGCCTAAGATTTACGGACACAACAAGTGTTCATAAGGTTTATTTATAGAGATCCACGGGTAATAAAAACTACAAGAGGTTCCTGACTAGTGATTCTCCACTGGGCTTGAGAATTATGGACACTATAAGGGATTGCCAATTGACTAAAGAACTAACAACACTACAATGGGTGCTTACCACTAAATTTCTAAATATCCGTCCCTAAGGGGTTAATTCTAAGGATCGAAGAGTAGAGAACGTCGCAGGGTAACAAGGGATATCTAAAGGTTAATTCAACAGACTCAAGAGTTAGATATACTACAAGGAATCATCTGTGCCAGACACATTTCCTACGGTCTCGGATTTACTGACACAGCTCTAGAAGATTGAGAAGATTTCTTAAGGTGCATTGTATACATAAAAGATCTCTTGATTACTTTTTTCTTATAGAAGACCTCATGAAGTATTCTATATCTCCTAAATACTTCATGAATAGATATAAATCTATAAAATATCACTTGATGAACTAAGAAATCCAAATATATCGCCTTTAACGTAAAAATGTTACAGAACAAGCTTTGGAAGGTCTCCTATCTACGAATGCTTCTGAAAATCTCTTTTGTTTATAGAAAATTCCTGAAAGGGCCTTAAATGTACAAAATACCTATCCATTTATAGAACATCTTTAGAAGGGTCTTATATATACAGGATGCCTTTTGAAGGGCCACTTACAGGACTTAAAGGGTTTTCTACCTATAATATACCTCTTTACAGATCTTACATACGAATACAACTACTTGTAGGGTAATCTGATGAAGATATTTTAAAAGACATCTTCAAGGGACTTTCATGATGAGAAACCCTTTGAAGGGGCCTCTATCACTGAAGACCTTTTAAAGACCTTGAAGGATCTTCTGTCTGCAGAGTACCTTTGAAGGGTCTTTTAAACTGAGAAAACCTCTTGAAGGGCAAAATAAAGCAAAAAACCTCTAAAAAGTTCTACTAAGAGTATTATACCTTTAGGGGCCTAGAAGACCTGCCGATTTCTTGCATCAGTGATGGAAAGAGTGGTTCTTAAACTTTAAACGGGTCTTTTTCTAAATAGAGTTTTTACGAATGACTGATATTACTGATATCTGTCACTTGACCTTTTGAAGGTTTTTCTATCTACAGAAGAACTGTAGAAAATATCTCTCATAGAATATCTCTTTATAAGTATTTTTTTATACCCTTCACCACACTGTTGTACCGGGTATTATGTCTTTGTGCATATGTTTGTAACAGGCAAAAATAATCGAGATAGACCCATGGTTCCTTTTGAGAATATGCATAGAAACACTTTCTGAGTCGATTTACGCATGTCCGTCTGTCCATGTTAAATTGTAAACACAGTACAGGTCGCATTTATGATCCGAATTGGATGAAATTTGGCACAGGTCACTTAATTGGCCCAAGGACGAACCCTATTGGAGAAAATCGGTCCACGTTTAGCTGCCATATAAGGGTACCCCCAAAATTTCGGTATTTTGAGGTTCTTGAGCGCGTTTTTTAACTGAATTCGCTGAAATTTGGTACTTTGAGTTCTTATTGGGTATCAAATCTCCTTACCACAAATTATAAATAAAGGTCCATTTTTTCGGAGAGCCCCTATATAAGGGTACCCTCAATTTTCGGTATTTTCGGGTTCTTGGGCTCGTTTTATTACTGAATTCTCTGAAATTTTGTACATTGGGTTCTTATTGTGTACCAAATTACTCCACTAACAATTATAAATATAGGTCCAGTTTTTCTGGTAGTCCTCCTATAACAGTACCCCCAAATTTTTGGTATTTTGGAGGTTCTGATCGTATTTTTCGACCGAATTGGCTGTAATTTAGTACGTCGAGTTCTTATTAGGTAGCAAATCTCTCCACTATAAATGATAAATGTTGGTAAATTTTTTCTGGTAGCCCCCATATAAGGGTACCCCCCAATTTTCGGTATTTTGAGGTTCCTGAACCAGATTCTTTTTATACCCTTCACCACACTGTGGTACAGGGTATTATGTCTTTGTGCATATGATTGTAACAGGCAAAAGGAACCGAGATAGACACAGGGTTCCTTTTGAGAATATGCATAGAATTACTTTTTGAGTCGATTTAAGCACGAAATTCGGCACAGCGTAACAAATTAGGTCTAGAATGATGTGTGTTAAGTTTCCTGAAAATCGGTTCAGATTTAGACATAGATCTCATATATATTTTCGTCCGATTTAAGGTAAATTGTGCACAAAAGTCCCTATATATCTCTCGATTTGCACTAAATTTGGCTCAGTGTAATGAATTAGGTCTAGAATGATGTGTGTTAAGTTTCCTGAAAATCGGTTCGGATTTAGATATAGCTCCCATATACATTTTAGTCCGATTTAATGTAAATGGTGCACCAAAGTCCCTTAATATCTTTCGGTTTGCACTAAGTTTGGCACAGCGTAAAGAATTAGGTCTAGATGTGTGTTACGTTTTCTGAAATCGGTTCAGATTAGATTTAGCTTCTATATCTGACCAAGTGAACAATTTAGTATCGGTTGCAGAATGACGTGTTTAAGGTTCCAATTTCATTTTACTGGTCCTTAAAAATGCGACGTCTGTTAGGATTCATCTGTTGAATATACTCAAAGTGGTGAAGGGTATCATATCGTCGACCCCGTCCGACTTTACTACTTTCCTTACTGGTTAGTATTATTGTCGTTCCACCAGTACCACCTCATCCTAACATATCTTATTTTACATCTCCAAAAAAAAAAAAAAAAAAAAAACGTGGTGGAAGTTGCGCTTCATTACAATGTTGTTATTTTTTTAGGATATTTCTCATAAACACTGTGAACATAAAATACGTGCCAAATTATGATTTTCATTTGTTTCGTTTGTAGCTGACAAACACCCACCAGTTTATGCAGCCACCAGCTAGAACACCATCCACCATGCCAACCGCCAACACTTCTTCCCAGCCAAACCAGCTGTAGTTTACTTGACTACTATTATTCATACCAGAAGACCATCTTCAATTACATTTGGGAAATGAGATTTCAGTTGAGAATCTGAGAATTACGGTCATAATTCAAATATTAAGAAACTTTGCAACCAACCCGCCGAAAAAATACTGATGTCGATGATGAGACTGACAAAGACCTAGACGTAGACATGGCAAACATAAAAAAGGTATGGATTTTTGCTCACTCACTCACTACTGGCCACATAACTAACTAAAGTGGCTGTCATTTTTTAAATTCCCCATAGTCGTTAAATTGCTTTTACAGTAAACCGCCATCATCATCATGAAATTGCCGCTATACGAAAGTCATGGTGGCAAATAGCAAAACGAAAAAAAAAAATTAAATACAAAAAGAAAGGAACAGACAAAAAAAACTGCAAAGACACGACAAACAGATCAGGTGCAATGTAAAGTTAAAGAGTTTGCAAAAAGGAAGCTTTTTTGTTGTTGTTGTCGTTTTGAGGAAAGGTGAGAGGTAGCGGTTGCCGAAAAACACAAACAAAAAAACGCTGGCTTACTGGAAACTAAAGCACTTGCTTATGTTTTGCACGTATACAGTTATATGATTTCAGTGAGCGTGTGTGTATGTATGTTTGTCTTTTCCTGGCTACTTGCATGGAGCTGTTAGGTTGGACCCGTTGCCATGTCAGGATGTTTGTATTTTAAAGTCATGTTGAAGCGAAAAATATCAAAAGAGAAACATGCTTGCCCTTCATGCGGTATTTACCGCCATGACCAAAGCTATCACTCCGCAAACAGGCGGCCCCTATACAAAAAAAGTAACTACACGATCAACAGGAAAACGGAAAGAATAGAAAAGAAAAGAACGGTTGTTTGGTTTTGTTGTGGTACATTGTTGTTGCTCGAGCTGTGCTTTTACTGCCATTGCAATTTTTTCGACCACAAATATCCGTTCGTTTATTTCTTTTTTCGGTTTGATTCTTTCTAATGCTGGTTAAATAGCCAACTCAGCTTAGCTAAGCTGGTTGGTCGGCTGTCTGGCTATGTTTGGCTGTTAATCTTCTGGTATGTTTACCTTTCCACGTACGACGATGTCGACGACGAAGAGGGATATGTTATGTGGACGTTGTGTGTGTTAAGTGTTTAACCCAATTGTTCGGCTTAACCATTTATGTTGTTGGTCTGCTTTTGCCTTAAAGCTAGAGAATGCTCTCTATGACCATAGGAAATAAAAATAATTGTTTTTGTCGTGTTTATAGCCAAGTGTATAGAAAACCAAGTGCAGAAGCAGAATGAATTTAAGTCACTACAACGTGCAATCTTTAACTGCGGCAGCGACAAAATATGAACATCGGACATTTTTCTGTATTTGTTATTTGGGGAAATGTAAAAAGTAATTTATTTTCGAAGAATACGGTATAGAACGGTATACGGATACTGAGTTCTTTGGGGGACATTTCTTGACCGTTACACTTGTGGTTTGAGTGATAGGAGTTTTCTTTAATATTTTCAAATAACAAAAAAATAATTTGGTGGAAGATATATCGATTTTAAAATAGTGTTTCACTTCAGAAATCAAGGAAAATTTTTGTGTGAAAGATTATTGCTAGGAAAATTTATTTTTAAACACATAAAACCTACTCAAAGACCCTCTATAGTGTAGGGTACAATGGCGAAATGTCCTACGAAAGCCATATTAAATAAACGACATATATATAGAAGGCATTTTTATATGTTTTCTTATATATTGAACGTCTCCTGAAGAGTTAATTGAAACACTATACGTAAGGTCTGCTACAATGCTTAGGATGTTTGGTATTAAAAATAGGAGGTATCGATTCACGTATAGTCTCAAATATAATTGCAGGATACCATTTCCGACATTTTAAAGGTTATTTCACATGTTGGATTGGAGAAAATATATTTACAAAAAATATTTCACGTAAGTTCATGTTTTGACATAGTCCATATTTAAGGATCCTAGAAGTATTTTTGCAGAAAATTTTCAAAATTTAGGCACATGTTTTGACATTAAATTCCCGCCGATTTTAAGTATATTATCAATCATATGAAGGTTCAGACCTGATTTTAGGCATCTTGAACTCCCAACTGCGTCTTCAATCGAGTCCAATCGAACCACAAAAAATGGAAACGTTTTCATCCGGTGTAATACATCATACTTCTGATGTTTCAATAATGGAGTACACCTTCGATAATTCACTTGTTTTTCACCATTATGTCTTGTAAGGCACTGGGAATTACTTCAACTAATTTTATATTCAAAACATCTTCTGCTTTGTTCGCCCTCTTTGATTCGAACAGTTCCATTTTCTTCGTAAAACTTGCGATGATCGTTCACTCAAGAAAATAGTGCCCTATAGTTTCTTAGACTCATTGGAAGACTTGAAATACTCGTCCGTCGAGAGTCTTCGAACTTCCATTCTGCATCCAAATTGAAGTCCCAAACATGGAGAACGATGTCACTTTTTATTCCATAAATCTCTCTCCCTGTCTTCTTCTTCCTGTTTGTTTGCTATTTCTGATTATTATTCTTCACTGTTTTCTTAATTAAACTTCATAAGAATTTAACCACAAGATAATTCCGTCAACACGTTCAGAAATACCACCTCATTGCTGTCCATCATTTGAAGCAAGCCGTCGTATTTGCCAATCGAAAAATGTCACAAATTCTACAGCTGTAAAGACCTTACCTTTCTGTATATTCTATATTCAGATTTTCGGGTTTCAACCATTTAACTTAAAAATAGAATATCAAAACATTTTTTTTTTCAAAAATCTACTCTTTTACCGGTGAAAGTCCTTAATTTTTCTTTTTCGGAGATAGATTTTTTTTTTTTTTTTTTTTTTGAAAAAAAAAAATTCAACCCTACATCGGAGATAGATCTTGAAAAATATTCTTTAAAATTTCCAGACCTATATCTCAAATAGCAATTCAAAAATATTCTAAAAACTTTTCACGCCTAAATTTCAAAAAAGCCATTGAATATAGTCCTTTAAAAATATTCTTACAAAAATTCAGGTCTCTTCCACAAATAGTCATTAAAAACATATTCGTTAAAAAATCCACGCCTATAATAGCCCTTTAAAAACATTCTTTAAAAAATGCCCGCCTATAATAGTCCTTTAACATATTCTTTAAAAAAGCCACGCCTATAATATTTCTTGATAAAATATTCTTTCAAAAATAAAATCCTATAATACTGTTTAAAAATCCATGCCTATAATAGTCCTTGAAAAAAATATTCTTAAAAAACCCCGGACCTATAATGGTCCTTGGAACATATTCTTTAAAAATCCAGGCCCACAATAGTCCTTGAAAAATATTCTTCAAAAATTCCTTGAAAAATATTCTTTAAAAACTGAACGGCTATAAAAGTCCTCGAATAATATTCTTTAAAAAATCCACGTCTATAATAATCCTTGAAAAAATATTCTTTAAAAACTGCAAGCCCATAAGAGTCCTCGAATAATATAATTTCAAAAATCCAATAAGTCTTTAAAAGACATTCTTTAAAAAATCCACGACTAGCCCTTGAAAAATATTCCTTAAAAAACTCCACGTTTATAATAGTCCTTGAAGAAATATTCCTTAAAGAACTCCACGCCTACAATAGTGCATGAAAAATACTCTTTGAAAAATCCGTGCCTATAATAGTCCTTGAAAAAAATTATTCTTTAAAAAATCCACCCCCATAGTATTCTTTGTAAAATATTATTTAAAAAAACCCCTATAATAGTCCTTAAAAAAATATTCTTTAAATTATCCACGCCTATAATAGTGTTTGAAAAAATCCTTTAAAATGCCTATATTTCAGATATACCTTGACAAAAATATTTTTAAGAAGATATATTCGCCAGTCCTTAATTTTTTCTAAAATAATTGAAGCTCTTGTCCCCGCATTTGAGTCGCTCCGGAAATCTCCAAAGCTTATATATTAAATTAAAATACTCCAGATCTTTTCAATACATTACAACCATATTTAACTGTCATCACATTGAAGTAAAAAACTTCCCATAATCTTCTTTTATATTTCCCGGAAAATCATTAGCATTTATACAGAATTCTATAATATCAAATGCTCGACTTAAACTAAATAACAATAGAAATACAACAAATATCACTTGAAACCAGAACAAATCTCAACCGCATTATTGACACCTTTCCCATCGACAACAAAAGAAACAAAAAGTTGCATGATTGTCGTAACTTTGAAATAGAAAAAAAAGAACCGTTAAAAGATACTCTAATTTAATTACATATAATATCCGACTATACTTGCAGTTAATATGGAACACATCGACGTATGTGTGAATAAAAACACATTCTCTTATAAGTCATCAACAAATACCTTTGAGGTGTGTGAGAAGAAAAAAAACATCAAAAACAATTTTGCTATATGATATTACAAAAACAAAATCTAATATCTTGAATAACACTTTATAATAACAATCAACGGCTACTGGTGGCAGCAGCTCAAAGCTCTACATTATTACACCACAATCTCACAATGTAGTGTGGAAAAATTACAACAGCAACTACACCAACAATTTAATAGGAAAACCACAAGTGCTGAAATACTATTCTTATTTCTAGAGATTTTACTCAAACATCAAACCAGCAAAAAACCTGCAATAGGTAATAATGCCACAGAGAGGGGTGTTTAAAATCAGGTTAATAATTCATAATAATCGGTATCATTTAACAAAGATGAAAAAAGAAGAAGAAAAAAATCGAAAAAATAAGAAGAACAACTATTTCAGAAATGTGTTGTATTAAGTTGATAGCTCAACAAAGAAGAGGTGGATGAGGATCAAGATGCAGGCTATGGATGAAAAACAGAAATATCTGCTATTAGAACACAATGCAAATCCATTAAATCCAATGCCAGCCACTTAACTAGTTGTTCCGCTAGCATTCTCATGCCGACTGTCGATTGTCTAAAAGATATAACAAACGGTATTGTAGTTATAAAAACAGCAACAACAAACAAGAATCCTTGAAAAATAGTCCTTGAAAAAAGATCTTTAAAAATCCACGCCTATAATAGTCCTTGAAAAAATATACTTGAAAAAATATACTTTAAAAATCCACGCCTATAATAGTCCTTGAAAAAATATACTTTAAAAATCCACGCCTATAATAGTCCTTGAAAAAATATACTTTAAAAAATCCACGCCTATAATAGTCCTTGAAAAAATATACTTTAAAAAATCCACGCCTATAATAGTCCTTGAAAAAATATACTTTAAAAAATCCACGCCTATAATAGTCCTTGATAAAATATACTTTAAAAAATCCACGCCTATAATAGTCCTTGAAAAAATATACTTTAAAAAATCCACGCCTATAATAGTCCTTGAAAAAATATTCTTTAAAAAATCCACGCCTATAATAGTCCTTAAAAAAATATTCTTTAAAAAATCCACGCCTATAATAGTCCTTGAAAAAGTAATTTTTAAAAATCCACGCCTTTAATAGTCCTTTAAAAAGTACTCTTTAAAAATCCACGCCTATAATAGTCCTTGAAAAAGTAATTTTAAAAAATCCAAGCCCATAATAGTCCTTTAAAAAATATTCTTTAAAAAATCCACGCCTATAATAGTCCTTATTCTTTAAAAAAAAATATTCTTTAAAAAATCCACGCCTATAATAGTCCTTGAAAAAATATTCTTTAAAAAATCCACGCCTATAATAGTCCTTGAAAAAATATTCTTTAAAAAATCCACGCCTATAATAGTCCTTGAAAAAATATCTTTAAAAATCCACGCCTATAATAGTCCTTGAAAAAATATTCTTTAAAAAATCCACGCCTATAATAGTCCTTGAAAAAATATTCTTTAAAAAATCCACGCCTATAATAGTCCTTGAAAAAATATTCTTTAAAAAATCCACGCCTATAATAGTCCTTGAAAAAATATCTTTAAAAATCCACGCCTATAATAGTCCTTGAAAAAATATTCTTTAAAAAATCCACGCCTATAATAGTCCTTGAAAAAATATTCTTTAAAAAATCCACGCCTATAATAGTCCTTGAAAAAATAATAGTCCTTGAAAAAAAAAAATATTCTTTAAAAAATCCACGCCTATAATAGTCCTTGAAAAAATATTCTTTAAAAAATCCACGCCTATAATAGTCCTTGAAAAAATATTCTTTAAAAAATCCACGCCTATAATAGTCCTTGAAAAAATATTCTTTAAAAAAATCATAGTCCTTGAAAAAATAAAAAATCCACGCCTATAATAGTCCTTGAAAAAATATTCTTTAAAAAATCCACGCCTCAAATAGTCCTTGAAAAAATATTCTTTAAAAAATCCACGCCTCAAATAGTCCTTGAAAAAATATTCTTTAAAAAATCCACGCCTATAATAGTCCTTGAAAAAATATTCTTTAAAAAATCCACGCCTATAATAGTCCTTGAAAAAATATTCTTTAAAAAATCCACGCCTATAATAGTCCTTGAAAAAAGTATTCTTTAAAAAATCCACGCCTATAATAGTCCTTGAAAAAGTAATTTTAAAAAATCCAAGCCCATAATAGTCCTTTAAAAAGGAATATTTAAAAATCCACGCCTATAATAGTCCTTGAAAAAATATTCTTTAAAAAATCCACGCCTATAATAGTCCTTGAAAAAATATTCTTTAAAAAATCCACGCCTATAATAGTCCTTGAAAAAATATTCTTTAAAAAATCCACGCCTATAATAGTCCTTGAAAAAATATTCTTTAAAAAATCCACGCCTATAATAGTCCTTGAAAAAATATTCTTTAAAAAATCCACGCCTATAATAGTCCTTGAAAAAATATTCTTTAAAAAATCCACGCCTATAATAGTCCTTGAAAAAAGTAATCTTTAAAAATCCACGCCTATAATAGTCCTTGAAAAATAGTCTTAAAAAATCCACGCCTATAATAGTCCTTGAAAAAATATTCTTTAAAAAATCCACGCCTATAATAGTCCTTGAAAAAATATTCTTTAAAAAATCCACGCCTATAATAGTCCTTGAAAAAATATTCTTTAAAAAATCCACGCCTATAATAGTCCTTGAAAAAATATTCTTTAAAAAATCCACGCCTATAATAGTCCTTGAAAAAATATTCTTTAAAAAATCCACGCCTATAATAGTCCTTGAAAAAATATCTTTAAAAATCCACGCCTATAATAGTCTTTAAAAAATCCACGCCTATAATAGTCCTTGAAAAAATATTCTTTAAAAAATCCACGCCTATAATAGTCCTTGAAAAAATATTCTTTAAAAAATCCACGCCTATAATAGTCCTTGAAAAAATATTCTTTAAAAAATCCACGCCTATAATAGTCCTTGAAAAAATATTCTTTAAAAAATCCACGCCTATAATAGTCCTTGAAAAAATATTCTTTAAAAAATCCACGCCTATAATAGTCCTTGAAAAAATATTCTTTAAAAAATCCACGCCTATAATAGTCCTTGAAAAAATATTCTTTAATAAATCCACGCCTATAATAGTCCTTGAAAAAATATTCTTTAATAAATCCACGCCTATAATAGTCCTTGAAAAAATATTCTTTAATAAATCCACGCCTATAATAGTCCTTGAAAAAACATTCTTTAATAAATCCACGCCTATAATAGTCCTTGAAAAAAGTATTCTTTAATAAATCCACGCCTGGAATAGTCCTTGCGAACACAACGAATGGGTTTTATGCTTCATATGAACTACCCACATATAACACAATATTTTAAATATAATATTACGCATAATTTGTATACATATTTTTAATAATAAAAATAGTGTTATAAAACAAATTTTTTTAAATGTTTTCAATTTTGTTTTTCTAAAATCCCAATATTCAATTTTGCGAAGTGTGTAACATCGATTTAAAAACTTATTGACAAACATTATAACAAAATGACCATACCAAGAATCTATGATGAAGTGTGTTTGCCAAGGAAAAAACAAAAAACGAATGCCATAATAAACATAACGGATCATAAATCTATAGCAGAAGTAATAGTAGGCTATAACCAGCTAACCAGGCGGTAGTCAGCCAGCCAGCCAACACAATGCCCCAACAAACAGACAGAGGAAGACCATAAAAACAGTAAGACAGTAAAATCTGAAATAAAAAAGAGGACCACAGAGAGAAGTTATTTAAAATAGCCAAACCACCAAACCGAACCCAACCCAATAGCCACCAATGCCTGTCTAACTGAACTGGTCCAAAAGTTCGTGTTGATTTAAAAGTGCACCGAAAATATCTAAGTGGATATTTTGTTTGAATTCTGGTTTGGCTGACTGACTCTATCGATCGTTAAACAGCACCAAATGGATAAATGTTTGCCAGCAGTCGCAGCAGCAGCCAGTAACCGACCAACTTTGAAATCAAACCGGACCAATTGATGACTGGCTAAGAACATAACGGCCATCGCACCTGGCTTATTGACGTAATGGTAGCAAAACTTTAGCCATAGCCATCAGCAACAGTAATTGCTGTGTGCAATGTCAGTAGGATATAAAGAAAAAAAATTAAACATTTTGATATTTCTATAAACTAGATTAGAAAAAGTTGTGGTGGTGGAGGTTGTGCTGGCGGTTTGAAGTAGCATCGATTTTTTTGAAGTTATTCGATTTGTTGCAAAATAACTTTTTAGTTGCAGGTTTTTTTGGAAAATTTGTTGGTGGTATTTATATTTGATACACACATAAAAATATGAGAAAAATTTAGTATCGGAATAGAGTCTATAGGAGATATAGTAAAACATCAACGGGCAGGTCCTATATATCATTCGAAGTTGTTTATGTTTAGGATATCAGAGGGTAAAAGGTGGATTCATAGAGTTCCAGAGCAATGAATTTTTAAGGACCATGGAAGGTATAAGGTTGTTTTTTCAAATATATATTTTTTAAGGACCATGGGAGGCAAATCGTGAATTTTTAAAGGTATATTTGTTAGGACCATGGATGTATATCGTGAACTTTTTAATAATATTTGTAAGGACCATTGGAGCAGTGCGGACCAATAGACCACAAAATGTATTTTTTAGGATATGAATTAAAAATATTTTTTAGGGACCATGAGACCTATTACCAAGATTTTTTAAAAAAAAAATTATTTAAATAACCTTGAGAACTTTAATCAAAGATTTTGAAGGACTATTCTTGAAATATCCTGAGGATTTCAAGCATGATTTTTTGTAGAAAATGAGAGAGGTATGATGACCATTATAGAGGATTTTTAATAAATATTTTTCAAAGATCATGAGGACTTTATGCGTGGATTTCCTAAGGAATATTTTTAGTAGATTTTAAGGAATATTTTTTCAAGGATTTTCATAGAATATTTTTTAAGAGCCCTAAGCGTAAATTTTCAAAAAATATTTTAAGGTCCCTAAGTGCAGTTTTTAAAAGGAATTTTTTTACCAAGAACAATGGGGCCTTAGATTTGTTAAAGAATATTTTTTTCAGCAACCAAAGTGGCGTAGATTTTTTCAGGAACCATAGAGCTGAGACTTTTTTACGAACCATAGGGGCGTAGATTTTTTAAAGATTTTTTTAGGAACAGTAGGAGCGTATATTTTGTAAACAAATTTTCCGGAACTATAAAAGCGTAGATTTTTTATGGAATATTTTTCAGAGTCCATAGAAGTGTAGATATTTTAAAGATTATTTTTCCAGAGAACCAAGGATCGTAGATTTTTTTAAAGAAAAAAATCTAGGGACCCTGAGAGCGTAGATTTTTTTAATGAAAACAATCTAGGGACCCAAGGAGCGTAGATTTTTTAAAGAAAAAAAATTTAGGGACCCAAGAAGCGTAGATTTTTTTAAGAAAAAAAATCCAGAAGCTTAAGGAGCGTAGATTTTTTTAAAGAAAAATTTTTTTTAGGCCTACAAAAGGCGTAGATTTTTTTAAAGAAAAAAAATCAGAAGCTTAAGGAACGTAGATTTTTTTAAAGAAAAAATTTTCAGAGACCATAAGAGCCTAGACATTTTAAAGAATAGTTTTTTTTCAGAGACCATAAGAGCGTAGACTTTTTAAAGCATATTTTTCGGATACCATAAGAGTGTAGACTTTTTAAAGAATAGTTTTTTCAGAGACCATAGCAGCGTAGATGTTCTTAAGAAATATTTTTTCCAGAGACCAAGGAGCGCATATTTTTTAAGAATATTTTTTTTCTAGAAGCATTTTATAAGAGATTATTGAGCGTAGATTTTTTAAAGAACATATTTTCACAGACCATATGGGCGTACATTTTTTAATGAATATATTATCAGAGACCATAGGAGCGTAGATTTTTTAAAAAATATTTGTTCAGAGACCATAGGAGCTCAGATTTTTAGAGAATTTTTATTTTTGAAAATTTACTCCCTGTAGAGAGTTTACATGCATATCAGATTGTTAAGAATCATTTCATCCACTTTAAAGCCTTCTATCTATGCTCTCTCCCTTTGGTCTCTGCATTTTTTTGATATTTGCATTTCTTGAAAAAAATCCTACCAACACTGTACCTGCTCCAACACTCCATAAAATGAAAATGTTCTAAATGCGATTTCCATCTAATTTTTCATGAAAATGAGGCATTAAAAAGAGCTTGTCTCAAGGAGTACAAACAAACAACAAAATTTCTTCCTGGTTGTGGAGTATTAAGTTATCAAACAAGACGATGGCTGTTGGGTAGCATCGTTATATGGCAATAAAATTGCCATGGAAGGTGATTAGACTATTTGGTGGGCAAACGAGTGTTTACATAGGCCACACTAAGTAAACGAAGATACCAAGATGCCACAAAACCAAAAGACTAAATGGTTCGACTAAACAATGATGGATGTACCGAAGAGATGTTGGTAGAGATCGCAACTATAGCAACAACACCCCATAGAGTTAGATTTCCAACCCAAAGCCTCGGTGATAGAGAGATAAAAATTGATGTTAGAAAATTGGAAGACGAAAACGAAAAAAAAAACTAGTAACATTATAATAGCAACAGAAAAATCTTAACATATAGCTAGAAAACAACAACTGCCCCAGCACCAGCAAAATAGGTGTCGGAAAATAAATTATTTGTAATTTAACAAATCTATTGGTAGCTTTTGCTTGCATGCGGCTGCCACTCTTATTACGTTAATGCAAACATTGCTGCGGAGTGAAAAATGTTGATATCTTAAGAAGATTTCCTTGGAGTTGCAGCACCCATGTCCACCAAATGGTGCGCTATTGATAAATGAGATGTTTTGTCTATATAACAAAACACGGACTCCATTTTTTTGCTCTGTTGTGGTACACCATTATTTTGTTACGCAATACACAGTTCACTGTAATCGATAGCAAAAGTATTGATTAATTTGAAAAGAACGGAAGAAAATTGTTTGGTTGAGCCATATGGCTTAATTTCAGTACTATATTGTAATGGTAGTATGTTAAGGTAAGACTAAAACCTGTTTAGGCGCAAGTGTAATTTAAGTAAAAGAATGGAAATTATAGATTGTAATAAATTGCATACATTAATAATAATAACAGTTAGGTTGAGAAGGAATTGGGAGTTGTTTTGAAATATAGAACCAAAGGGAAATGCTGAGAAAGAAAGCAATTTAATTATGATATGGATTGAAGGAAAAGTTCACATAAATAACTAGAACCTAAGGAACCAATTGGGTATCCTGATATCGGATTACATTAATTAGGGACAGGATAAAAAAAAACAAGAATATTAATTATAAAAATCATAATGTAATATAAAAAAAACATAATTATATAAAATACATAATACAATAAATATTCCGTATTCAGGGTATTTGGATGCTGACAAAATATTTTTTTATAAAAATCTAGACCCGTTGGAGTTTGACAAAATATTCAGTACAAAAATTTTGAAAAATATCTTTATAAAAATACATGCCTCTTGGATCTTACAAAAATGTCCTTATAAAAATCCGCTCATTGGAGGTTGACAAAAAATTCTTTACATATATACCGGATGACAAATATTCCTTATAACAATTCAGGGCCATTGCAAAATCCAGACCCATTGGAAATTGACTAAATATTCAGCATACAAATATTGTATTCAGTATAAAAATCCAGACTCTTTAAAATTTGACAAAATATTCAGTATAACAATCTTAAAAAAAGTCCAAAATTCTTGAAAAATCTTAAAAAATGTCCTTATGAAAATCCATGTGTCTTGAATCTTAAAAAAAATGTCCTTGTAAAAATCCTTGCCACTTGATTCTTATCGATTGCAAAATCCAGACCCAGGGCCATTGCAAAATCCAGACCCATTGGAAATTGACTAAATATTCAGCATACAAATATTGTATTCAGTATAAAAACAATCTTTAAAATTTGACAAAATATTCAGTATAACAACTTAAAAAAATGTCCAAAATTCTTGAAAAATCTTAAAAAATGTTCTTATGGAAGTCCATGTGTCTTGAATCTTAAAAAAATTTCCTTGTAAAAATCCTTGCCACTTGATTCTTATCGATTGCAAAATCCAGACCCAGGGCCATTGCAAAATCCAGACCCATTTGAAATTGACTAAATATTCAGCATACAAATATTGTATTCAGTATAAAAATCCAGACTCTTTAAAATTTGACAAAATATTCAGTATAACAATCATGAACAAAATGTCCAAAATTCTTGAAAAATCTTAAAAAATGTTCTTATGAAAGTCCATGTGTCTTGAATCTTAAAAAATTTCCTTGCAAAAATCCTTGCCACTTGATTTATATCGATGTGGTGATCATTCCGTCTTCTTAACGCGGTCTGGGTCATTAGGTTTGTAATGCTTTAAAAAATCATAAAAATAGCTAGTCTTGGAATTTAAAATAAGATATATTTCTCGTTCTCTAAGATCATGGCCAAGATCTTCAAAATACGGAAAATCGACGGGGATATAAAAAAACATGGACCCACCCTTCAAGAAACCGAAATGTCAGTCAGTCAGAAAAATGCGCGTAGAACTTAAAATCAGTAAGGAAAGAAGTAAAGTCGGACTGGGCCGACTATATGATACCCTTCACCACTTTCGGTTCATTCTACAAATGTATCCTAACAGACGTCGCGTTTTTGTTAAATATCTATATCTGAACCGATTTCAGGGAAACTTGCCAGAGACTAATATATATTACTTCAGAACGTTGTGTCAAAATTCGTTCGAATCGAAAGATATATAGGGACTTTGGTGCACCAATTACCTAAAATCGGGCGAAACTATATAGGGGAGCTATATCTAAATCTGAACCGATTTTCACGAAACTTTGCACACATCATTCTAGACTAAATTCATTACGCTGTGCCAAATTTCGTGCAAATCGGATGCTTTTCAGAGACTTTGATGCACCAATTACCTAAAATCGGCCGAAACTATATATCTTAACCGATTTTCACGAAACTTTGCACACATCATTCTAGACTTAATTCATTACGCTATGCCAAAATTCGTGCTAATGAAAAGATTTGCAGGGCCTTTGGTGCACCATTTACCTAAAATCGGGCGAAACTATATAGGGGAGCTATATCTAAATCTGAACCGATTTTCACGAAACTTTGCACACATCATTCTAGACTAAATTCAGTACAATGTACCAAATTTCGTGCAAATCGAAATATATATAGGAACTTTGGTACACCATTTACCTTACATCGGACGAAAATATATATGGAAGCTATATCTAAATCTGAACCGATTGTTCCCAATTTCAATTGGGTTTGTCCTTGGGCCAAACAAATGAGCTGTGCCAAACTTCATTCAATTCGGATAATAAATGCGACCTGTAGTTTGTTTACAATACCCTGTACCCCAGTGTGGTGAAGGGTATAAATATGGGAATATTTTGATAATTTCCGAAACACTGGAATTCAAATTACAGCCTCTATAAATGAACAATTTGGCTAAATTCGTGAAAATGCAAAAATAGGGCGGGATCTTAAAAAGGGCGTTTTGTAACACGTACATTTATGTTAGCATCCAAAAATCCGGAATGACAAATAACCTTCTAAATACTGAAAATTGATTTGTATCATTCTACAAATCTATATCAGAACGTGGACCTATATATACAATTTGTAACATCAAATACCCTACGAGTATTAGCTATGTATGTTCAAAATTTCAAAGCTCTATCTTACATATTGCGATCTCTAACGCTATTTTAACAGACATACGTCTAACATGGCTAAGTCGACATAGGATTTTAATCTGATCAAGAATATATTCTCTTTATAGGGTATCCGGAGAAATTTTTGTGGTATTGCAAACGGAATGACAAATATTGGAGCTAAAGAAATATTTAAAAAAGTGTACGAAATCGAAATCGAAAAATTTAGAAGTGCACTCCTATTTGATCATAAACAATTTTCTTAACAAGTGGAGGCCTATTTTTATAGAGTCTACTCCGGCCGTAGCTTCTAATTTTCTCTACAAATTCTAATTTTCAGTAGTGTTGGCGGGTTATTTGGGATACCATTTGTATTTTGTTTTTGCAAAATAGTCAGGCTGAATCCCAGTTTGTTTGTTTTTATAAAAAAAACAACAATATATGACATTGTGCGGCGAGGGGTAAGGCAGGGAAGACTATAGTTTCGGATATCGCCACAAATTTTCTGTAAAAACTCCACGCCTATTGGATCTTAAAAATAGTCTATAAATAAATCCATCCGTAAATATTTAATATATATCCCCTATAAATATTTAACAAGAACGTACAGAAGTTCATAAATATCGTAATTCTCATTTGTAGTTTCCTTATCTCATTACATTGCAAAATCATATCTGAAAAAACCCCATGCAACATTGTATTTAATTAAGATCAGTGTTAAATTATATATAACATATAAAAATTCTTTCACTTCATAACAATTACTTAAGAGACAGAGAATCAGAGCAACACAACATCCTTTTAAGATAATTGAAGCTTTCAAGATTACTTGTGCAGCCACGACCAGACAGAGAAACCAACAATATGTGGCTGACTAGAATACAAACAAAAAAAATCTTACAACAAAAAACTAAGAAAAACAGCAAACAAACGGTTTCTTAACCTGTTGGTAATGTCACACTTTACTTTTTGAGGAAGAGAAAAAAAAACAACAACACAGCTTAAATGAACTTTATTATTTTGTTAAGACTAGTGGTAATGTTTTTTCAATAGTTTTTCTGTACCTAGTTTTTCCAACAGTGTCTGTCATCTATGTTGTCTGCAAAAAATCTGCTGACATCTCTTTAAAAAGTTTATCTTCATTAGGTTTGAGTGGCGGTTTTTGTGTTTGACTCACAGAGAGGGCCTCCACAATTCTGCCCAAAGGAACCTAACAATCTTGGACAACACCATAATCATGATGATCATTAGCAAACAACATAATAATGATCATCATATTGGAGGAATGCTCATTGCAATGACGATGGTTCAAATAATGTTAGTAGAAAGTTAGTTTACTACCTTTAGCCTGACTTCCTTAGTTCGTTCCATTTCAAGTGCACCACAAAGTGGCCGCTACATCATTAGTTGAAATAACAGTGTTTGAAAGGCTCTCTCCCTCTGTAGCTGCACAGAAAATTGGCGGGGGGATATTGTTAATGATTGGAAACAAGTTTGTTGCAAACGAGGGAAGTACTTTTGCCTTTGCCTTTTTGACTTGGCTTTCTTCTACAATTCGCATGAACTGATAACATCATCATAACAGGGAGCGAGAGAGAAATGGGGGGAAAATATGCAGTATGTGATCACAGAGTGTGTTATTGGCAATAATAAGGTAGGTTTGTGTCTTAAGTCGTTTGATTTTTTATACACATTTTCACATATTTCAGTAGCCCTGTTAAGTTATGAGTAAAAAAGGAAATGGTCTGATATGATCGAGGCCAATGACCACCAGACAAATTTAATTATTATTTGTGGTGTATACTTTCAAGTAATAAATGTTTTTTTTTTTAATATAATACTTTTTTACACAATATTAATTTTTTTGTAAACTGTGTATTTTGCAAGTCAGAATATGTTTTGTGTTTTGTTTTTGATTTTTTTTTGAACATGTCACGACATTTGTATTTGCATGTAATAAATATCTTTAAAGAACATGCCTTGGATAATAAATTTGATTGAAATTGCGTTTTTTCGTTGTTGTTATTTTTTCTTCTTATGAATACAACTGCTAGACACAATGTTTAACATTTTAGTTAATGGTTTATTAACACCATTAAATATGATAAATGACAATCTGGTATGACATTAAGGTGGATTTGCAAACTTTAGAAAAACACAACATTGTTTATAATAATAATTCAAGGCAAAAATTATTATAGGGGTATTTACAATGGGTTTGTTTTTATTAAAACTTAAAAAAGTACTAAAAATACAGAAACTAGTAAAAAATATTTAACAAGGGCACAATTCTCAAAACATCTTTTGTTGGTATAGAAATGTGTCTGTCATATCTCTATCAAAGTCGCTTTAGCTATGTATCGGATATTAAGGTATATATCTTAAGTCTTGCAAGACATGATCCAGAAATGTTGCTATTGTGTGGAAGTAGATTGGTTGACTTTAATTTGATATCAAAGCAGTACAAATAAGTGTGATAAGTTCAAATAATGGAAAAGTAAAGATATAGCTCGCAGAAAATTAAAGTCCAGTGCTAATTGTCAATTTGCTTGTTGTTTCAGACTCATAGATCCTGTATTAGTCTTGTTGTGCGGGATCAAACCTTTTTAAGAGCGAAGTGTTCATAAAAATATTAAATGCATTCCGGATGGAATAGAAGCCCAAGGACATCTCCATTATATTATAAGTTTATGTGCGACATCATTATCTTCATTTTTGGCAAAATGATTGTTGAATTCACGGTAAATAACACATCACATGATCGTACGTCAAACCGTACCAAGTACGTTTATGCTCCAAAAATTAAATGTTTCCAATGGAAATCTCAGAAAACCACCACCCTATTTTACATATTTGTAACTTTTAAAAATATATTCTGACCTAACATCACACGTCTTACATGAGGTACCAACAGTACAATGTATGCCTCAATCAATGGGTCTCTAGAAAATATTGAGCTTAGAGAATATATGTATGTTTTATGTTCAAAACGCATGGTCTTAAAATAAATTTTATTTAGTGACCAAGCCGGAGAATGTACTTTTAAAGATAGCCATGCCTTTTGAGCTTTGAAAATATATTTGTTTCGGGGTTTCACGTCGTTTGCATACTGGGCAAATTTTTCCCCAGGGACTACGACTATTGAGATTTGAAAATATAGTTTTATCTTGTGAAAACGTCAATTAGTTTTGAGAATTATTTTTATGTCAACAACCTTGCACCTTAATAACATATTTTTAATGCCCACGCCTCTTGGCTTTAAATGAAAATTATTATCTGATGTCAATACCTCTTAAGCGTTGAGAAATTTATAACTAAGATGTTTAATCCCTTTTTTGTCCTTCAGAAAATATTTTCAATTTGGTCCGGACACTCAGACCTTGAGAATAAAATTTTAAGGTTTATACGTCTATTGAGACTTGCGAATCTGTAGAAAAAAACATATTTTTATTTAACGTCACATTCCTCGGGTCTCCAGCGAATATGCCCTACGCCCTAGTATCTTGAGAAAATACTATGGAGAACCCGAAAAAAATATGTTTGAATGATGTCCCCGCTTCTGAGGCAGCGACAAGTAATTTCGAAAAAATATTCCTTGCAGACAATTACGCCTAGAAAAAATATTTCTTGAAGAAAACCTTGCCTAAAAAAATATTTCTTGAAGAAAACCTTGTCTAGAAAAAATATTTTTTGCAGACGCCTTGAAGAAAACTACGCCTAGAAAAAATATTTCTTGAAGAAAACCATGACTGGAAAAATATTTCTTGAAGAAAACCATGCCTAGAAAAAATATTTTTGGAAGAAAACCACTCCTAGGAAAATATTTCTTGAAGAAAACCACACCCAGAAAAAAGTCTTGAAGAAAACCACGCCCAGAAAAAAAATTTCATGAAGAAAACCACGCATAAAAAATATTTCTTGAAGAAAACCACGTATAAAAAATATTTCTTGAAGAAAACCACGCCTAAAAAATATTTCTTGAAGAAAACCACGCCCAGAAAAAAAAAATTCTTAAAAAAACCACGCCTAAAAAATATTTCTTGAAGAAAACCATGCCTAGATAAAATATTTATTGAAGAAAACCTTGAAGAAAACCCAGAAAAAAATATTTCTTGAAGAAAATCGCACCAAGAAAAGATATTTCTTGAAGAAAATCGCACCAAGAAAAGATATTTCTTGAAGAAAATCGCACCAAGAAAAGATATTTCTTGAAGAAAATCGCACCAAGAAAATATATTTCTTAAAGAAAACCGCACCTAGAAAAATATTTCTTACAGGCAGCCACGCCTAGAAAAAATATTTCTTGAAGAAAACCACGCCAAGAAAAAATATTTCTTGAAGAAAACCACGCCAAGAAAAAATATTTCTTGAAGAAAACCACGCCTAGAAAAATATTTTTAAAGAAGAAATCCAATCGTATTAAAGCTAGAAAAAACTATCTCACAAAGTATCTCACTTTTTTAAATGACAAAAAGTATTTAATTACAAAAATATTTTTAAAGAAGAAATTCTGATATTTACCAGACAAAGACGAAGTCTCAAATGTCCATCATTATGTCACTTGGTCAGCAGACAGTTTAAACTCTGGCAAGACTTTGGACTGTGAACTCGTTGAGAATCAACGAAACCATTGTAATTTTCCAACAATAATATGACACACAATTAAAATAACATTTGTATGTGTGTGTATATGTGTTCAATGCATAATAATTGCAAATTGATAGTCATTGCCGTTATTGCTATTGTATTGAAAAAGTAAAAAAAAAAAATGGACTATACTAATACACCAATGCGTATTCACCACAACGTTCGACATCATGACATTATTTGTACGACACCAATATATGAAAACTTGAATACGAAACAAATTATTATTGTTATTAGTACAAAATACGCTATTGCTATTAGTATAAGACTTTAGAATGACCAAGTCATTTAAGTCAACAACTTTAGGTTCTCCGTTTTTTGTATGCCATGCGAGGCCAAAATTATTAATTTTACAATCCCCAATACCGTTGAAGATTTCAACTACAAAAAACAGAAAAAATGCAAGACACTTGAGGCAGGCATGGCTGGACACATGCAACGTGGTGGTTGCTCGTCTAATACCCATAGTACACCTTTTGCAAAATAAAACTCAATTGTACAGCAATTATTAAGTTTCTTTGCATATTAAATGTCTGGTCATTTGTATTAAAAAAAAACTTGGGAGAAAAAAATGTCGACTGGAGGAAAAATAACTCCAACTAAGAAAAATATGTCACTAATATATCTGTGAAAGAAACCGAAATAATAAAAAAACTTTTTAAGTGGTTTCTTGTTGGTTTTTTCTTTTCAAGAGCTAGGCACAAATGTTAAATTGAACTCACGGTAGTGGCAGGCAACTGGTACTGCACCTGTATGGCATTGTCATAACAAAAAATCCAACAACAAAACCTGGCTGACGTTTTGTTGGAGAATCTTGTTGGTGTTATATCGGTTCGCCTTGGTTTTGGGTTTTATGATTTTGGCCTGTCCTCCCCCATCCCTCTACGACTTATGTAAAGATGTTGACTTTTATTTATCCTTCTTTTGTCTGGTCGTTTTGCTTTGTGAATAATATAAAGTAAATAATGCCTAGTGGCATTTAAACTATCACCAAAAAATTGAAAAAAAATAACTGACATTACAATGGTATAGACTTTTGTTAGGATTTTGCTGTTTGTTGTTTCCACAACTCCTTGGATTTTATTTTCGGGGCAAGGGAAACTTTTTTTCAAAAATCCGCCATAGCTGTTCATTATATTGCCAGTATTTTCAGATTTCTGGCTTCTCCTTTTTCCTGTGCCTTATGAGAAAAAAAACGAAATAAACCATTGCCAGTTTGCTGAACTTTGCCCTTATTGTATTAAGTAGCTGCTGTGACTGCCACAGTTTGTCTACACAGTGAAGGCAGTTTGTTTATGTGAAGGCACTTCTGTTAAGTTTACCAACATTGTTTTTTTTGTTTGTTTGTTTGTTTAACCCTACGGTCAATAACCGGGTACATTTGTACCTTTTTTTGAATAAAAACGTTGTAAATTTTTTAATAATGGTGATATTTGGATCAAATTTTTAGGAATCATTCTTGAGGTATTTTCACACATAATCGAAGAAAAAAATTATAAAAATTTTCCATATATATATTTTTTACAATTTTTAAAAGTTATTACCTACGTAGATCAATAACCGTGGTACATTTGTACCCATCCAAAGATAGCTCTGTAACTCATTAAAAAATTTGACTAATCTAGATGTAGGAACTCAAAATTATATATACATTAAAATAATATATATTTAAATCCATGCTTAAATGATAATCTATCTAAAACAATCATAGTAAATTCGTTATAGCTTTCGAATGGGTTAAGCTTTTTTAGTTACTTTTTTATTGGGATCTTATTTAGGTGTTCCTCAACCCCTCTGCAAATTTTTGTGGCCCTAGACAACATGGGGCCATCAGGGCGACTCGTGGAAATCAGAAACTACCTTGGGGTTGAGGAACACCAAAATAAAATCCCATTAAAAAAATAACTAAAAAAGCTTAACCCATTCGAAAGATATAACGAATTTACTATGATTGTTTTAGATAGATTATCATTTAAGCATGGATTTAAATATATATTATTTTAATGTATATATAATTTTGAGTTCCTACATCCATACTCAGATCCGTATAGACTAATTTAAAACAAAAAATCTCACGATAGTCCAATTTTTTAATGAGTTACAGAGCTATCTTTGGATGGGTACAAATGTACCACGGTTATTGATCTACGTATACTTTTTTGGTTATTGACCGTAGGGTTAATAAATGTATGTTAAAAATTATTTAATATGATGTGCCATTTTTCATTGTGTTGTACCTTTTGGTTTTAGTTGTTTTTTTTTTCAGTGCATAATTATATGTTTTCTCATAATATTGTGAGTAGAGTAAACATTGAATTGTATGATTGGCGGGAAACTTGGAGTAGATAAAAACAAAAACAACAACAAAAAAATATAAAACATCGCAAATTTGTATGTTTTTAATTTCATGGGAAAATTTTAAATATTGGAGGGGAAAAAATGACTAGTCATGCAATGGTGCATCTTCAAACTACACACACTGGCTCGTCACAACAAAAGACTTAAGAACCAAACCTTGCTTGAATATTTTTAGATATGATTATTCATATTTAAAAAACAGTAAATATAGACAGCTGAATATTAATATTGTATGCCATCACATTTATAATTTATAATAAGGATAATGTCGTTAAAAATTACCTATTTTTGTATTTAAAATGACCTCAAAGGTTTTCGGGCCAATCAATTTATTATTGTCCCTTTTCTAGCCACATTATTGGCCGCAATTATGAACCCAATTTTAGGAAAATGAAGACAAAGAAGGGATAGGGCCTACGAATAAGCGAATAACCTTTTTTAATTATCATAGGAGTCAAATTGACCATTGAGTAAAAAAAATTAGAACATTTTATTGGGTATATGTTTACTTCAGAAAAAATGGTCTGGGAAGTGTCCTAATAATGAAATAGGAATTTTTTTAATTTATTATTTTTTTATTATTTCACCTACTTCATAAATTTTTTGGGTAATGGGAATAAATCAGGCATGGTCGGCCATACACGCTACCGTAACTGAGTGTCGATGGTTAAACACGCATTCTCTTTTTTCTCTTTTCGTCAGTCGTTTTTAATGATTAACAGAACGCTTACCCAAATAGAACGCTCACCCAAACTTGTGCTCAATTTTGTTATGTCCACCACTGATATAAATGATGGAAATTGGGAAAAGTGATCTCAAATTCATTAATTTAGGAAGGGGAATTAAAATTTCCCAATAATGAAAAAAAATTTCCAATAATGTTTGTATTCTGTCACAAATTAGAGGTCTAAAACTGAGTATATCGGACAAAACGTGGGTGAAATATGAGTATCAACAATAAGAATCCGTTGCGGTGCCCACTGTAGCTCGTAAGATTCCATGTTAATACGTTTTGTCGGATTATTACACAGATAAAACCAGTGTCCGCTTTTTTAATTCAATTTCGCTTAAGGATGATATAATAGAGGGTTTTCGAGCTACAGTGGGTAACGCAAACCGCGTCAGTAAAAACTATGTTTCGTAGGCGAACTTTTTTCAAAAACCCGACAATATTTTTCAAAAACAAAAACCAAAACTATATCAAGTTGTGATCTTTCAGATAAAAAATATTTAGAAAGTTTGGTAGATTTTTTTGTAGAAAATTATGAAGATGGCTTTTTTGTCCCTCAATAAGTGGCTATAACCCCTCCATTACAAATTTAAAGTCTGATGATATGAGAAAATATTTGTTCTTTTAAAGAATACATGAATATTTTTATCTGGAAGTAAATCTAAATAATTTTGAAAAAGCTTTTGTCCAATCGAAAGAAGGCCTTCTTCTTTTAGAAACCCCAAAAATGTTAATCCCGAAGATATTATGTCTATAGTAGTTTTAAAGAAGACCAGAGAAGGTATTTTATTAAAAAACCCAAAAAAAATATATCCTGGAGTGGCCTATTGTAATGGATAGTGTGCTAGACTTAAACCGATGTGCACCGGGTTCAAATTCCAGCGCGGAAGGACAAATTATTTCAAAGAGGTTTTCTATTAGTAGAAATGTATCCAAAATCCCCTGGCATTCTGATAACAAACCTCGGCATCAACACGTGAGGATAACACAATGTGGACATAGCGCCACCGAGAAGAAAACGACAGCATTAAATTGGTGTGGCCTAGTGCAGTGGACAGTGTGCTAGACTTAAACCGATGTGTATCGGGTTCAAAGTGGTTTTCGAATTCTTGTAAAGAGATACATTCATTCTCTTTTAGTTGAAATGGCATTCGAATAGTAAACCTGGGCATCAACACGTGAGAATAACACAATGTATTAATGGCAGGCCATAGCGCCACCGAGTGCAAAATAACAGCACTAAATAAGCAAGGACCTCAACCAAAGCTCAAAATTCATGATGGCGTTGTTTCTAGGCAACGATAGGTGTCAACTCCCATAATGAAGGACAACATACAGCAGTCCATTATCTGAAAAACAATGATTAACTAAACCAACATCAACACATCCTATGTACAGATGTTGTTTGCTGTTTTTTCCGATCATGGTCTGAGACATGTACTTATACATACAGTACCTGAAGAAAGTTATTTAGAACATTTCTATACTCTCAGCTTTAATGGTGATGAGTCTATTCTTCATAACTCACGACAGAAATATCTGATCTCATAAAAACCCTCGAATCACGGATCATGTTTTAAATAAAAACCATTGGTCCACTACTTATGAAATCTCTTACAAGAAAAATGGGACAACATTTTGAAAATTCGATATAAGCGAATGTAAGATCAGATTTCGACCAAAGACCTGATTGGGACCTCACCTACGCAGACCACATAGCGTATTCGGCAATCTAACCTAGATCAATTTGAGTATACGATATACGCTGAATAAAGTTCAAAAAGTGGATCCTGTTTTAAATCAGTATTTATACCCTGTGGTACAGGGTATTATGTCTCTGTAATTATGTTTGTAACAGACATATGGTTCCTTTGGAGAATATGCATAGAATCACTTTCTGAGACGATTTGTTCATGTCCGTCCCTCCATGTTAAATTGTAAATAAAGTACAGGTCGAATTTATGACTCGAATTGGATTAAATTTGATTACTACAGTCTAGCGGGTGTAAAGTTTTGTTGAAATCGGTTCAGTTTTGGATATAGCTCCAATATATATTTTCGTCCTATTTTAAGTAAATGGTACACCAAAGACCCAAAGTTAGGCCGCGTGTAAAGTTTGGTTCAAATGGGTTCAGATTTAGATATAGTTCCCATATATATTTTCATCCGTTTTAAAGTAAATGGTGCATCAAAGACCTAAAGTTAGGCCAATTGCCACAAAATGTTGTAAAACGTACTGAAGATAGTGTAGTCTAATGTGTGTCAAGTTTTGTTGAAATCGGTTCAAATTTACGTATAGCTCACATATATATATATTTCCGATTTTAAGCAAATGATGCACCAAGGGTCAAAAAATGTTCTGCTATGGCACATTTTTGGTAGGATGATTTTCGGTCCAATGAAAACCTAAAATATTCAATTTGGTGGAAAACGTTTATAATCCGCAAATATCGGAGGGACATGAGAAACGTGTCCAAACTCCCAAATTATCGAAACATAGGAGATACCATTATTATGGAAGAGGACTTATATTAATAATTTTTGATAGGAAGAAAATGCAAAATCACAGCCAATTCGGTTGTCTACAATACCATAAATATTGAATATTTGGGGGTAATAATTAAAAAAAATACAATCTGATTTAACCTAGTTTGTACCATAAATAATTGTTAAAATACAGGATTTCAATTTGGATTTCTTTGGATTAATCGATTTTAGCTTTTAGAAAAACACACCAGCAATTTTAAGAAACTCTACAGGCGCCATAAGATCCTTCCATCACATGAATTTTTAAAAATTTTACTTGAAATTTCAAAGCGATATTTTTGAATATTTATAACATCGATTCTTTGAAATGGAAATTGAAGTTCTAAGACTTATTCAAAATGAATTTGAAGGGTATACATATATAAATCTCCACTAGAATCTTGTGTTACCTTAATATTCAAAACTTCTTCAGTGATTGCAATCCGTATAACACACAATCATAACATTCTTTTATTTTGCGAGCGTACGACCAACCGTACGACTCAGCTGTCCCAAATAATTGGTATGCTGGGTAGTGGCCAGAATCTTTTTAACAAGAGGCTCGTGTTAGATGTCACGCCAAAACCATACTCATGGGCATTATGGCCATATTCACAAATGGGTTGGCACCACACCACAACACGACGACGCAACATTTAAATGAAATAAAATTTGAAAGAGAAAAAACCAAAACATAAACAGCAACAATAATACATGGGGGAGCAATCATAAGACAGAATACATTCGTTGAGCGGGCACACACATAGTCAGCAAGATATTCAGACCAGGCCAACAACAGAGTTAACAACAATAGAAAAAAGGCAAGTACTCAAAAAAAAGTTCTGTTATGATAGCTTACATAAAAGGCGTGATTCTTAAGTACGAAAAGGAGGTCAAGTCAAACAATATGTTAATTTTGAACTTCAAAATTCTATTTCTGTAGAATTTGTGCATGGACATGTACTTCAATCATTTCGATGGCAACAATAAGAAAAACAAAACAAATTATTAAAATAAACGTTATTTTGTTGTTTCTTATTCTAACGAGTCTGTCTAGTGTTGGTTGGATGGACAGACGGACATGTATTAGGTTACATGATTTATTCTTTGCAATTTGACCAATTGCGAACTAGATTTTGAATTGGTGTATTTCTGAGCTTGAGCTATTTAATTAGGAATTTATGAAAATGCAAAATAGTGTTTGTTTTTCAGTTTGAATGAATGGCGGGTTTTCATAAAAATCGCAACACCTGCTTTTTATTTGTGTGTGTAATTGTTGTTGTTGTTGTTTATATTCCATTTAAACTGGCCAGTTGTGATATTTACTTTTCAATGTTTACATCGCCAACCAAGCAATTGCAGTTAACACACCCAAAAAATACCGTCTGCGTTCTGTTTCTTTTTTCGCTTGGTTTGAATTTGCACTAAAAAATGCCAAGCAATTACGAAAAAAGTGGAAAATAATTGAAATTTGTTAAAGGAATTGTCTGACATTCATCGGCAAAGTATTAGACTTATGTTGCCTTGTAATAGATTTAGCGGTTTTTAATGTTTGTGGTCATACAAGTGTTTTATGTTGGATATTTGGCTATTATGGCTACTGTCAGCCACTTTGTTAACTAAGACATCATGTTTTTTATTTTTTTCTATAATTTTCTTGCTTGTAATTCAAGTAGCTAAACACTAATAAGACACTAATATTGTTGTCTAGAGCATAAAAAACATAAAGAAAAAGAAAAAGCAAAAACAAAAAATAATTTATTACAGCCAAACTATTAAGTAAGAACATAATTATTACAACTTCTACAAAACATAAAACAAACAACATTCGAAATGAATTATAAACATCTGAAGGTTATCGTTTCACCAAATTATGTTAATAAATATCGGCTCTTTTTTCAAGAGGGATTTGTGCTGAAAAAATTATTATGTTTGGGGTTTCTTGATTATTTTTTTTTTTTTTGGTAACCCAATAAAAGTGACACTCAGACAACCTTGTATGTCAAGAAAATTTATGTTGTGTATATATATTTTTTTTTAAATTTAAATACAATCATATATGAAA
Organism: Musca vetustissima; assembly: GCF_032173495.1. NCBI lineage: Eukaryota > Metazoa > Arthropoda > Insecta > Diptera > Muscidae > Musca > Musca vetustissima. The sequence continues at coordinate 255,216 of NW_026880437.1, forward strand.
ATTGTTTATCAGTTCGAGACACTTGTTAGGAGAATGTAGATTTATGATGATGACAATATTATGGAATTTGCTTTCAAAACTGATAAAAATGCTAATAAGCTAGACAATTCCAGAGTAAAAACAAAACCCAGTGATGTAAGTAGTAAAGTCGGACGGGCCGATTATATAATATGATACCCTTCAATATATATATATGCTACGTATGGATTTCTACAAAACGCAATTACGTCACTCGCTACTCAGTTTTATACGCTGTGCAAAATTTCGAAACATGAGGACTTTGGTGCACCATTTACTTAAAATCGTATGAAAATATATATGAGAGCTATATCCAAATCTGAACCAATTTCAACAAAACTTGACACACGTTATGATACAGTAACTTCAGTACATATATATGCGAGCTATATCTAAATCTGAAACGATTTCAAACCAAATCATATAAAGATTAAGTTTGAGCTCAGTAAGCACCGGATTCAATAATGTTATTTAGAAAACAAACTCGTTTATACATCCGATTCGGCCGCTTTTTTCATAAGAATATGTGCCCGAGTTTATCTTTATTTCAGTACGATAAATTTTAAATTTATAAAACCAGGCAAAAACATCATTACGTTCAGCGGGGTCGAACTTAGTATGTCCTCCATTTTCATGTGGACATTCAAATCCTCAAAATACCGAAAATCGGGGATCAAGAACTATTAGTACTAGTACACATAAATACCATTTTACAGTCAATTACGTTGAAACCCCTAAACATTCTAAAAAAACTGGGTATCGTTACAAGGGGACCATAATCAGACATGAACCGATATTAATTATTTTTTGAAGGGAAATTTTCCATTCAAGAAAATCGGAAATATAAAATAAGAGCCAATTCATATGAAGAAGGTTTTATGTGGGCGAAAATCTCTAAATGTTATAAGGAAGCTGCGCAGTAAATGTTTTAATTTTTGAATATTAATGACTATTTGCATAATTTCATTCATAGTAAATTTTTTCCATATTGTAGTTGTACCTCAATTTGAATACATGTAAAAATTCTTATAATCATGAGAAAGCCTCTACTTTTTCAAAAAAAAAAAAAAAAAAAAAGAAATGTAAACATTTCATTTACATGACAACTATTATCCTACTTCGTTGTACTTCAACACAATTTGCGCTCATTTTCTCTTTCTCTCTCTCTTTTGACAAAAACAGATGCAAAATACCACCACCATTGTTTGGCTGTGTTTTGCTTTGGTATCGTTCTCTCCCCTTACTTGGTGGTTATTATTTTTGCAACCGCTTTGACTACTGTTGTTGTTGCTTACAATCGCTGACTTTCCTCTCACTCAATTGTGATTAGTTATGCATTCCATTCCAACCACTACATTGGTGTAGCAAAATTCGCATACGTATTTTCCAAAATTTTTCGATATAAATGATAAATACAATAACTTTGTATATGCTTTTTCCAATGACACAGGACATGGACATGTAAGTAAATAAGAAGGAACGAAGCAAGGGATAACGAAGGAGAAGAAAACATAAAATCAATTTTTTTCATTCTCTCTGACATTCATAAAATGCAGAAATCCCATCATTGGCAACACTTTCTGAACACTATTCATATACGGATTATGTTTTGATTGTGTATACCAAACGAGGAGCAATAAATCGCAATATCAAACAAACTATTATAAATTATCGAGCTCTATCATTATTTTCACAGACATAGAATTTTATTCTGATCAAGAAAATCTGTAATTTTTGGGGTACCCATATATTTCTTACCACAATTTCCAAATATGTTTTTAACGAAATACATTATTTTGACTTGTCTTACCTGTAAAGAGAAAGAAAAAATAGAATATTAATTTCAAGTTTAATGGAAATAAAGGTATAGTATATATTATTTTTGTAAAATTTTAAATAATTTATATACATTTGAAATCGTTTATAACGACATATTTTTAAGAAATACCATAAAACCATGATGGTATCCATAAGAAAAAATATTCTGCCCTATGTCACCGGTTGCCTGACTGTCGTCATAAGCGATTTCGATTGAATATTGTTTATCATGGTATTTTATATATTATACTTATTTCATTTACAAAAACTTTCTCAAAAAATAATAAAAAACACTAAAATATCACTGGACTTTGACCAGTGTCAGTTAAAATGTCAAATGTAGATCCTAATGCAGATAAGTGGCAAAAAAGCAATAAAGGAATTTTTGTTATTTTTTCTCGTGAATAAACAACAAAAAATAAAATCCAACTAACAAACAATGGCTAGTGTAAATAAATTGTCAAAACAAACTGAAATCGTGATTTTACAACAAATGACAACTTTGCAAAAAAGAACCATAGATACTCCATACTCCGCCATTGATGTTGAAAGGTGAAATCCGCAAGCATAAAAGGTGACAAAATGAAATTATCCAATATTTATGTGTGGTTGTGTGAAAACAGCATGACACCTGAAGACAGCAACAAAAACGGGCCAAGAAAAAGAGAAAAAAGATAATATCCACACAATTGCATACATATGTATATAGGATATGGAGGAGGAAGATGGGGTAATGGGCTAGTGTATTTTCCAAAGATGATAATATTGATGATGATTATGGCGATGTCATTGTTTGTTGGCTGTGTTAATATTTCCCTCTCTCTTTAACTCTGATGACACACTCCACTGACATAAAGTTAAACAATATTCGACAGTTATCTCAAAACGTTCGACAATGCGGGGGTTATATCTTCCTTAAAAGTAGAGAGACCATTCACAGCAAAAAGAAAATAACAAAAATATGCCACCAAAACCGAAGATGAGTTTCACCTAATGACCTCTATTTCGTTGGCTGCGGCGTGCAATTTATGAAAGTAACACACTTTGAAGATGCTTCAACTTCTTCGTCGTCTCCTTCAAATCGTTTGAATTGAAATGCAATTCAACAAGGATTTCGTTGAATTTAAATTTGGCGACCGATCGTTTTGTTCGTTTGTTTCTGTTTTTGTAATATTGATGCAAATGCATGTCGGCGGGATTTTCTCTTACGCCGCTCTTTTGTAGTTTTTTAAAAATGTATTTTTTTGTTTACCTTTCTTCGCACTCAGTTTAGCTAAACGAGAAATTGATTTATGCATTTTAAGCGAACATGTCATGCTTTGCATAAATTTAAACGCTAAACGTTATTTTTGTTCTGGCCTACAAAATCCAGGAAAAAAGAGTAGAAGAAGTTGTCGTCTTCTTCTTCATCAGTTGTGTTTCGTTTTATTGTTAGATAAACATGAAGATGCTGTTTTGGCTTTTTGTATTGTGTTGTTTGTTGGCCAGACAATTGACCTACTCTTGGTTGGTTAGTTGCTGTTGTTTTTTTTTATTTCGTTTTGTACTGATTATTAATCGCCTGCGTTTTTTTTTTTGTGAAATATAATTACATGGTTATTAAGGTTTTTTTGTCGAAATAGATAAGCATGTAGTTGATGGTGTAAGTTAGAAGAAAAAATATGATTAGATTTAAAGAGAATGGAATTCTTGTTTATGATTTATAAACAGAACATTGCCGACATTTTTACATGGCTTATTTTACAGACAAAAATATCGGAGATTAAAAAAAAATACTGATGTACAGTCAGTCCAAGACTGACTTGACTGACAAACTATCCTGATACCAATGACTTATATCATTATGAAAAAAATATTCGATAAAAACTGTCATATAATCTAGGGAAAATATAGATGTACCATTGCCAGAAAAAATCATAATGACACATGGTCAAAAAAGAACCATATTGGGTCATATTGAACAATCCAATAGGAATTATATTCTATATTCAATTCATTGACTCAAAGTCATACTGAACATTGGTCAAAATTAAAGAATCATGGTAAAATTATTATTTCTAGTCTATAGAAGTCATATTGAGCCCGATAGTCAATAGAAGTCATGTTGATCAATGGTCAATAGATAACATATTAATCCATGGTCAATATATGTCATATTAATCCATGGTAAATAGAAGCCATTTTGACAAAAGAAGTCATATTAAAACCATACTCAATAGAAGTCATACTGACCATTAGTCAATAAGTTATATTGAAGTCATATTTCAATATTCAAAAGAAGTCATTTAGATCTATGTCCAATAAAATTTATATTGGCCTAGCGTCAATAGAAATCATATTGACCCAGAGTCAACTGACGTTATAGTAATCTATGGTTATTAAAAGTCATATTGGTCCATGATCAATAGAAGTCATATTGAGCCATGATCAATAGAAGTCATATTGAGCCTTGATCAATTGAAGTGATATTGAGCCTTGATCAATAGAAGTAGTTTTGATCCATAGTCAACATAAGTCATTTTGACAAATAGTCAATACAAGTCATACTAAAACCATGGTCAATTTAAGTCATATTGTCCCATAGTCAATAAGTTATATTGATCCATGGTCAATAGAAGTAATATTGATCGATGCATACTATAAATCATATTGACCCATGATCAATAGAAGTCATATTGATCCATGGTCAATAGAAGTCCTATTGATCTATGGCCAATAGAAGTCATATTGACCTAATGTCAATAGAAGTCTTATTGATCCATGGACAATAGAAGTCTTATTGATTCATGGTCAACAGAAATCATATTGACCCAGAGTCAGCAGACGTCAAAGTGACCCATGGTTATTATATGTCATATTGAACTATGGGCAATAGAATCATATAATTTATAAGTCATATTGACCTCCGCTGTCAATAGAAGTCATATTAACACCCGCTGTGAATAGAAGTCATATTGACTCCACTGTTCAAAAATCATATTTTAGGTTCATGACAAGTCTTTCATAGACGAGCTGAAGGGAGTCTTTCATAGACGAGCTGAAGGGAGTCTTTCATAGACGAGCTGAAGGGAGTCTTTCATAGACGAGCTGAAGGGAGTCTTTCATAGACGAGCTGAAGGGAGTCTTTCATAGACGAGCTGAAGGGAGTCTTTCATAGACGAGCTGAAGGGAGTCTTTCATAGACGAGCTGAAGGGAGTCTTTCATAGACGAGCTGAAGGGAGTCTTTCATAGACGAGCTGAAGGGAGTCTTTCATAGACGAGCTGAAGGGAGTCTTTCATAGACGAGCTGAAGGGAGTCTTTCATAGACGAGCTGAAGGGAGTCTTTCATAGACGAGCTGAAGGGAGTCTTTCATAGACGAGCTGAAGGGAGTCTTTCATAGACGAGCTGAAGGGAGTCTTTCATAGACGAGCTGAGGGGAGTCTTTATAGACGAGCTGAAGGAAGTCTTTATAGACGAGCTGAAGGAAGTCTTTCATAGACAAGCTGAAGGGAGTCTTTCATAGACAAGCTGAAGGGAGTCTTTCATAGACGAGCTGAAGGGAGTCTTTCATAGACGAGCTGAAGGGAGTCTTTCATAGACGAGGAGTCTTTCATAGACGAGCTGAGGGGAGTCTTTCATAGACGAGCTGAGGGGAGTCTTTATAGACGAGCTGAAGGAAGTCTTTATAGGCGAGCTGAAGGGAGTCTTTCATAGACAAGCTGAAGGGAGTCTTTCATAGACGAGCTGAAGGGAGTCTTTCATAGACGAGCTGAAGGGAGTCTTTCATAGACGAGCTGAAGGGAGTCTTTCATAGACGAGCTGAAGGGAGTCTTTCATAGACGAGCTGAAGGGAGTCTTTCATAGACGAGCTGAAGGGAGTCTTTCATAGACGAGCTGAAGGGAGTCTTTCATAGACGAGCTGAAGGGAGTCTTTCATAGACGAGCTGAAGGGAGTCTTTCATAGACGAGCTGAAGGGAGTCTTTCATAGACGAGCTGAAGGGAGTCTTTCATAGACGAGCTGAAGGGAGTCTTTCATAGACGAGCTGAAGGGAGTCTTTCATAGACGAGCTGAAGGTAGTCTTTCATAGACGAGCTGAAGGGAGTCTTTCATAGACGAGCTGAAGGGAGTCTTTAAAGACGAGCTGAAGGGAGTCTTTATAGACGAGTTGAAGAGAGTCTTTCATAGACGAGCTGAAGGGAGTCTTTCATAGACGAGCTGAATGGAGTCTTTCATAGACGAGCTGAAGGGAGTCTTTCATAGACGAGCTGAAGGGAGTCTTTCATAGACGAGCTGAAGGGAGTCTTTCATAGACGAGCTGAAGAGAATGTTTTTAGATGAGCAGAAGGGAGTCTTATTAGACAAGCAGGACGCAGTCTTTATAGACGAGATGAAGGGAGTCTTTATATATGTGTGTTTGTAGAAGAGCTTAAAGTAGTATATGATTACAGTATTTTTCGGTTAATTGCACATCAAAATTTGCACAAATTTTTGTTCAATTAACCGAGGAACCAATTATCTGAACCCACTTAATTGAATAGATCACGTATAATTGGAACTACTAATAATTTAAAAAACTCGAATGTCAAATACAAATTACGCTTTCTCGCAGTTTTTCCTTAGCAATAAATATATATTTTGAATTAGTAGAGATGCCACCTAGTCTTTTTTACAAATTATGCCAAATATGTATGTAAAAAAATGACAGATTATTTTTCAATTATTATTATGCAATTAACCGGTGAAAAGTAAAAGGAAATTTATTTTTGATGACATGAATTTTGAACCAATTAAGCGGGAAAATCAATTAACAGGGTTTAATAATCCGAGAAAATTTACATGTATTTTCCTATGAAATATTTTTGCCCCATCATGTGGTTCAATTAATCGTGGAAACCAATTAACCGAAAAATACTGTAGTACACGGTACATGTACATAAAGTTTGTGTCTTAAGTCTTTAGTTTTTTTTTGCGAATGGCTCATTTTGTATTCATATTTTATTTTTTTAATACCCAATATATTTATTAATTATTTTTTTATAAAATTTAAAATTTATTTTTAGTTAAAAATAAGAATAAACTGTTAAACACTTTATTTTTTTAACGTTTGTGTCTTAAGTCTTTTGTTTTTTCCTTAATACATCATATTTTTATTAATTATTATTTTTTTATAAAATTAATATTCCTTTTTTATTTAAAATAAATGCCCGTCATGTAGAGATTAGCACAACAGATTATCTTAACAAAAATTATGAACACACTAGACCTCAAATGCAACACCCACCAGAAAAAAAGCAAAGCGTTATCTAGCAATGCGTCTAAAACTTCGTGATTAAATATAAACACAACGGTCAAGTCAAGTACTATTGAGGAGGAGAGAGTGGTAATTTTTAATATAAGACATGCAACAATTTTTTAATTTATGATACAAAGGAAAACGTATTTCTTAAGCAAACCCCATGACTCAGTTGCTATCTATAGGGGTCTTCTTTCAAGCCGTAGTGTTGCAAAGGAGGTGTTTTTTGTGTTTAGGAAAATTATGGATCTTCCATAAATTTAGCACACCAAAAAATTCACACCTTTTCCTTCGTCAATGGAAATCATATACAAAAAAATAGATGGTAAAGTGGGATAATTTTTGTAACTAAACGATGAGTCAAAGAAAAGAAGAAGAAGGAGACGGAGAATAAAAACTAAAATAAACTAACTGTGTAATCAAACAAACTAACCTGGGTTAGTAGTATAAGTGGGAATCCTTTCATCACAACAGACTTCTGTTAGAGTTTTTTTATTTTGTAATGTTTGCCACTCCACACAACAAAGTTGTGTTGGAAGTGTCTGCAGTGTATTTTTTCCATTCTTGGTTAGTTGTGTTTGTTGTCTGGAATGTGGCATCTATGAGCTTTGTTTTTCTGGGTGCAATGTTTTCCCATTGATGTTTTACTGCTGATTATTGTTTAATAGTGTGGAAGTAATTTCATGGTTTATTTTTTTGCCATTTCGAGTGTTGAGAAAAAACCACACAAAACAATGAATGGAGGGGTGAAAAAAGATGATCATCGCCATTCGCCACCAGCGGGTTGAGGGAGTTAGGAGCGGCGGCTAGGAATTTTGTGGTTAACCAGAAACTGCTGTTTTGCAAAAGATTTTCCTAAAACTTGTTTTGTTCTCTCTGTTACCCAGTTGTGTGTGTTTTTTCTATTTCTCTCGCTTATGATTTTAAATATCTTTAGAGTTTCGTTGGAAAATAGTTAGGCATGTCAGTGTTTTTGCCGGCATGAAATGATGCTTGTGAAATTATGTGAAAAATAACAAAACTGCGTGTCTGAGATCACTTCGTGAAATAATAAATTTATTAAAGTAATGAGAATTTATAACAAAAAGAAGCGAATGAAAAAAACTTACAAAGAAACTAGTTTAGCTTTTGTTGTGTCTGCGATAAGAAATAATGAAAAATTGTTATGTTAAATGTTAGGTGAAAAATAACGAAACGGTTTACATAAAAAAAGAAAAGGTTTAATTAATGATGAGCCAATCAAGAGGGGTTTTAAAGACCGAAGAAGGCAGGGATAATTTGTATACCATCCCAAGGGAGACTTTACAGAGGATTATTAAAGAGGAGTTGAAGGGAGACTCCAAATACGACCTGAAGGGAGACTCTATAGAAGAGGTGAAGGAAGGTTCTATAGACGAGCTGAAGGGAGTCTATAACGAAGTCTCTATGGACGAGCTGAAGGGAGTCTTCATAGACGAGCTTGATGGTGTCTTTATGGACGAGCTGAATGGTGTGCATACAGTTGAGGTTAAGGCAGTCTTTATGAACGAGCTGAATGGTGTCTTTGGTGACCTGAAAGGAGACTCTATAGAAGAGGTGAAGGGAGGTTCTATAGACGAGCTGAAGGGAGTCTATAACGAAGTCTCTATGGACGAGCTGAAGGGAGTCTTTATAAACGAGCTTGATGGTGTCTTTATGGACGAGCTGAATGCTGTGCATACAGTAGAGGTTAAGGCAGTCTTAATGGACGAGCTGAATGGTGACTTTGTAGACGATATGAAGACTTTATTCATATACGGGTCTCTACTGAAGACAGTCTCGATAACGTAGGAAAGAAGAATCTATGGACTAGCTGAAGGGAGTCTTAATAGACGAGCTATACAGTGTAATTTCAGACGAGCTAAAGGGAATAATATATACCTAATATACGAGTCTCTACAGACGAGCTGAAGGGAGTCTTAAGAGGCGAGATAAAGGGAGCCTCTACAGATGAGCTTACGAGATTCTCTATAACGAAGAAAGAAAGTCTCTATGGACTAGCTGAAGGGAGTATTAAATGAAGAGTTGGAGTGTATCTTTATTGAAGAACTAAAACTGTAGTAAAGTAAGTATTTGCAGACGATATGAAGACTGTCTTGAAGTACGGAAGCAGGATTTTTTTTATATACGAGCTGAGACAGGGAGTCTTTGAAGTTGGGCTGAAGGGACAAACTAAGTCGGAGGACGATCTTGAAGACATAAGTCTTTATAGAAGACCCTAACAAGAAGTGTGTGTATGTGAGCTTGTATAGGCAAACTGAATAAGGTCTTTGTAGACGAGGAAGCTGGTGAGATTGAGCATTGTAGTATACATAGACATAAAGGGGCCTAATATACGAGTCTCTACGGAAATTTATAGACCAGGTGAATAATAAAACTTATTTATTGCTGAGCGAATCCCTTCATTTCTTATTTATAGCTAAGCAAATCCCTTCATTTCTTTATAGATAAGCTAATGGAGATGATATTTTATGGACAAGCTGTGGCAAAGGGTTTTTAAAAGAAATGAAAGATGAAACTGTCAGAACAAAATTCACTGTTCATTCAAATGGGGTCCACTCCTTAAACCCAATAACAAAATTCTGAAAAAAACTTACTGGCCATAATTTTCAATTTCAAAAACATTTTGCATATTTAAATAACAACAAATCCCTGCCTATATTAAAATGCCACAAAATAATAGGGTGGTGACTACTGAGGAAAAAAATATGCTGCCAAATTATATATATTTGAAACTTATAAGACATCGATCAAATAAGCACTTTAGTGGCATACCAAGACAAAATTTGCAATCAAAATCAGTTAAGATTTTTCACAGATACCCAAACACACACACTCCGATATTGCAGAAAAAGTCTAAAATCATAATTTACCCAAACAGGCAAACCTGTTCTAAGTTTAGTATTTAACTCTGCTGCTGTTGTTCGTTATACATAATTTACAAAATTACATAAATTTAGTTTTTATGTTTTTGTTGTTGTTCTGCTATTAAAATACAACCTTTTCCGTGGCTACCATTCAAAAATCGCTTGCAGGGATTTTTTCCCCGACTTTGCCATATCTTATATAACAACTAGCAAAAGGGGTGCACACAAGAACTACCAACACTTTAACAAAATCGTTATCAAGTCACTAGCTTGTTATTTTTACAAAAATGGAGGGGAATGTTGAAAAATATGATTTCCTTTAGTTTCAGCAAAACATTCGTTACATATTTTCAACGCTTATCAAAAGGCCGCCTAGAATGTTAGCATAAAAATTACAGTCTAAACAACATTGTATGTATGCGTGTGTGTGTGTGTGGTAGGCAATTATTGTCTAAGAAAAATAGGTTGCATAAAATTAAGTTTTTTTTTCATTCGTTTGTTTTTAAATTGGTAAGAACTGAAAACAACAACTACAGTCAGCAAGCATAGTTTTAATCGCAATATTAAATAATGTGAGAAAATTTTGCGCTGTGCATACACGCATGTTTAGTGTGTTGTAATTCTATTGTTATAGGTCAAATAAAGTTTGCAAATTTTTATAGATGTAATTCACACACGGAGACACGTCATGATTGTGGGACGGAGGGTGATATACAAAACATATACATAGATAACCTTAAAAGGAAGCAAGCTAACACTTACGTAAGCCTCAGAAAAAAACTCCACAAATTCGATGGAGCATTGGAAAAATATTTTTAAAAAATGCACGCTATTTATGGCCTATATTAGGTCTCTGAATTTTTTTTTAAATATCCACGCATTTATTCCGACCCTGATTTATTTTTAAATCCACGCATCTATTCAGCCCTTGATTTTTTTTTAATCCACGCCTATATTTGTTTATATTTGTTTAAAATGCACGCCCACATAAAGTCACCCTTCACCACTTTGGGTATATTCTACATATGTATCCTTACAGGCGTAGCGTGTTTGTTATATATCTATATATGAACCGATTTCAGGGAAACTTGCCAGATACTAATCTATATTACTTCAGTACGTTGTGTCAATTGGCCTAGCTATGGATCTTTTCACAAAGCTTAACAACATCATTCTAGACTTAATTCACTACCCTATACCAAAATTCATGCAAATCGAAAGATATATAGGGTCTTTGATGCACCAATTACCTTAAATCGGATGAAAATATATATGGGAGCTATATCAAAATCTGAACCGATTTTCACGAAACTTTGGTGCACACCATTTACGATTTTCACGAAACTTTGCACACATCATTCTATACTTAATTCAGTACGTTATGTCAAATTTCGTGCAAATCGAAAGATATATAGGGGCTTTGGTGCACACCATTTACCTAAAATCGGACGAAGATATATATGCTGAACCAATTTTCGCGAAACATAACACACATCATTCTAGACCTTATTCATTACGCTGTGCCAAATTTCGTGCAAAACGAAAAATTTATAGAAACATTAGTGGACTATTTACCTAAAATCGGGCGAAACTATATATGGGAGATATAGCTAAATCTGAACCGATTTTCACGAAGCTTAGCACACATCATTCTAGACTTAATTCAGTACGCTATGCCAAATTTCGTGCAAATCGAAAGATATATAGGGACTTTGGTACACCATTAACTTAAATCGGACGAAGATATATATGGGAGCTATATCTAAATCTGAACCGATTTTTCCCAATTTCAATGGGGTTCGTCCTTGGGCCAAACGAATGAGCTATGCCAAATTTCATCCAATTCGGATCATAAATGCGACCTGTACTTTGTTTACAATTTAACACTTTCAGACGGACGGACATGCATAAATCGACTTAGAAAGTGATTCTATGTATATTCTCAAAAGGAACCATGGGTCTATCTCGATTATTTTTGCCTGTTACAAACATATGCACAAAGACATAATACCCTGTACCACAGTATGGTGAAGGGTATAAAAATCAACGCTTAAATTAGGCATCTGAAAAATATTTTTCAAAATTGACGCTTAAATATAGCATTTGCAAATTATTTTTTTAAAAAAGTACCTCTGAAAAATCTTTGTAGAAGTCCACGCCCACATGAAGCCTCTGATGGTCCTCTGAAAAATATTTGTAGAAGTCCACGCCCACATGTAGCCTCTGATGGTCCTCTGAAAAATATTTGTAGAAGTCCACGCCCACATGAAGCCTCTGATGGACCTCTGAAAAATATTTGTAGAAGTCCACGCCCACATGAAGCCTCTGATGGACCTCTGAAAAATATTTGTAGAAGTCCACGCCCACATGAAGCCTCTGATGGACCTCTGAAAAATATTTGTAGAAGTCCACGCTCACATGAAACCTCCAAAAATATTTGTAGAAGTCCACGCCCACATGAAGCCTTTGAAAATCCAGGCCTAGGTTCAGCCTCAAAAATATGTTAAAAAAGGAGGTCATGTCTGCATGAAGCCTCGGAAAAATATTTGTAGAAGTCCACGCCTGTATGAAGCCTCTGAAAAATATTTGTAGAAGTCCACGCCTGCATGAAGCCTCAGAAAAATATTTGTAGAAGTCCACGCCTGCATGAAGCCTCTGAAAATATTTGTTGAAGTCCACTCTTGCATGAAGTCTCTGAAAAATATTTGAAAAGCCTATTTTTTAAACCTCAACAAATATTTTTAAAATCCACGCCTGTATGAAACCTCTGAAAAATATTTGTATAAGTCCACGCCTGCATGAAGCCTATTTTTTAAACCTCAAAAACATATTTCAAGAATTCACTCGTATATAAGCCTCTGAAAAAGTATTTGTAAAAATAAAAGCCGCTGAAATTAAATTTAAAAAAATCCTCACCTAAATTAAGCCTGTGAAAATTTATTTAAAAATCCACGCCTACATTAGGCCTCTCAAAAGATATTTTTACAAATTCGATGCCTCCAAAAATATTTGTAGGCATCTGAATTTTTTTTTAAATAATCGCGGCTTATTTTTAATCCGCTCCCTATGAAGCCTCAGTTATTTCTCACGATTTTTCGCAAACAATTCCTGTGATTTATGTCTCCTTTTTGCAGCAACAAAAACCCACACACCCTGCACAATTTATTATTTGTTTTAGTTGTTAGCTAATCAAACGATTTGCTCTCTAGAGATTTTTAGTATTTTCTGCTGTTAAATACTTGTTTATTGTCTCCCATTTTAATCATTTAAATGTTAACCTAATGAGTTTACAATTTACGACACAAACTTGATCTTAAAGTATTGAAAATACAGCCAATCAGTCGATTAAAAATAGAAGAAGAAAAACAAAACAACGACAACAACAAAGAAGATGCTAACCTTAAAAAAAACTTGGGTTTAAATGGTCTTTAGCATAAATTCTCTATTTTATATTGTTACAAATGTCAAATGGCTACGGCGACAATGCTGCCGATGATGATGCTCAGCGTATTGCAAAATCTTAAAGAAGAAGATTTTCAAAAAACCTAAGCCAAACCTACCTACTAAAATACTATTTTGTTGGTGTTGTTGTTTCCCAAAATCGTTTACTTTAAATGTCTACAATATAGTCGTAATAAAGTAAAGAAGATGAGAAAATCGAAAATGAAAAAAAAAACAAACATTAACATGTTCCGCCGATGCTATGAATAATCAAGAATAAAGGTTTTAAGTGGGTTTATGTTTGTATCGAAGTCTGATGGTTGGTTGTTGGTGGTGCTTAAATTGGGCTGAATTTTTAAATGGCACAAGTGCCAGGCTAGGCTGCCATTTATTTGCCATGGCAGCTCTTCTCTCTTCTCTTCAGCTCTTCTTCTACTATTCTTTGTGGCATTGTTTTAGTGTTGGCTTTTCTTGTTTCTTTGTTTTGTTTGCAACTAAATGTCGCCGTGTCGCTGCAATTTTGTTTGCCCGTTGGCGGTCACTTGTTTTAGTTGCCACTACGTTTTTCCCCAAAACGACAGCAACAACAAAACATCCATACACTGTCATCAGCAAATAGCACCTTTGTTTCAGCGCCTTGTGCGCAATATTTACCAGCCCCCAAAGAAGAAGACGAAGAAGGAGGAGGTGAAGAAGACAAAAACTGATCATTAAAAATGCTTTAACATTCAAATATTTTATGTGTCGGCATGAGTACCTCTCCCCTCGGTTTTTTGTTTCTTTCTCACCTCGTTGAAAAGTGGTTTTTGTTTGGGTTAATGATGTTTTGCCGCCGCCAGTATTCAGATTGAAGGGGTGTCCATTCGACTGTCGGTGTGTGTCCGAATTCTTCCACCAAATCATTTATTAATAATTATCGTTTTTATGTTTATGCCTGGTTGAAAATGTGGTTTCTGAATGAGGTGTTTTTGTTTGTCTTCAGGTTATCTGGTCTCTGGCAGTCAGAACATTTAAGAATAATGACCCAGTGAAAGTTGTGCAAAAAATTAAACGAATACCAAAAACCCACAATTGGAGGGTATGTGTGCGCAAAACAAAAGCCTTAAGCGAAATTTTCACTTTTTATTGAAGTCGGAATGTAAAGCCAATGTACATGAATGAAGTTATAAATAGTAGACAAACAAAAGCTACTCAAATTGTCGGCTTGAGTTAAAAGAGAACTTGAAATACAACTCAATGACGTTAATGAAAGTAATTTTTGTCACTTTTTTTGTTCCATGCCATGGCCCACTTTGGTTGAGAGACAATGTTGAACGTGAGAGTCTGTTAATGAAAACTAAAGTTATTAAGTTTTATGATGGAAATATCCGCAGTAGGGTAATATCCTGAGTAAAGTTTTGAGCAATTTTTAATTAAGTTGGTGATGTTTTTATTAATTGAAAATTTCATCAAATCAAATCGGAAAGTGGTAGTCATATTATATTGCTTGGAGAAAAGTTGCTAATGGTATCACAACGATTGTAAGGTGGATAACAATTTCCTGTCCGACAGAAAAATAAAATTTAATTAATTAAAAATTATTTTGACATATAAGAAACATTTGATTTTTTGTTAAATTATTGTTAAATTATTTTTTCGTCTTATCAAAACATTGACCTATATATTCACGACATATTAATTTCAAAAATACGAAGTGTATTTTCCTACATTTGTTCGACATACAGAAAATCCAGAAAAGTTATTCCCAACTGTGTTCATTTTATTCAAATAAATCAGTTTTCAATAAAGAAGTCCTTCTAAATACATTAAAACTGCATGTACGAGTATATTCGAATTTTATACCGGCCTAACCTACGCCATGAGGATTTATGTGAGATATATGGAATGAAATTGACATTTTAAAGCCTTTGGGTAAATGAAATCCAGTACAATGTAAATTTACTATAGAGGTGCTCGAAATATAAAAACTTGGATTGAGTTTCTTCTGGAAAACTAGGTGCAAAAATCCAGCCTCACTTGTCTGAATATGTGGCTTCAAAATATCTAAAATGGACTGTACATTATATTTTTTATACCCTTAACCACACTGTGGAACAGGGTATTATGTCTTTGTGCATATGTTTGTAACAGGCAAAAATAATCGAAATAGACTCATGGTTTCTTTTGAGATGCACAGAATTACTTTCTGAGTCGATTTACGCATGTCCGTCTGTCCGTCCGTCCATGTATTTTTGTGAACAAAGTACAGGTCCATTTATGATCCGATTTGGATGAAATTTGGCACAGTTCACTTATTTGACACAAGGACAAACCCTATTGAAATTGGAGAAAATCGGTTCAGATTTAGGCATTGCTCCCATATATAGTTTCGTCCGATTTTAGGTAAATGATGCACCAGACTCCCAATATTTGTCCGATTGGGACAAAATTTTACACAGCGCACTGAATCAGGTCCATACGTATGTGTGCGAAGTTTTGTTTGAATCGGTTCAGATTTAGATATAGCTCCCATATATAGTTTCGTCCGATTTTATATGAATGATGCATTAGACTCCCAATATTTGTCCGATTGCACAGAGTACAGAATCAGGTCAATACTTATGTATGCGAATTTTTGTTGGAATCGGTTCAGATTTAGATATTGCTCCCATATATAGTTTCGATTTTAGGTAAATGATCAACCAAACTCCCAATATTTGTCCGATTGGGACAACATTTTGCACAGAGTACTGAATTAGGTCTAGACTGATGTCTGCGAAGTTTTGTTAAAATCGGTTCAGATTTAGATAAAGCTCCCATATATAGTTTCTTCCGATTTTTTTGTGAATTATGCACCAAACTGCCAACATTTGTCCGATTGAGACAAAATTTTGCACATAGTACTGAACTAGGTCCATACTTACATATGCATAGTTTTGTTGGAATCGGTTCAGATTTAGATATAGCTTCCATATATAGTATCGTACGATTTTATGTAGATGATTCACCAAACTCCCAATATTTGTCCGATTGGGACAAAATTCTGCACACAGTACTGAATACTTTGGATGTAGCTCCCATATATACTTTCGTCCGATTTTTGTGAATGATACACCAAACGCCCAATATTTGTCCGGTTGAGCAAAATTTCGCCCGATTCCATATCAATGGTCCTAAAAAGATACTATGTCTGTTCTATCTACAGGATATTGTAGATATTAACATCTCCTGTATGAAGTCAAAGTGGTGAAGGATATCATATAGTCGGGTCCTTTTGAACTTTCCTTACTGGTTTATTTCTGAAAATCCGAAGTGTCAAACTATAGACACTTTGATTAAAAATGCATCTAAAATCGGAAATTTCTATAGATATAGGATGACATGTATTGAATGAAAATGGTTACTAATATCATAGAACCGCATTATTTACAATATGTTGAACTGAAGTAATCGAAGAGAAAACTGGCCATCTGGCAACGCTTGAGCAACGTAGGAGGGCAATACTGAGTGAAACAGTACACATTTTGGATAAATTCGAAAAGGCAACAAGAATCATTGTGCAGCATGAAGATGCACTTGAAGCATTCAAAATTACGTGTTGGATGTGGCTCAACTATAAAGGAAAAACTGTTTCAAGCGCATGATAAATATTAGGTTGGGGAAAAATAAATCCATTATTTTTATATGAACAATAGGACTTTATTTCACAGGCTTCGGAATATCCGATTTGGGATAAATATGCACCGTTTTATTGTATGATTTGTTGCCATTTTAAGTGAAACTTCATAATCTCTCTCATAGAACTCCTGCTCTCTATTTGCAAAAAACTCTAGTTGTCGATTTTCACAATCCTCCCTAGATAACAAATTTTTATAATTAATAAAATTTTGCAATGTAAGAAAAATATGATAATCGCTGGTGCCAAGTCCGCACTGTATGGCGGATGCATTAAAACTTCCCAACCAAGATCCCGAAGTTTCTGGCAAGTCACTGTAGATTTGTGTGTCCTAGCGTTTTCCTGTTGGCCAATTCTGGCAGTTTCTGGTCAATTGTAAATGATTTAAAACAGTTTTATGGTCGATTTTTAGATCCTGGGCGATGTTGCAACTGTTAACATGCCGGACAATTTCGATCATTTCTTCGATTTTATCGACATTTTATCGATGCCGGCCTACCTGTGCGAGGTGCATCTATAACATCAAAAATTCCTGAACGGAATCTTCGAAACCAAAATTGCACATAATTGGCTGTTCCAGTATCGGAACCATAAACACCATACACAATTTTAGCCACTGACTGCCATTGCACACACTTGATTCACTTAATGCTGTACAATGCTAAAGATCCAACAAGTGTAACATTTATACCCGATTCTTATAAAGGTTGTGTCTTACCATTTGAATTTAATTTTAGTCATATTTTACAAAAAAATTTGCAACATAAAATCGTACATACTATGCCAATATCCAAAAACAACTCTGAAAATAGAGTTATCCCTCAATCCATCACAATATTTAAACATCCTAATAACTACAGTAGCCACCAAACAATTATCTTATTTCAAAAAAATAATTCTTTTTAATTGAGTTTCACACAATCACTACGATTTCTTAATTTTTTTTGTTACTCAAAATTATATTATTAAACTGAAAATAATAGCATGTGAAACTATGGTGTCGTATTACTTTCATTTTTTCAGCTTGGGGTTTTTTGCAAAAACTTTTCGGGTAATAATTTCAAATATAATTTCATAGCAGTTTTTTTACATTACAGCTATATTAATTTTTTATGGTGTTATTCTCTCATAAAACAATAAATACAAGAAAAAAACTGCAACAGCAGAAACACCTCTAGTCACACCTTTTGCCAAAATAGATTGATACCGTATTACAAAAGAACAGCAACTTAAACATGGTGTAAATGTTTAAAACAAAACAACAACAAACTAAAAACATACATAAATATTTTGTAATTTTTGCTTGTTTTTGTTGTTGTTTGCCTTAATTTATTTGACATTATTTTGGTGTATGTGTTACGAATTTAAGACAACACACCAAAAAACACACAATGTAACAAGTTGTATGTCAGAAGAAAAAAAAAAATAGACACAGAAAACAAAAGGAGTAGGTGTAGACATCTAGAGGCGTTAGACGGTCCACTCTATTAATCGAGAATTATGTAAATCAATGAATAAAAGGTGGGGGAGACAAAACAAATTTTCAATTGTGTTTTTGGTATCAAGTTGTGGTATTTGTTTTTGGAGGCATATACCAAAAACGGTAAATTGAAATTGAACCAATTTGGTAACCAATATTGGAGAAATAGTGTCAATTTATAGGCAAGAGTAACAATAACAACAACAACAAAAATTAATGCAGTAGCAATACAATAGGCCGGCTAGCCAGCCACGGCTGAAGGTTATGCCACGTAAAAAACGTGTGTCGTTTCTTTGTTTTTTGGTCCATTAAGTGAGGGTGATATGAAGGCGGCCGGTTGATTCTGACTTAATATGGTCATATTTTGTCAAATAAAAACAAAATTGAAAAATGCCTTCAAGAAAAAAATGACACGATTGATTTTTTGTGATTTCGTTTTCGTTGAGAAAAATATGCTAACGTTCACAAGTTACGAACAGATTAAGGTCAACTGACATTTTCAATCAAAATGGAAATATGGTTGTCGGCTGTCATTGTTCTTTATAATTGATATGACAATAATTGAAATGTTTGAGTTATTGTTGGTTAGAAAAACAAATGAAATTGAAATTCCAATAAAAATTTACGAATAACAAACTGGCCTTAATTTGTTTGTCCTACTGCACACAGAAATAAACAAACAAATTTGATATGATAAATTTGGTGACATATTCCAAAATGTTTATGGATAACGTTTTTTTGGGTTGTCTTTTGGTTTACAAATTGTTGTACGAACTCGAAATGAAGAATAAAAATAAAAAAATAATTAATTATTTTGCTTATTTTATGTAAAATATAACCAAAATCATACACTTAAAACTCCAAAACCCTTACCCATTGGGCATAAAATTGTCTCCTCGCCAAATACAAGCATGTTTACATTTTGGATATCGAAAAAACAGTAAGGAAAGTAGTAAAGTCGGGCGGGGCCGACGATATGATACCCTTCACCACTTTGTGTATATTCAACAGATGAATGCTAACAGACGTCGAATTCTGCAACCTATACTAATTTTTTCATTTGTTCAGATATAGGGTTGCTTCTTACAATGGGACAAAAGTACCTAAAATCGGGAGAAAATGTATATAGAAGCTCTATCCAAATCTGAACTGATTTCAAAACATTCCACATTTCAAAACTTTAGTACGTTGTGCAAAATTTGTGTCAATTTTGTGTAAAATCGGACGAAAATATATATATATATATATATATATATATAGAAGCTATATCAAAATCTGAACCTATTTCAATGACAATGGAGGAGGTTCACTTATATTAACCACAGTTTATTGTACAAAATTGTGTGGCTATCGGACAAACTTTGTGTCTTTAGTGCACAATTTAGATAAAATCGGAAGAAAAATATATAGGAGCTATATATAAATCTGAACCGATTTTCAGGAAACTTTACACACATCACTCCAGACTCATTTCAGTACACTATGCCAAATTTTGTGCAAATCGAAATATGTATAGGGACTTTGGTACACCATTTACATTAAATCGGACGAAAATGTATATGGGAGCTATATGTAAATCCAAACCGATCTTCACGAAACTAAACGTGCACTATTCTAGACTTAGTTAAGTACGCTATGACAAATTTCGTGCAAATCGAAAGATATTTGGAGATTATGGGAGCTATATCTAGATCTGAACCGATTTTCAGGAAACTTAACACACATCATTCTAGACCTAATCCATTTCACATTGCCAAATTTCGGTCAAATCAAAAAATATATAGGGACTTTGGTACACCATTTACCTTAAATCGGACGAAGATATATATGGGAGCTATATCTAAATCTAAACCGATTTTCAGGAAACTTAACACACATGATTCTAGACCTAATTCATTACGCTCTGCTAAATTTCGTGCAAATCGAAATATAAGGGATATATATGGGAGCTATACTTTGGATTTTCAGGAAACTTAACACACATCATTCTAGACCATATTCGTTACGCTGTGTCAAGTTTCGTGCAAATCGAAATATATATAGGGACTTTGGTACACGAAAATATATGTGGGAGATATATCTAAATCTGAACCGATTTTTCCCAATTTCAATAGGTTCGTCCTTGGGCCAATTAACTGACCTATGCCAAATTTCATCCAAATTGGGTCATAAATCCGACCTGTACTTTGTTTACAAAAAACATGGACAGACGGACAGACATGCATACATCGACTTAGAAAGTGTTTCTATGCCTATTCTCAAAAGGAACCATGGGTCTATCTCGATTATTTTTGCCTATTACAAACATATGCACAAAGACATAATACCCTGTACCACAGTGTGGTGAAGAGTATAAATATCTTGACCACATTTTATGCTTTTGGTCATAAAATTGTCTCCTCGCCAACTGCAAGCATGTTTACATTTTGGATATCGAAAAAAAAAATAGGCAGACCCTTAAAATATCTTGACCACATTTTATGTTTGCCAAAAGAAATACTAATTAGTTTTCGTTGTTAATAGCTTTTGGCCCAAAAAGGCAAAAAGATGCAAATCATTATCAACACAAAAAAGTAGGCGTTTTAATGAGTATACTATATTTGGTGGTGTTGTATTAACCGCATAGATTAAATAACTAATTAATTATAATCACTTTAAATTAGGTGTTGTTTTCGTGGTAAAAAAAAAACATACACACAAAATGTAAAGCGTATTTCCATGTTCTGATGATGTGAATGTGTAGTTTGTTTTTCGATTTTAATTTTATGCAAATTTTTAATTAGATTTTGTTCGTTTTATTTTTTACCTAAATTAGCATGTCTAATTTACGACAGAAGATTGATATGGTGAGTTCAATGGCCCAGCCATAATGTTGTTACGTCTTGGATTGATGATCAACCTAATTTTGGAAAGGTGGAATATTATATAAAATTTAAATGTAAATAAGAAATAGAATGTTTATTTTCTCAGAATTCTGAGAAATGCGTCATTTGCCAAAAAATGTGAAAAGTTTGCAAAAATACAGTTTCTCACATTTCTAAATAATGTAGAACGAGCTGCCATGAAATCATTAAAAATATTTTCTTAAAAATTTCAACCGGATACAATAAATTAAGATTATTCACACAATCTGTTTTCCAAATAAATTATGTGAAGATAAATGAACGGAAATGAGGATAACTGTTACTGAATGCATACAAATAAATCACATCCGATTATATGTGAAAAATTAGAAAAATATAAAACTTGTAAACTAAAAAAAAAACACGACAAATAAATGAATAAATAAGTATTATAATAATTTTTGTTTTTGTAAATAATATCGATTTCCTTAAGGTCAACTGAGTGGAGTTTACACCCTACACAAAATATCAAATAATATGGCCTTCGAAAATTTCAGAAATACTAAATATATGTGATGATAAGCTCAGTGGAACTATTTTTTGATGATGAAAATTATGTTCAAGGTGTGTCATTTATTAGAAGGCATTTAAGAGATAAATCTATTAGAACTACCATCAGTTCTGTGAGTAGATGCTGACGTTTAAAGAAATGTTCAATCAATTGCTCATATTAGCTTGAAGGCGTATTTTCGACTACCAAAAGATGCCGTTGTGTACATAGATGCAGCCTTAAAACCTGATTTCCGAAAAGCCTGGCGGTCCACAGGAATTCCTCCTCTCTTAAAAATGTGTGCAGCTCTGATGTTTTTTGTGGAGTTATCCGGCTAATAGAGGAAAAACTGTGTAAAATGTTGCTTGTATTCAAATAAACGGAGGAGGAAAAAGGGAAGAATAAAATTTTTTTTATTCGAAAACTAAGTTCCAGGGTGTTGTCGGATGTATTGATAATACACACGTAAATATCATGGACCTAAAAGAAGATGTTCGCCACTTTTTGTCATTCATTTGGAATGCGTGTTGGTGGGCCATAACAGTTAAGATCTTCTGAAATGGCCTTCCACACATCATCGATAGTGGCTTTGGTTTGTCCAAAAGTCCGCACGCCGCACTATGTCGCGAGTTCATATAAACAGCGGCCAAAAATAGAAGGAGTTATCGAAAGTTAATGAAATTTGGTACATGTGCTTATTATTGGCCTAAAGAGAAACTGACAAAAAATTGGATAGATCGGACCAAGATTTGGTATACCTCCCATATAATGGTTCTTGAGAATGTCACCCTTTTTGGGCTATAAAATCTTTAATATTCAAACAAATTCAATGAAAATTGGCAATTTACATTTAATTAGGCCTATAAAGCAACTGACCAAAAACTGGGTAGATCGGACCAAGATTTGATATACCTCCCATACAAAGGGTCTTGAAAATTTTACTATTTTGGGCTATAATATCTTTAATATTCAACCAAATTCAATGAAAATTGACAATTTACCTTTACTTATGCCTATAAAGCAACGGACCAAAAACTGGGTAGATTGGACCAAGATTTGATATACCTCCCATACAAAGGGTCTTGAAAAATCCGATTTTTGGACCTATATATAGTTTATATTCATCCAAATTCCAGGAAAATTTTCATGTCTTCGTCCAAATTACATCTAATTTAGGCGAAGACAGTAATAGGTGTTGTAATTTAGTTGTTACAGGTACCTACCATACCAAAAGTCCCTACAAATTTAACTTTCTGTACTATAAAATCGTTATATGCAGCTAAATTAAGTATAGTAGTTTTATTTTTGTTATTTTTATTATAATATAACAAATATTTGATATCCTTTAATAACTAATAAATTACTTTTTTATCATTCACAACATTTTGAAAACACACATCAGATATATATATATATATATATATATATATTGTCTTCCCAAATGTACGATTTAGTATCATCCACATTATAATCTCGGGCCTTTACTTTATGGCTGTTTAAGGATATTACAAGGTCGGATTGTAATATAAAATACTAAATAAAATCCTTATTTAACTCGGCTTTAACAAAAGTTCGGGTTGCTACTAATTATTTGTTCGCATGACTTGTTAGCATCTTGTGAAAGTCGCTCAAAAGGTATTGTACTGCACTTTGCATATCCCATGCCATGAACAAATATTTTTCTGTATGAACTTTTCACAAAGGTAATTCATGTGCGACCTCTAAATTTAGATTATAAGATTATGTCTCAAATGATCTGATAAATAAGTATAATCTTCAAACTGACTGAAAATTTATTTAAAAGCTATATTTTAAAACCAATTATCCCATATCTCCGCTTCGAATAACGTTTTTACCACTCAATTGCATATTTTATGTAAAATATTGTATTATTACTATGTTCTGAATCCATCTTCTCCTTCCTATTTGACCCTCAACAACTCATTTAATTGTATACATAACATATTGGACTATTCGCTTCTAACCATTTCGTGAATATGCCATATTTTTTCATAAGGTGGTCACCAAAAAAGTTAAATAACTCATAGGACCGCAGGACTCCGCAGCTAATTTTTTTTATTCCTTAAATAACACAATTTCACCACTCAAATATAAAAACAATTAGAGCTAACCTTTTTTAAACTTTTTTTTTTCTGCTCCACTAATTTCAAAATTTGTTTTACAAATTTGATGAACTAAGTACTACAAGTGTGGGCGACTGTATACACCATATGATATTTATATACATACAAACTAAAGCGAATCCTAGTCTTTACATCCACAGCAACCAAAATAAACACTTTTATAATAACCGTTAATTTGAATATTCAAATATCTGAGCATCAGAAAAACACACCCATTTTTCGAAAATATGGTAAAAAATCAGTTTATAAATAATTATCAGATTTGAACCTTTGTAGAGACAAAACTACTCGACATATCGATGTAAAATTTCATATTTATTCTAATTGGAGTATTTTCTATCAATCCTCATCAAAAAATTTGTTCTCCGTGGTACTTGGTTTTGACCATTTTTGGCCGCGGTCGTGACACTGTGCGCCGCGTGCTACATTTGTGTGTTCTCCAAATTGTTCTTTTGGTACTTGGTAAACAGCAACCAGAAATTTGACCATTTTTGAAGTTGACAACAGTTGCCATCCATAATGCAAAATTAGCAACTGGCAACGCAACTAAACTATGGTTGCCATCCGTAATCGACTCATAAATTTAGAGAAACGGATGAAGCTAGAATCGATAGAGCTTGAATCCGGGAATTTGAAGTTAGGGCCACTGTAAAGGAGTAGGATTGGGGTATGGAGGAAGTTTTGGAAATTGGTACTAATGTGTACTAATAGTACCAAAATTGTATTTGGGTGAACCGATAGAGCTAGAACACTGAAATTAGGAAATAAGGTTACTGTTGGAGCGTAGGATTGGTGTATGGATGTAGTTTTGGGAATTCAGACTTATGGGTACTAAATAGTACCGACTTTGATGCAATTTGAATTTTGGGTGAACTGAGGGTGCTGAGATCCTGAAATTTTGAGTTAGGATAATTGTTGGGGTGTACGATTGAGATATGTAGCAAGTTTTGGAAATACATACATATAATGTGTACTAAATTTGGTACAATTTAAATTGTGGGTGAAGCGATAGAATTGGAATCCTGAAATTGGAAAATAAAATTTTCAGTGGTTGTATGATATAGGTAGTTTTGAAAAATGCATAGGAAGCAAGAAGTTTGGGAAGATTGTACTAATATGTACTAAATAGTACCAAATGTGGATTTGGGTGAACCGATCGGGCTGGAATCTTGAAATTTTAATTTAGAATCACTGTGGGGGGTAGGATTGGGCTATGTAAGAAGTTTTAGAAATTCATACTAATGTGTTCTAAATGGTATAAAATTTGGATAAGCGATCGGGATGGAATCTGCAATTAGGAAATAGGGTTTCTATTGGATTTGTATTAATGTGTACAAAATCGTACTAATTTTGGTAAAATTAAGATTTGGGTGAACCTATAGAGCTCGAATTATGAAAGTTGGTATTTGGTAAATATTGGTACCAAAATTAGTATAGAACTAGATTTGAGACATGGAGGTAATTTTGGAAATACGTACTATAATATAACAAAGGAAATATATGGTACTAACATTTTAGCTTTAGACATGTTTAAATAATGCTCACATCCGCTATTAAAGTAGCGGGCATATGCTATTTTTGTAATAAAATTTATTGTAAACCCAGAGTGCCATTGAGTATTTTTGATCGGAATAAAATTCTATGCCAATTTAGCAATGTCCGTATGCTGGTTGAAATCACAATAGAGATCGCAATATTTAAGATAGAGCCAGGATGCAATTTATTTCGGTATTTTAAAGGTGGTAGTCCCACCTTTTGAAGATTTATATTTTATTATAATTATTATATTATTATAATTATTAATAATTTTCGGTAGAGAGATTTTACACCCAATAATAATGCAAAATATTAAATTACAACCAATTTTGTTAAAAAAAATGTGTCCAAAATACCGAATATTGGGGGGTACCGTTATATGAGGGCTACCGTTATATGGGGGCTACCCTGAAACGTTGGCCAATATATTTAATTATTGATACAGAAATGTGTTATACAATTAGAATCAAAAATACCAAATTACTAGTCGCTTTAGGAACGTGTTCAAAATCACAAAATATTGGGGTGTACCGATGTATAGGGCCTGTTTATATATGATCCTGTTTATATATTATCTTTCTATTCGAACTTCAATTTTGGGTAATTACGTTTACTTATACGAGTAACTTCCAATTTTCATAAAAAAAACGGTGTATGCACTGAAGTCAGGTCCATTATTAATTTTATCGATTTGTTTCAATATAAGCATTTACATGAGTGATATAACGACTCTTCCGTAGAGGTAGTTGAAATCTCGAGATTTTTTAAATGTATAATTTACCATAATTATGTTAACAAAGAAAAGATCCTGACAATTTTATTCCAAAATATTTATACTATCCCAAAATTTCTTCTACCATATTTAAAAAAAAAATAATTTCTTTTTACTATTTTTTCTTTTTGATAGAAGAAGTTCTTATTCCCAAACTGTTTTTGTTTACTCACTCTACATTAATTACCGGAAATTTATGATTTAACATTGCAGTTTATTTTTGAACATAATAACAGAGAGAAATAGATGTGTAAATATTGCAGTTTTCCCAAAAAAACAAATTGTTATGTAAAATAGTTGCAAACAACCGTTGCTGCTTTTTTACATGCAGACTAATTCTGAAAAATTACCAAAGCAAAAAATAGAAGACAAAAGAAAAAATAAAATCAAAAATCCCATAACTAGGCTGGCAAACATTTTTTCCAACGAAAAGCCTAAGAAGGCTGCTTGTGGTTTTTATACAAAAATAATTTATGGGAAATGTTGAGATGAGTTGACATTTATATCTTAGCCGGGGTCCGGGTCTGCAGCATGACTTTATATGGCAACAAGAAAATTTCTCAAAAGAAACATACAACAATTTGCAACCAAAACACTCATTCATTACTGCGAAAAATAAAAAATACAACAGAAATCTCTAAAAATAGTGGTAGTCCGCTGTCTGTAAATTACTAACATCAATTAGGGAAGCAAAGAAAAAAAAACGACAACAGAATTTACGGCTAGAATGCTTAATTGGTATGTAAAAAGATGTAAAAACTCAGATAGAATTACTGAATTTTGTTATGTTCTCTCTGCGTCTCTTTTTTTTTTTGGTGTGGAATGTCACCGCTGTGGTTGTTGGCTGTTGGCTGCTGTATTTTACATTTCCTTTAATGTCCATAGAGCAGAATTTTAACGACAACACAGTCCAGCCAACAGTTAAGAAAATTCTTAGAATTTGTAAGAATTATTTATATGAGGCCCCATGGGACTCTAGGGTGGAGTGAAATAAATGCTTAACAATTTGCTAACAGTAAATTTTATTTTTTTTATTGTCAAGAAAAATAAATTTCAAATTAGTGTATATAGCAAATGGCAAAGTAGTATGTCAATATTTATATCTGAATATTAATATACGAGATATAAAGCAATTGTATTTTATAGTCTAATTAAATAATTAACTGTATAGATATATAGATATTATAGGTAGAAACCATAGCATAAGTTGGCTTTTTTTATTGGCTTTAATAACAAATGGCGGCATTTTATTAATTATAAAGTGTTTAAATAAATAATTATAAGCGGTGGATTGTGTTCATTCATAGTGCACACCCATATTGTTTTGTAGCAACAGCTTTGAGTGCTGTGGAATGTCTTAAACGATTACACGCTTCAGAGAACGCACCTTAGTTTTTTGCTGTTGTTGTATTATTATTAGATGTTATATTAAATACATAAATTGATAATCAGTAGTGTAAAGTGGTTAAATGATTGGTAATTGTGAATGAAAAGAACTCAAAATTTAGATTGTTTTTTGCAACTTACAAAATTAGTCATCGATTTTCATTTGAACGTACCTGAAAATAAAAGATAATATCAATTAGTAATCAAATATAGGATACCATTGTAAAAATGGTAATGTAAAAATAAAGATTTCAAATTATAATTAGATGAGGTCAAATATGTTATAATTTACTAAAATGTATATTATTCGAAATATGTAGTGAGACTCTATAGGCCAGGAACCCAAATTTGTGACAAAAGGTCCATTTCAGATAGATAACGTATCGCTAATTTTTGCAGAAAATGCGTTTTAAGTTTTGAATTTGCTCACACTTTATATGTGACAGAGGAACTTCTACAGCTTCCCAATTAGAGTGTGTAAGAGATATTCATATAAATTTTTTACTCGACATGATGTCTATATATAGCGAAAATCGTGCATCAATAACTTGAAAATCGCGTTTTGTGAGTTATGCCTGTCTTGCAGTAAATGAGCGATATGTAGAACCTATTCTTATCAAATAGTGGTGTTTTGAGTATGTATATTGTGGCCGTTTTTGAAATACTATTTGTACGAAATCTTCGTATCAAAAACTATAAATATTGATAGTAATAGTTTTAGGGTAGGCAAGTGGGATAGGTTCAGGGTAGGTCCCGTATAAACTGAGTCCCCGTTATTTGGTACTTTGGAGATTTTGAGCACGTTTTTAAACCAAATCGGCTATATATTAACTTTAATTAAGGTATGCCATAGTTTTATACCAACGATTTCATACTACTTTGATATTAAAAACTCCTATGACATTAAATATTTAATTTTTCTTATGTTTGATCCGTCATTTTAGATAATTTTATTTGATTTTCAAAATCTGATTTCACATTTATAATCAGTGATCATAGAACTACAAAAATTGTTCGATAATAATTTGATTGGTACAATTTAAAAAAAAAAAATTGATCTAACCTATTGCGTTTTTATATTTTGCTTACATAATTCATCAATCAGCGTCGCCGAAACCCTTACATTTAAAATTTATTTCATATTTTCATCATTAGAAATCGACGCATATTCTTCTTAAAAGGATGTTCTAAAAATTCTTCATAATAAATCCACGCCTATTAGGATGCTCTAAAAAATTCTTCATAAAAACAACGATTATTAGCATGATCCGAAAAATTCTTCATAAAAACCCACGCCAATAATAATGCTCTGAAAAATTCTTAATAAAAAAATCCACGCCTATTAAAATGCTCTGAAAAATTCTTCATAAAAACAACGATAATTATCATGCTCCGAAAAATTCTTCATAAAAACCCACGCCAATTAAAATGCTCTGAAAAATTCTTCATAAAAAATCCACGCCTATTAGAATGCTCTTCATAAAATATCCACGCCCATTAGAATGCTCTTCATAAAAAATCCACGCCTAATACGATGCTCTGAAAAATCCATCATAAAAAATCCACGCCTAATAGGATGCTCTGAAAAATTCTTCATAAAAAAATCCACGATTATTAGAATGCTCTGAAAAATTCTTCATAAAAAATCCACGCATACTAGGATGCTCTGAAAATCCTTCATAAAAAATCCACGCCTTTTAGAATGCTCTTCATAAAAAATCCACGCCTATTAGGATGCTCTGAAAAATTCTTTATAAAAAATCCACCCCTAATAGGATGCTCTGAAAAATTCTTCATAAAAAATCCACGATTATTAGGATGCTCTGAAAAATTCTTCATAAAAAATCCACGCATACTAGAATTCTCTGAAAAAAACCTTCATAAAAAATCCAATCTTATTAGATGCTCTGAAAATTTTTTCATAAAAAATCCACGCCTATTAGGATGCTCTGAAAATTTTTCATAAAAAACCCACGCCTATTAGGATGCTCTGAAAATTTTTCATAAAAAATCCACGCCTATTAGGATGCTCTGAAAATTTTTCATAAAAAATCCACGCCTATTAGGATGCTCTGAAAATTTTTCATAAAAATCCACGCCTTAGAAAATTTAGGTCTATTAGAATGCAGATCTTGAAAAAATTCATCCTTAAGATATCCACGCCTATTAGTCTACTGTTTTGGAAAAAAATTCTTCCTTAGAAAATTTACGCCTTTTAGTACGCGGATCTTGAAAATTTCTTCTTAAAGAAATCCACGCCTATTAGGATGATCGTTGAAAAAATTTTCGTAAGAAATCCACGTCTATCAGTCTGATGATGGTTGAAAAATTCTTCTTTATGAAACCAAGCCTATTAGAAATCCACGCCTATTATAAAAAAATCCACACATATTAGCCTATTGACACTGAGGTTTAAAATTAAAAACATGGCAGCAGAAATGCTCAAATTGCGAAAACTTGGGAGTCCCATAAGGGGCTATACCAAAACGACATTTATCATTTGGATCTCATTGTCACCCAATCAAAATATTAAATTATATACAATTCGGCTGAAAAGTGCCCAAAATAATGGGATCTATCCTGAAACTTTCAATAATATTGGTAAAATTTGTAGAAATATTTCTACACACATGCCCAAACTCCCCCAAATACAAAAATTTGCGATATACCATTATATTTTTCTTACGAAATGAGCTTTATGTTCGAATTTACAATAACTCCAGAGAGATACTACATTCCCACCACTATGCGACGCGTTTGGCTGTAGCGACGGCTGTCATCGACGCGTACCTATATCCCTATTTCCAATACCAGACAACCTAGGATTAGAGGCAGGGTACAGCAATTTTAGTGAGTTTTTGTCCCTAATGAAAATCAAAAAATAAAAATGCAGGCAACTTATTTGCCCAAACTCCTCCAAAATAAACCAACAATTATATTTATTTGTTACGGGAACCGGGAACCGTTATATGGATAAATATGAAAACGTGGACCTATATATCACATTTTCAAAACCCAAATCTTAGCAGTAGTATCAATGGATGTGAAAAATGTCAAGGCTTAAATATTACGAGACTTATTGTGATTTCAACAGACAGAAGGGTATCGTTGAATCGACAAAAGCTGGATGGTTTAAAAATTGATTAAATTGGTGCACTATTTACCTAAAATCGGACGAAACTATATATGGGAGCTATATCTAAAGCTGGAAATTTTACACACATCGTTCTAGACTTAATTTAGTACGCTATGCCAAATTTCGTGCAAATCGATGCATATATAGGGACTTTGGTACACTATTTTGGTTTCACTTGGGCCGAATAAGTGACCTGTGCCAAATTTCATCCAATTCGGATCATAAATGCGACCTGTACTTTGTTTACAATTTAACATGGACAGACAGACGGACGGACATGCATAAATCGACTTAGAAAGTGATTCTATGCATATTCTCAAAAGGAACCATGTGTCTATCTCGTTTCCTTTTGCCTGTTACAAACATATGCACAAAGACATAATACCCTGTACAACAGTGTGGTGAAGGGTATAAAAACATAAATTATTAACAATATTACATGTATTGCATATTATCAAACATCCCCAGAGGTTACCACATCTATAGAATGGCTAACTAATTATCTCATTCCAAGATCTTCAAAATTTAAATAGTTTAATTTATATAATATTACAATCTATATTCGACGGGAACTTCATAAAATTAAAAAATTCCAATATTTGATTTATTTTTTTTATAAATTGTTCTCATTTAATTCTAAAATACAAATATAAGACAGGTTACCCCATAACATTGCATGTTTGTGGTAATAACGCTATTCATGCTGTTTTACAGGTATTATTGCATGCTCGACACTGAACACCCCACCTGTGCTCGAGCGCAAAAAATCTTGACCTAGAAAAATAGCTAACGAAAACCAATTAATAATTGATTTGCCTTCTATTGCACAGTTGATTCCCAATACAATTCACAGCGTCAACCAAATAAAAATCCGTGGTGGAGGTAATTGTCAGGATATACAACAAAATAACTGAATGGCATAGAACAACAACAAAAAACTTTACCTCATTGCATGACATTTTGCAACATTATAATAATGCAACGAAGTGCAACTTGAACTACAAGAATTGCATCTGCAATTGCCACACTCACTCACTTAGTTATTCGTTACATGTTGTTCGAGCAATAAAAAAGTATGAGGCCAGTCTATGAGGAGGCACACCGAAACAACATTTGTAATAAACAACAATCATTAAAATCTTGTTAGAGGAGAAAGAAATATTGGCTGGTTCTCTTGGCTGGAAACAAATAACTAACCAACAGCAACAGAGGTAGTAGTGTTGGCAGTAGCCATTGTACGTAAGCAAACCAAACAGGATTTTTATCTTTTACATTTTTTTTTGAAAAAAAGTAGAAAGAAACGGATTTTTTCTAACAATCATGCACAACAACAAACAGCAACAAAATAATAGCCGGAAAACTGGGAGAAAGAAATCATTGCACTTGGAGCATTTTGTCGGCTAAACTGACCCACTTTCAATGTGAATGTGAATTGCGAATGAGTTAGGCCACTGTGAACATTGTTGTGTATGGCTAGGTTTCCGAACCATTCCGTCGCGGTTGGCATCCTCATTTTATACCTTGCTACAAAAAATAAAACAAATTTACTTTGTATTCCTTGAAGTTAGTTGGTAGGTATCTGGAAAAACATTCCCCCTTTTACCAAGACTTCAAAATCCATTCCTAAGGCTTTCTTCCTTTCCCCTTCGAGGTGATTTTGAGTTGCGTTTGTTTTGTTTTTAGAAAGTTGTTGAATGTCTCTCTGATGCCTGGCAGACCGGACGAATAGGTGGAATTTTAGTTTTAAAATGGAAATAAATTACAATGACTATAAAAAAGAAACATCAACAAACAAACGAACATATTTTATGCCTGGCAAAACCAGTCAACTTTTCCAAAACTTTTTAACTGTGACTGCTGCTGCTACGACGATAAGGAGGACAGTTGCCAGGTTTGGTGGGTGAAGGGATGTGTCGGTGAGTGTGTGTGTGAGGAGCTAGTGTTTTTTTCTAATAAAATGTATTTGATTTTTGTGATTGATAAGACCCATAAAACTACTTTAGAGGATGAGATAACAATTTTAACATCACGATTCTTCTTTTTGGGGTTTTTTTGTTGGTTTGTCTTGCGATTGTGGGTTGACATGAAAATGCTTCTTTGCAATGACGTTTCTTTTGCCATATTTGGCAAACAGAGCCAGTGAAGAAGAAGAAAATAAAGAAATTTTCTTGATAGTGAAATAAGAAAAGCATTTTTTCGTAGTATTTTTTTTTGTTAGAGGATGATGTTTTTCTTTGTTCAGTGCACTGTCAAGTTTAATGTTGCAGGCAATTTATTAGGAAGGTTATGTTCAGAAATGTGACTGTAAGGTATTATTTTGGTATTGCCCCATATAGTCATGTCCAGGGCAGGGTACTTATCGGTGTCAGTCAATATATAAAACCTAACCCACCAGATTTATACTATCATATGAGGGTATTTTGATATTTTGTACAGTCTACGGGGTGCGTATACTCCGAACAGGAAGACCTGCTAAATACTGCACAAAAAATTATACAAATGGCGGAATAACTGTACCGAGACACACCAACTTTGCTGTTTATAAAAATCCTCCATTCGCTTCATATGAGATTTAAAAAATTTCCACCAGAAGGAGTAATTATATAGGCTCCATCTTCCAAGTCTGACACTGGAGTCGGACGATTTCTTTGGAGCCAGATTTATACCATCATATGCAATTTACATTTATCCCGAAATTTATATAAACAATAGTAGAGGTGGTACCTGGAGTATGGACCTACAAATCTTTACTGTCCATTTATTTATTATATATTTTAAATTTTTTTATTATTGTTACTGTATAGCCCCAAGCATCTGAGTCGATGTCTGAGACGGCCAATATTGTTCAAGCCAGCCTATGTCATATGAAGTTTATATTTATCCTGGAATTTGTATGATCATTTTGCACGTGGTTCCGGGACTTTTACATATTTACTCTAATTTTATATTCGGTGTAAATATTCTTCATTGACTTCATATGTTTTAATGATGATCAACACCTCAAAATAGTCATATCCGACCCCATAAATTATATATTATTGATCAGAATCGATTTATTCATGTCAGGATGCCCATCTGCCGAAATCACGTTTGATGCCTAACATATTACTTTTAGGTTCAAGTTTTGGTATAGTCCCCATATAACGGTAGCCCAAAATATTCGATATTTTGGGGGGGCTTTGGACACGTTTTCTAAGCAAATTGGGTCCAATTTGATATATTGGATTAGTATTGGTTAGGAAATCTCCTTAGTAAAAATTATCAATATTGGCTCATGTTTCGGGGTAATGCACCGTATTAATCAGGCTTTGGTCAGGCTTTTCAGCCGAATTGGATCCAATCTGATATTTTTGGTTATAAAATCTTCATACTAAAAATATAATTACCGATCCATGTTTGGTATAGCTTCAGCCCATCATCGGTATTTTGAAGGTCTTAGCCGTAGTCTAGGTTTTGACCGTTTCTTGGGATAGTTGTCAACAGAAGTTGTTCCAAATCCGAGAGTTTTCATTCGATACAAAATTTTCTAGAATGAAGTAAATTTTGGTCGTATTAAACAAATTGATATTTTAATAGCATATCTAAATCTGGATCTATGGAAACTTCCATGCTGATCGAATGAAGTAGGGCCGCTGGTTCAATATGAAATTTTCTTTGCAAAAATAAATGTTTTGTATGAAAAAAAAATTAATTTATACGTCCCTAAGCCACTTTAGACCTAAAAAATACCTAAAGGTTGGAAGAACATTATTTTTGGATGAGTTTGCATCTACTGAAAATAAAGAAAAAAAAATCAAATTGAGCTTAATCCATCAAAAAAGGCCCAAAATTCCGATTAATGGAAGGTGTTATATGGATCTACCCCGAAACTTGGAATTAGAAACTTGAATTACCCGATTGGAATCCAAAATACTGAATTACAGTTAATTTGGATGATAATGTGCCCAATGAGATCTATGGTCCATAGTACGATCTATGGTCCAATGAGATCTATGGTCCATAGTACGATATATCCAATGATAACCAAATATCGTAGGCACTCGATCATATGTAGCTTCATCATTCATTATTATAGTCTAATGTCCGCTAATTTTATTCCGTAATAATCTATAAAACCTGATTAAAACAAAAAAATGTTTGCTAAGCTATGTTAACTTTTCTCAGTGGATTATCAATGATAAATGTTTAATTTATTCGAATGGTATGAAATCAAATTATTGCTGCCGCAAACATTCAGGAAGTTTTTTTTCGAAATCTTTCAAACAAAATCTATTGCTTTTATTTATGTTTTGCCTATTGAAAATATGTTAAACAAAACAGCGATGCGTCTTTCAAACATGTAAAGTGTTTTATGGTAATGATTATTTTATGTCATAAAATACGATTGAGTGTGACGTTTGACTTTTTTGTTTGTTGCCATTCCAATCTCTTCTATTGGCCTAAGGAGACGACGACATCTGTTTTTTTTTTTTTTTTTTTTTTTTTTTTTTGGAATTTATCAAGATGAAGATGCTCAATTGTGTCCGGCGGCAGCTGAACATCTCAAGAAGTCATAACGAACAATAGCCAATTCATTGGCAAATTTATTCGTAATATGATATTGAAACACTGATTAAATTAATGCGGCAATGGGCATTCGAAATGGAAATATGTTTTGTATATCGTATATTTGAGGGGTAATAAATCTCTGGTTTTGATGGACATTCAACTTTCAAATCTATGCCTATAAGTTTATTTGTTTTGTTATTTAATAGCTAATTAAGTTTATGTATGTTAGGAAATAAAAAAACACATATCGGTAAATTGCCCATTTAAGCTGCAGTGAAAGAAAAAAAACCTACTCAATATTTAGTAAAGGTAATCCAATTTTAATTAATCCAATTAAGGGGTGATAAGACATGGAGATATGGTAATCAATCACTGATTTCTATTTGTAGGATTTTTTTAATATTGGATTTCAAAATAAATTGAAAGTGAATGATGGAGACACACATGTAAGTTTTTTCTTTCACCAATTGAGCCCAAATGTTGTCGGAAGGTAACAGTATCTTTGGGAACTTTGACGAAATTTTTGTTGTAATGTTTGAAGGTTAGATTGTTACGAAATAAAAAAAATGGAGAAACAAATATTATGGCTCAAGTTTTTTAAATTTGCATTAAATTTAAAAGTTGTTTTTTTTTTGTTTGTGATTAAAGAAATTTAATTCTTGGACAGAGGATGTGTTTCCTCTAACTGGAGATCGCTTCCATAAGAAATTGCAACTGGGTTAGACTGCAGGTGTCATTTGGAAGTCTAAGCTAAATACCATGGCAATCGAGCAGGGTACTTAGTTAGTTTATATTAAATCGGACAAAATTATGTATAAGAGATACATGTAACTCTGCACTGATTTAAAGAAACTTTGACGTTGGTGTACCTATTACCGAAGCTACATCTAAATAAACGATTCAAAAAATAACAAGTGAAAAATGGTTTAACTTCGGTCGGGTCGAACTTTGGATACCCTCCACCATAGGTATACTGACAGCTACTTGCTTCTCCAATCCCACGAGTAACTATACTATAGCGAGTGACGTGGGAAATGTGGTTAAAACATCCGATGTTAACAAAAAAGGGTGGTATATTTATATAGGGCATATTAAAATAAGTGAAACTGCGAAAACAATTTTCAATGATTGTAAACATTAAATTACAGCCAAAAATATTAATATTCATGCACACGAAATACAAATTTCAGCAAATTTTAAATAGTGATTATCCTTAAATCTCGAAACCCCAAAAAATGGTCCAATATTGGTAGGGTGCAACATGTGTACAAAATTCTCAAAATGCTGCGTTTTACAGGGAAAAGTTTTTGTGGGGCTATAATTAAAGGGGAACAATATTGATTACATCGTGTTGGAATTAACGAACATTTGGAGTTATGGTGAGGGGCTATGCCTAATTGAGGACCTATATTATTTTTATATGGGAACTAGGCCTAAATGTGGGCTTAAAATATTAGAATCGTACTAGAATTCCATCCATATTATGGTTAAGGCTACTACAGAGCTATATGGAGGAACAAATCTGTTAGCTATTTTAATATAAAAAGGGGGTTATATGGGAACTACTCCCAGAAGGGCGAATATAAATAATATTTGGGAATTTCGGTTAGAAATCAGGAAACCAGGCTCAAAATCCTCAAATTTCTGAAAATTTTGTTGTGTCTTTATATGGGGTTTACCGGAAAAAATATGGGGTTTACCGGAGCTAAAAACCCCCAAAACACCGGAGTATTGGTGTTCCGTTGTATCTTTATGACTTTTAGTGCAAGTGCCAAGCTACAGCGAATTCTGTTGAAAAACGCACTCAAAAAACCCCACAAATATCAACAATTGCAGGTTCCGTTATATGGGTGCTACCAGAAAAAGCAGACCTATATTTATAATTTCTAGTGGAGAGATTTGGTACGCAATAATAACCCAATGTTTCAAATTTTAGCGAATTCGGTTGAAAATGCGCTTAAACCCCAAAAATACCGAAAATTTGGGGTCACCGTTATATGAGGGCTACCAGAAATAAGTGACCGATGTTTAAAATTTTTAGTGGAGAAATTTGGTACCAATAATTAAGGGACTTCATTTGAAAAGCACGCTCAAGGAACACATAAAATCGAATATGGGACATACCCTTATATAGTGACTATGTACGACTATAAACTCTATGCAAAATTTTGGTGATCTATCTCAATTCATTTAGAGGCTAGAGTGATTACGGACACGATTATTTCGATCCATACTATGGCGTAGGGTATAAAAATGAACACATCTCATACTCGATTTAATTTTAATAATTGCAATCAGTACTTTTTCACAATAAAACAATGACAGACCATTCTCGTGGTGAAAATGTTTGTTGATGTAATTCGAATCTACACTGATTAAAGAATGTCTCTACAAAATTTCAAGTGAAAATCTCAAGAACTCTTGAAGATATAGCCGATTTATTGTGTCAGCATCAAGTGACGGCTGAAGGGCTTCTCAAACTTTAAACGCGTTTTTCTCTAAACATTTTTTTGCGAATGGCGGGCACGATAACTCAAAAACTAATAATCCAATCGGTTCCAAATTTTGCAACGTTTCTCTGGGAGTGTATAGCTCTCGTATGAACTAGGATAAAGCCAATCGGCGAAGATCTTCCTTATTTTTTAACTTGGTTTTTGGTAAAAAAGCAGCGATTTTTCAAAAATATTTTTTCAAAGGTCCACCATTTTGTTAATTTTAGAGCGAAGTCAATAATCCTAGTTCATACGAGAGCCAGACATGTACTCTTTCTAACACCGTTGGAATATGCGGATTCCGATGTTCCAGTGAGGAGTTATCATGCCCGCAATCAAAAATAAGGACTTTTCTTTAATTACAAAAAACAACAACAAAACAATAACAAAAATTTTTTGTAAATTATTTTTCTTTTCTTTTATATCTTCAATTATATATGTGCAAAGTTACAAACCTTAACAAGCATTTGTATTCATTTACCAGCCCATTGAAAATCTTGAAAAATTAAAATCGTGAGGGGGGGGGGGGGGGGGGGGGGGGGGGTTCCCTTTAATCAATTCTGAAAGTGATTGTAAGAATATCTTATTTTTGAGGATAAACAATCAATACATAGACATACTTTCGAGCAAAATGAGTGGAGAAATTGTTTCAATATATTAAAAGTATAACATATAGGCCACGACTTTGATATCGATTTTTATCTCCGAAATTTCTTTCACAATATATTTAGTAGATATTGTAATTGGGTTAGAATTTTTGAACTTTTGAAGTACATAACATAGGTGGTAGAGGCCAATGTGTTTAAAAATCAAAGTCATATCATACACATAGCTCTATTTATGCAGTGTATATCCACGAAAATAATAAATCTAAATTTTTCTCACAGTGTGAACACAGCTGGTGTCAATTATTGGGAAAATCACAGACACACTCATCAAATCATATATCGCTACACTTTGCCAAACTCTGTGGGAATGAATGATTTCTAATAAAAATTTGATATGGTATTATTTATAAGCTGACAAAAAATGAGAGTACATTATGAACATACACGACCATCGATAGGTATCAAAATATGCCATCATCAATATGTGTGGTCACATAAGTATGACATTTTGATGACAAGCACTTTAGGGAAGATAATTCATGTGAATATAATTTTCGGCAAAATTTGCATACTTTCACTTTTTCTGCAATTTTTTTTTCATGACTATTAACGTATATGGTTTGATTATACCATTACATTATCATCAAAGAGAGAGAAAAAAACACGCCTTTCCATGGATCATTAGATGATTATTTATTTCAAGCGTTGGTAAAATGACTTTATCTCAAGACAAAAATTAAGAAACCCAAAACTCCGCACATCAAGTGCTTAAATTGGGTATGGTGTCTTATTTTGAAAATAAAAAAGATATATATTTCAAGTTGCATGTTTGCCAACAATAAATTCTGTGTGTGATTTAGTAATGTATTTTGGCAAGAGTTTTTTGTAAAAAACAAAAATACAAAATTAAATGTAAATCAGTCATAAATTGATATTATTTTTTCTCCTTATACAGACTTTGCTTTAAGATCATTTGAAAAAAAGAGCTATACAAATAGATCACTTGAAGCTTTAGGCATTTTTTAGTTTGGTTTGGCATACAAGCAACAGTTAGCCAGCAATGAATTCATTTAGCATTTAAATCATTGACAATTGTTTGTAATGACTGTGATTTTCTTCGAACACAGCCCAGACAGTTTAGGCAGAGAAAATATGTACTAACGGGTTTTCTATGTCTATTTGTTTGTTTGCTTCGACTCCACTCCACTATATACCTTTGAGGCATATGTTATAGTAAGTGTGTGTGTGTGTTTGTTTGCGAATCTGCTTTAAGTAGTTTCGTTTCGTAGTTTTTTTAATGTCTGCATTGGTCATAGTCTCACCGTAGATTGCCATATCTTGATATAGCCGTTTTCGCAAATAGAGTCATTATATCGCAGAGTTTATGTTTGTTTGTATTTGAGGCTTGGTTTTGTGGCTAATAACTGTGAATTTTTGTGTCTCCACTTTCCACTTTAATGAAATTATTATTTACAATTGCCGTTTGCAGAGGCTAGTTTTAGTTTATGTTTACCCGCTCCTTCATCTTTTGGGTGTAAATTGTCATATGTATATTCATAAATTGCTAGATTTTATGGATATAATGCATGACGTTTGAGTGCAACTAAAAGGTAATTTGATGCACAGTATTTTGATAAAATGTATTAAGTAAAAATAAATTAATTTCAATAATTATTGCATAAATTTGAATGAAAGCTCTTTTTTATGAAAAATACAAATAATGTTTTCGACGAGAAATAAAAATTTTAAGTCATACTTAATTCTTTCCCTATTGTACAAGTACTTCGCTTTGAATGTAAGTAAAAATTCTTGCAATCATATATTTTCCAAATTATTTCGATATCAATGTGAAATACAATATATAAAACAAGTGTTGATACGAACTGTGTAGACGCCTATACATATTACAAAATACCGTTCTGTTATATAAAAACAAATGTTATCAGATTATAGGTCAGCAATTCCGCTTTTATACAAATTTCCTATCAATTCATCCCAGTGTGAACATCTATTTTATCTATTTGATCCACTAAATTTTGACCGATCATATCCTTCCCACTGGTGTTCGAATCACAATTGTAGTCTCAAAAGAGAATATAAGTTATAAAGGTCGAAAATAAATGTTTTGGTCTCTTAAATATTTTACGAAAAAACAATACCGGAACTATATACAAAATTTCAAGCAAGGATCTGAAATGACGATAAACACATACGAATATAAATTTATGGCCTTTGAGGACCCTTTTTGCAATATTACTGTCATCATATTTATAGAATATTTGTATATTGAAAAATGCCATCTTATGGCAGTTTAGAAAAATGGGGATGAAAAAGGCACAATCAAAATTATCCATTCGATAATTTTGAGGAGGAGCTTAAAATAAAGATATATGACCGTATCTTCAACAATTATTGG
Organism: Musca vetustissima; assembly: GCF_032173495.1. Lineage (NCBI taxonomy): Eukaryota > Metazoa > Arthropoda > Insecta > Diptera > Muscidae > Musca > Musca vetustissima. The sequence goes on from NW_026880437.1 coordinate 296,221, forward strand.
GACACCATCCATTGGGATTCTTAATATACTAGCCAACGAATTTCATAGCCAAAACGAATTACCAACCTCCAGATGATGAGCTCCATATTGTCGAAAAGTGTTATGGGTCGTATACATTATGATATAAATTATACGCACAGAGGTAATTATATTCAGGGACTTCAATGTTCAACACTATAAAATGGAGGTACATTAATCTGATTGAATTGGCTGCGATATGACATTTGGAAACCTTCGGACAGTCGGAGGTCGTTAATCTGATTGAAGTGGCTGCAATTTGGCATTTCGAGTTCTCAAAGATTAGAAAACCTTCGGCAGTTATCAACTCGACTATAGAAACAAATTTTATGGTGTCAATTTTTAAGTCCGTCTATCTGTCTGGTGAAATCATGATACAAATCACAATATATTTATGATAGAAATATATTGGTCCACCTTTTGATTTAGCCCCCATCTAACTGTACCCCTCTATTTTTGGGACATTGTAATTTGACATCAAATGAAATAAATGCCCAATGATGTCTCTACCTCACGGTATGTCAAATTACGATAATGAATTATAAATAAACGCAAGACACCAATGATATATGGCACTACGTCCGTTTTGACGACCTTCGTCTTTGAGAGAACGTCGCTTACGAATGACCTCCTTAAGCCAGGCTTTAACTATAGGATAAAGTTTAAACGAAGCACCCTTGTCATGATAATCCACGTCGAAAGTTTTAAAAAAAAGATTTCATCAGATTTGTTGATGACACAGTAAACATCATGGTCGTACGAAAAACGTACTGAGTACGTATAATATCGGCCAAAACGTAAGTACCTCCTCATAACATTTGTTCTATCGTCAGCTTTATGGCTACTGTGGGTACATGCACTTTGATACGGCATAAATTTGCCCCATCGTGCTCCACGTTTTTTGGAGAAAAACCGTTTCAGGCAATTCGGAGTCGATTTACAATGTCCGGCTGACCTGACAAACGGACAGAATTTCTAACAAATTTGTACTAAAAATAAATTTTATTATTTCATGCTACTATCCAATTTGAACCAAACTTTGTACAGACTATTAACATTACCAAGCCTAGATGAAGTTCGGAACCCTCGTTCTGGTACCTCCCCCACAGGGGGCCAATATTTTATAAACTAGTAAATTTAATTTGAAGCGAATTGAATAACGGATTTTATAAACGCAAATTCTGAAATCTTTTTGATAAAACATATACCTTATATAAAGCAAAAAATAAAACCAAGACCTCCGCATATTCTGAGGGTATATATCTATCGACAACACCGACTTACACTTTTTTATTTGTTTAAGTGACAATTTTTGTTTGTTTTTATTTTTATACCCTTCACCACACTGTGGTACAGGGTATTATGTCTTTGTGCATATGTTTGTAACAGGCAAAAGGAAACGAGATAGACACACGGTTCCTTTTGAGAATATGCATAGAATCACTTTTTAAGTCGATTTATGCATGTCCGTCCGTCTGTCTGTCCATGTTAAATTGTAAACAAAGTACAGGTCGCATTTATTATCCGAATTGGATGAAATTTGGCATACGTCACTTTTTTGGCCCAAGGACGAACCCTATTGAAATTGGGAAAAATCGGTTCAGATTTATATATTGCTCCCATATATATTTTCGTCCGATTCAAGGTTAATGGTGCACCAATGTCCCTAAATATCTTTCGATTTGCACGAAATTTGGCCCAGCGTACTGAATTAAGCCTAGAATGATGTGTGCTAAGTTTCGTGAAAATCAGTTCAGATTTAAATATAGCTCCCATATATATTTTCGTCCGATTTAAGGAAAATGGTGTACTAAAGTCCCTAAATATCTTTCGATTTGCACGAAATTTGGCACAGCATAATGAATTGGGTCTAGAATGATGTGTGTAAAGTTTCCTGAAAATCGGTTAGGATTTAGATATAGCTCCCATATATATTTTCGTCCGATTTTAGATAAATAGTGCATCAGAGTCCCAATATATATTTCGATTTGCACGAAATTTGGTATATCGTACCGAATGAAGTATAGAATGATGTGTGTTAAGTTTCCTGAAAATCGCTCCAGGTTTAGATATAGCTCCCATATACATTTTCGTCCGCATATATCTTTCGTAATGAACTTAGTATAACCTATAAGTTAGATATAAATGCTGCACCGGATACCCCAGGTGGGTCCGATTGGCATAAAATTTTGCACAACTTATTGAAGTTATTATGAGATAACGTGTGGCAAGTTTTGTTGAAATTGGTTTAGATTTAGATATAGTTCCTATATATAGTTTCGTCAGATTTTAGGTAAAATGTGCACCAAAGACCCAAAGTTATATACTTTATATAACCTAGCACGTGGAAAATTTTATTTAATCGGTTCAAATTTGGATAGAGCTACCATACATATTTTCTCCCGATTTTAACTAAATGATGCACCAAGAACTCAAAATATGATCGATATTCTGTGACAAGTTTCGATGAAATCGGCTTAGATTTCGATATAGCTTTTATACATATTTTCGTCCGATTTCAAATAAATGGCGCACCAAACTCCTCATGTTTATCGGATATGTATCCAAATAATCAACGGGTATCCGATTGATATATGCTTTAAATTGATTAACATAATTTTGTCCCATTGAAAAGAATCAACTCTATATCTGACCAAATGAAAAAATTAGTATAGGTTGCAGAAAGACATGTTTATGGGTCCAATTTCATTTTACTTGTCCTTCAAAAATGCGATGTCTGTTAAGATTCTTCTGTTGAATATACCGAAAGTGGTGAAGAGTATCATATAGTCGGCCCCGTCCGACTTTACTACTTTCCTTACTGGTTCTAATTGAAAGTGATAGAATTAAAAAAAAAATATTTTTTTTAATGAAAAAAAAACATTTTATGTCGGAAATGCAAGCAGAAAATCTATTAAAATCCACATTTGTTGCCTATCCTTTTAATCTGAATGACACAGGCTATTTTCACAACAGATTTGCTTTCCCCACGGTGATGTAAATATTAAAATGCAGTTACCAATCGATAACACATATTTGGACGTGATCATCTCCTTGGCTCATATAAATCTCCTACCTTTCTATGACCCAGATGGTAGCAATGCAACTCCAAACTGAGCCGAAGCTCTACCCGCGATTTTGGTATAAACCATCTCCATCACGATGCTCCCCGAAGGGCCATTACCAACTGCCAGGCTAAACTCGCAGACATAGGGTCCTGCAGGCTCTCACTATAGATTAACTGTCGATACCAATTTCCACACCTGTCTGTCTGTCATCCCCACTCAACAAGACTACAAAGTCTATGAATGGTACCCCTACCAGTTTCGATCCATGATCCGGCACTAGTTAGAGACAAACAAGTACCAGAGTACCTTTTCGAGCTTTTCGCACCACAACCACCCAACACAATCTCCAAACAGTTCACACAACACATCCACACAGGAGAATGACCTGTATCCGACTCAGGGCAGTGACTAGAAACCCTCATTAGAGACTTCAATATGGTGCAAAATATTTCATTAATAGATCAATAATTTCTAGGCTGCTCGCATCCTGCAATCAAATCTGACATTTAGTTCCCAGTGTCAAATTGCAAGCATGCAAATATGTCACTTAGTTACAGGTGACATTTGGGTATGAAAGTTTTTCTTGTAAAGAAAATATAAATAGCTCCTGGGGAGAATATCCCCATTAAACTGATAAAGATCAGTGGCGAGATTCGAAACTATAGCCCTCTCTGCCCCACACCTTGGCGGACAATGCCATACTTTCCCAACTAATAAATATTTGTTTTTATAAAACTGAAATTACGCTTGGCTATTTTGCAATATCAAAATATTATATATTATTCTTGAATATAAATAAATTTCGATCTATAATTAATAAAATTTCAAAAAAATCTCCCTAACCTCCATTACGATACAACAAAAGAAAAATCCTTGAAATAAGTGCAAATTATAGCACAACATGTAAACAACATTACGTTTTGGCGGTATTATCTGTTAATATCTGGGGATTTTAAGTGTTGTTGACAAGCTATGATTTTTATTACCACTCAAAATACTACCCTCACAAATCGACGATGGCAATAAATTCGTTTTTATTGATTTTATTTCCATGGAGGGTAAGAATCCGACCATTGTAATGTAATTTTTGAATGTACGCGAGAGGGTAAATTAAATTGATTTATTGAATAAAATTACATGTTGCGCATAATGTAAAGTAATACTTGTAAATTGTTTTACCACTTACCTGGTTAGTTTATTTTTTCGCTTTTGCAGATTTCAAGACGAGTGTCTGAAACTTTTGAAATTCGGTAGACTGCACAACAACAGCGACGATGTGAAGAAGTGCAGTTCTGTGATTTTTTTGCTTTTCAAGCTAATTTTCAATTATAATGCCATGTAATCACACACTGTTTTAAAGGACCTGATGGTGGAGGGCTTCGAAATTGTAAAAGTTTTGTGTAATGTCCGATGATACGTGTAAAGATGTAACGTCGGCGATAAGCCCAACCAGCCAACGTGGCAAGGATGTTGATGATGTCTCGAAAAGACAATATTGATGATGATAGGCCGAATGATGTTGTTGATGTCTACCTGCCACAAATGATGATGATGGCGATGACGAAGACGGCGACGATTGTTGCCAATCGTGTGTGTGTGGTGTTTGTTTGCCGATCGAACGTTAACACAGTTTCGGCGATTCCTTAGCTTGTGTTATTGTCGACAATTACTGTCGAGTTGTTGCTGGCTGGCGGTGTGGTGGCGTGTTGGACGCTTTTTGTCGAATGCCAGCCAAATATGGCCTTAATGTAATGCGTGTTTACAATAACAATTTAATACACATAACAATAGCGATGGCAACGAAAACGACGTACAATAGGAAAATAAAAAACGCTAACATATAACCAGGCATAAACTAGGATGATGACGCGGCGGTCGCGAACGCGAAGCTTTACAACAATCGATCGAGCGAACGAAAAATCGTCTTTGGAAAAATCAAATAAAAATCACGGCGACTCAATGGAGTCTTTTTTTCTTATCGTAACACGTTTGCAGAAATGATTATTTTTGTTTGTAACCAAAATGCAATGTGAATGAATTGTTGGTTTATTTGCTGGCTGAGCTAGGCAATTCTCCGGGCAGGTTCTCTAGAAACTATAATAACAATTCTGTTGATGTTATTTTTTGTTATTCTTCGTATGTTTCCAGTTAAAACGCTTTTCACAGCACATTAACACATTTTCGCATAGTAACGAACGGCGACGACGATCACATTGAAGATCGATATATAATTTTGTTTTCCTTATAAATTGTTGTAATATATTCGATTTTGTTGTAGGTTTCTTTTGGTTTTAAATTATGTTTTTTCCTCTTTGTTTTATTTCTGGCTCAGCGGGTTAAATATTTTTTGTTTTGTAAAATATTGGGTGGTTGTCGTTTACCTTTACCACCTTGTTGTTCACATTTCGTGGTGGTATGTTGGATTTTTCCGCGAAGTTGTGTTTTTTTTTAAGTTGTCAGTTTCACTTTTATTCGTATCTTTGCAGTTGACTTGGCATTGATGATGTTGGCGTTGTTATGGGTGTAGAGGAGAACTGGTAAAAAATTATTTAATTTCTGCAAAGACACAAAAGAGGTGGGAATGTATGATTAATAATGGCATTAAGTGGGAAATATGGAGTGCAATAAATATTATATGGAATATAAGTTAATAAGTTAGGATGGGGAAAACGTAGGGTATATGTGGTCAATATTTTCAGTGGGACAAGAGGAATATTACTAGGTAGACTATTTGATAATACCATAACCAGTGGTTTTTCGAAACATATTTCGAACAAATTGGATTATTAGTTTTTGAGATGTTGAAATCGTAAATCGCTGCGCTTCCACCAACAATCGGCTATATATTCAAAATTGTTGATTAGGCATAAGTTCCAATTAAATAAAAATAAAATTGTTGTAAGCGATAATGGGGGTAGGTCCCCTTAAGTCCTGTAAACACATTGTAAAGACGTGCCAGATAATTTCTTGGACCTCTCCCAGAGAAAATCAAAAATATTTCAAACAATGCTAGATCTTCTCCATGAACTGGTCCACATTTTGAAAACAAGGAAATATTAAAGTTAAAGGAACCGTTTGATTTTCATTTCATTTTATCTGCAAAATTTCTTTATCTGCAAAATTTCTCTAACATGCTGCTGAATAAAAATACATACAAGGGTTGTATTTAAATGGCGAAGAATACATATATTATATACATACATATATATTAAGTTGGGGAAATAGAAATCCATTATGAAAATGTCGATAAAATCTGAGAAATGATCGAAGTTGACCGGCATGTTAGCAATCGTAACATCGCCCAGGAGCTAAAAATCGATCATAAAACTGTTATAAACCATATACACAAAACTGGATTCAAAATGAAGCTTGATGTTTGGGTGCCACAACAGAAAAAATAGGATAGATCGAATTTCCATCTGCGAAGCCTTGGCCAAACGGAATGAGATGAGACCCATTTCTTAAACAGATGGTGATTGGAGATGAGAAATGAATCACATAATATAACCCTTTGCGAAAACGATCGTTGTTAAAAAGCGGTGAAGCACCCCAAACTGGGACTAACGGCCAGGAAGGTTCTGCTATGCATTTGGTGGGACTGGAAGGGGATGTAAGAGCTATATAGAAATCTGAACCGATCCTAATCTTACCAGACATCATTCTAAACACAATTCAGTACGCTATGCAAAATTTCGTGCACATCGAAGGATATATAGAGACTTTAGTGCACTATTTGCCTAAAATCGGACGATAATATATTTGGGAGCTATATTTAAATCTGAACCGATTTTCACGAAATTTTAGAAACGTCGGTCTAGACTTAATTCAGTACGCTATGCCAAGTTTCGTGGAATTCGAAAGATATATAGGGATTTTGGTGCACCATTTACCTAAAATCGGACGAAACTATATATGGGAGCTATATCTAAATCTGAACCGATTTTCACGAAATTTAATACATATCCTTCTAGACTTAATTCAGTACGCTATGCCAAATTTTGTGCAAGTCGAAATATATATAGGGACTTTAGTGCACTCTTTACCTAAAATCGGACGAAAATATATTTGGGAGCTATATCTAAATCTGAACCGATTTTCACGATATTTTACACACATCGTTGTAGACTTAATTCAGTACGCTAATCGAAGGATATATAGGGACTTTGGTGCACTATTTACCTCAAATCGGACGAAACTATATATATGCGCTATATATAAATCTGAACCGATTTTCAAGAAATTTTACACACATCATTCTAGACTCAATTCAGTACGCTACGCCAAATTTCGTGCAAATCGGAAGATATATAGGGACTTTGGTACACAATTTACATTAAATCGGACGAAAATATATATGGGAGCTATATCTAAATCTGAACCGATTTTTCCCAATTTCAATAGGATTCGTCCTTGGGCCAAGTAGACAAGCTGTGCCAAATTTCATCCAATTCGGCTCATAAATGCGACCTGTACTTGTTCTTAATATAAAAATAGTACCCATTATTTTTGAGATAAAAATAGTACCTATTACGAAGGATACCCTATGGAAGTACACATAACTTCCATGGGGTACTATATGTACTTCTTGTACAGTTTTACAAAATTCTAAAGGGCACACTTTGAGGTAATTCTTAAGGCTACTTTTGTCGTGTTTATAAAGTGTACTCTTAATTTATTTTTAATAGAAATTTTAATGCAAAATGGCAAAGTTGTATTTCCTGAAATGTGTACTATTTTATGTAGTAATATAGGATATTGTGTGCACTTACAGAAAGTACTGTTTTATGTACATATAAAGTGTATCATTTTTTTCTAACGTTAAAAAAGTAAAAAAACTTTTACTTTTTTGTACTATTTTTTCATTATATTTTAAGTCCCTATTTTCCCTACTCAATCATATTGACATTAGCTTGGCAGCAATTCAAATACCTTTACAAACCAAGAGCTACATATAGACAACGCAGAAGAAACCTATTCACCTCAAACAAAAGATCGTATGGTAATCTAATCGGTCCATTACTATTTGGGTGAGTGAGTGTGTTCTCGTAGGTTTGTACCATAGGAACAATTTCAGTTTCTTTTCAAATAGTTGTCTTTGGCCCTCATATTACCGGTCATACAACACTCACATAATTTTTTGATGCATTTTTTTCTCTTCGTCTGTGGTACTCCGACCAAACGCATGCTGCATTCAGTTGTGTTGCAATTCCCTAAGCCTCAAAGTATTTTTTTGTTATTGTTATGATTTTTTCCATTGGTTTTGTTTGTTGTGATCATGCCCACCCCGTAAGCTATGTGAAATGAGGAGGAAAGGAAGGTGAAGTAGCAGGCATTGTAAAGCACTTGTGGTATGTCAGTTGTTTATTGTTATGGCTAAAATCGAATCGTATATCTTAAGAAAAAAACATACATACACACAAACATACATACACGAGGTTGCAATGGCATTGGAACGGCATTTTTTCGGGTTGACCAAGCCAGGTTGCGGCGGAGTGATTTGTGGGGTCGTTATGGTTTATGGAATTTAATCGCTTTATTTTATATTGTCGCAAAGCATTTAAAATGCTTTGGGGACGGAATTTTAATAAAAACATAAAAATCATTTCTAAATATTTTAAAATCAAATCTGTCGCCTAGAAATATTTATAAAACTATAAACAATTTGAAATAAATATAAATAAGAAATAAAACCTGTCTCCTCAAAAAATGTTTATAAAATCATAAAAAATTTATGAAAAAAAATTACAAAATGTAATAACTAATAACTACTTGTAGGTGACATAACTTTTAAGCATAACAAATAACCAATTAACCCATTATGGTATGCATGACACGTTGGCAAAATTTTTGTATTTCATAAGAATTGGCTGGGTACAAGTCTTACATCAACCGCTTAACATAATTTATTCATAGAATCAAATAAAAACCAGAAAAAACAACCACAAAGTACAACAACTAATGTTCAAGAATAACGCCATTTCGCCAGTACAGTACTTGTGGGAGCAACATTGAACTACTATAGGAGTTCCTGGTTACTGTGAAACATGTTTCTATTACAACGATCGCGCAAACACACACAGGGTCCAGTTTAGATAAGATAACCAACTAATCGTGTCATTCAATCGTTTCGTTCAGTCGTTCCTTCATTCATTAACAAACGCCCACACGCCTGTGTGTTCAGCATGAAAAATTATCAGAGATACAACCAACCAACAGTGACAATGATCGAACGAATAACCGAACGTGTACGTGCTGCCGCAAACTGAATAGAATATATACGAATACATGTGTGTATTTAATATTCTAAACAGCAGACACATGTTAAACACATTTTTCATAAAAGCAAATTAACAACACTTTGAAAATATTAGAACTTACGAAGGAATAAAATGGTGTTGCATTTTTCCAGAAACTCAATCAAAATTGAAAGAAACAACAGTTGGTTTTGAAGAGAAAAAAGTTACCCCAACACCAACACAACATTTTTGTCCTACTCCCTGAGTACAGTGGGAAAATAAAATTAATTAATTTTGGAGTAGCACCTTAAAAAAATACTCATGTTAGCTAAAAAAAAGACAAGGGATACAAGTTGCGTCAAATTACGGGAGATTATATTTTAGTATCCCTTACTAGTAGTACAATTTACAGTAAGTTCTATTTTAGTCCCACTTTTTAGGAGTAGTATTTCTTGTACCATTTATAATGAAATTCAAATAAGTGTCCCTTCGTCATAGTCAACTCTATTTAGAAAGGGTCATATTTTATTCCCATCTATAATTGGTACTATTTTTAGTCCTATCCATAAGATGTACTAATTTTATCCTATCTACAAAACCTTCAATTTATAACGAATATTGTTTAGAAGGCATACTATTTCTATTACTTTTCCAAGTCTTTTATTAGTACCCCTTTAGTACCTTTTTACATAGAACTTTTTTACTGTTATTGCTACTATTTGAAGTCTTATTTAAAAGCACACTGCCATCTACAACATGTACCATTTTTGGTCCTATCCACAAGGTGCACTATTTTTAGTACTACGTACTATGGACGCTATTATTAGTCCTAATTATATGTGGTCCTTTATACATTGTGCATTTTCAGTAACATCGTTGCCCATATTTACAAGGGGTACAAATTGCACGCAGTACTCTTTACACCCTCAGCCTAATTGCTAATGATCGAAATATTATTTTTTAACAACATGTTTCTTGGACCAAATCTGTTTCACACAATTTAGAGCCGATTTACAAATGTCCGTTCTTCTGTCTCTGCGTACAATAGATTCCTATTTCAAAGATGGGGAATATCGGTCCACAACTCGTTGCTGAAAATTAATTCTATAATAAAAAAGGCACGAACTTGACGATTTGAACTAAATTTTACATAAACATATATTTTAGCCATATGTAAGATTTGGAGGATGGGACCCATCGGTCCACTTCTTCTGATACCTCCCGCATAAAGGGTCAATATTTTGAATATACGTTAATCCAATAACAATTGTATGGCATGCCCGATTTGAAGTAAAATATTCACACATGTATAATTTTGGAAATCGGACTTATTAGTCCACTCCTTTTGGTACCTCCACACAAGGTGTCAACATTTTGAAAATTTGTTAATCATATATAAAGCGAATGGTATGACCGAATTAATTCAAATTTTGGAAATCGTAATAATTTTACGATATCTAGATCAAATCCGAAGCACGGAACCATCTGGAACTCCGCCACAAATGGGCATTCCGAACCATAGGGAAATTGACGGGATTTGTTTTTCAGAGAGTTTACCAATTACCGCTTCAGAAACCTGTCCACGTACTGAAATCCTCGGAACAGCTGCAGCAATTGCTCACAAATAGTTGCTAGAAAAAAAAATTTGACGAAAATCCCAGCAGGTAGGATGTATTGACTAATAAGTGAAAAGATGTCCGTTATACCATCATTTAAGGTTCAGTGGGTGTGAAACCATAATTGTTGTCCTAACAGGAAATTATTGGGATACTCTGGCAGACTCGAAGAGGAACGAGTGTTGTTTCAACCGGTAGTATGAAAAGCTCTCAGAGAGTGACAGAGGTACAAGGAGAGTAAGAGGTCGTATCAGAACCCTGACGAACGAATAAATGTGGTTGGTACACTTTCCCAGATTTCAATGATCAATATGAATTCCATCATGAACAATCGAAGGTCTTTCTAGATTGTGAAACATGATCGTATGTTCAATAACTTGTATAAGACCACCCTTCGGTCGTGTTGGTAATATTGTATCTAATATATGAGAGGACTCCAGTAATATACGGAATTCAGAGACAAGGATCTGATGAACCGAGCGAAATCACATATGAACCACTATAATTTTTAAAGGATAATTGAGAGAAATTATCAAAAAACCTACATATTGCGCTCATTTCTTTTATTTCTTCTCTCTCCCGTTCTCTATTATTTAACAAAAACAAATGTATTCCTACCATTCGTTGTTCGGCTGTATTTTATTTTGGTATCGTCCTCTGCCTTTCCCCTCAATTATTGGTTGCCAGTTTTTCAACCGTTTGTTTGTCTACTGGTTCCCTTGTTAACAACCGCGATCTCTCTACTTACTCGTTTGTCAGGGAGTTTGTCAGTCTCCTACCGGGCGCGTCCCCAGGTGGCGGATAGGGGGAAGTGGGATGATCAGACTATCTCATTACTATCAGCTAAACCCTGGAGGTAAAGGAATAGTCTGATCACCCCACTTTAGGGCTTTTTGCCCCGCGGACCAAAACTGACTACGGGGGTGTTCCCCTAAAACAAAAAACAAAAGATGGAAAGTAAAGAAGAAAGAATAAAAGTTACGGTGCAGAGCCTAAATAACTCAGTACCGGCGGGTGTCGTTGATCTGCCCACGAGTCACGCCCCGTCGTCATCCAGCGATCGTGAGCAAAAATCTCCTACAGATGTGGGTGCTTTGGCATCTGTAGTCGAGGGTATTGCTACAAGCACTCAGCCAGCAGGCACAAACAAGGTAGACTTCAGTCACCACCGGGGAGGCGAAAGCCTGACCCAGCCTTCAGAGGCGGGTGGGTACTCGAATTCTAACTCCGGGTCTGACCAAGAAGGTAAGACCGATATAACCGTCCTAGAATGCCGGAAGAGAGAAGAGGCCGATAGGATGGTGGAAGAAGTGAGCAAGGACATTGCTAAGCTCACAACAAAAAGAAAGCAGTTATCTGGGGCACAAAGGCGAAAACTGGCCAGGATGAACCGGAGGAACAAAATCAAGCAGGAACGGGATGCCCTGAAGGACAAGCCTGCCCTTCCCTCCACTTCCTCGGAAGCGGCGAAGAGGATTAGGTCTCCAGAGGAGCAGACCAATGCCAAACCTGCAAAGAAGACAAAGAGCTTCACGTCGACCGATAGCAAGAGAAGGCTAAGCACGACCCCTAGTCAAGGAGGCTGTCCACAGAATCCATCGAGTGAGGGTGGCGAAGCTGGCTCTAATATCGAGTTGACGGGCGCTACACCGAAATCTTCCGAGAAGACTGGGAATTCCAAAAGGAACGCCCGGCCTTCTCGTAAGAGGAAGGCAGTAGCAACAATCGGTAAGGAGCCGCCATCTTATGCAAAGGTTGCCAGAAAGCGTTACAGGGACGAGCTCTGCTATGCAGTAATCGACGAACGTAGCGCATCCGGTAAACTAAAAAAGGAGACGCACGATGAGGTGATGAATGCGGTCAACAAAAAGATCATGGAGCACCTGCGGCAAGGAGGAGAGCCCATAGATCTAAACAGCTGCGAATTCAAAGGGGATTTCTTAATGCTGGAGTTCGAGTCCTCAAAGAGCATAGAGGTCCTCAAGAATTTAGTAGCAAGTATTGCCACCACGGACGAGGCAATAAAATTAAAGCTTGTGAGGAAAAGAGACATCCCTCACCTACAAAAAGCTACGGTCTTCGTTAGAGGTTGGGGCAGCGACTTCTCGACAGAGGACATGCTTGAAGTCTTTGGTCTGCAAAACAAGACACTGTTGGTGAAGAAATGGGAAGTCTTCCACAGGGAGGAGAACAAAGATGGGACCCTCCTTGTGTTAGGCTTGGACAGGTCTTCAATGGCAAGTCTGGCCAAGACTAAAGGCAAAGCCCACTATGTGTCAAACGCTGTCTACTTCAAGATCGGGAAGGCGAGGATCGGAGAAGAAGAAGCCAAAAAGACCAGCGAGGGAGAAAAACCCAACAAAAACGGCGAGGGAGTCGAGGAGAAGATATCTGACTCCCAAGAAGATCGCCTTTTGGATGAAAAATGATTGAAGTCATCCAAATAAACCTCCATCGGAGTGAGACGGCAACAACGGCTCTGATGGAAAAACTAGTTAAAGGTAATATACACATCGGTCTAATCCAGGAACCATGGACTGTTAATAACAAGGTCTCTGGATTAAACCACATAAATTACCAATTATTCTATGCAAATACAGGTTCCCGACCAAGAACCTGTATAATATGTCACAAAAATTTATGCTTTTTATTCTCTCCAGAGTTGTCAACACCGGATGCAACCATACTGAAGCACGGGAATGGGAACATTTACCTGGCATCAGTTTACCTTCCATTTGACTCGCCGATACCACCACCAACGGCG